>NC_052151.1:173953908-174274690 GCF_902713615.1 Scyliorhinus canicula
TTAGAAACAAGGTGGTTGTCCATCATTTTGCTGTTCTTCTTCTTCTCTTCCTTCTTCCTCCGGTATTGACAATCCTGGCTTCGACCTCTGTCTCGTCCTTTGAAACCTTTGGGATCAAGCACAGTATCTGTCCAATACACAGTTTTTAAGACCTTTACTTGTTAGTGCATCTGTCTTTCAAACCCAATTGACCCTTTAAAATGACTGGCTAAGTCCCCCCTGTGACTCCCCCTCATTTTTTTTTTCAAAAAGCGAATTTAAAGACCAGCATACACCTAACAATCCTTCCTTCTTGCGAGCCGTCTCGCAGGCTTTGCTGATTTACCATCCGAATGTTCCCGGATGTAAATAGCATGTGGGATGGCGGCCGAAGGGCTACCTAACGTAATGAAAACAAACTTTGAAACAAACTCCGAATGAGTTGCGTATGGCCGCGACGGGTACGAGTTGGATGGGAATCCCCGGGTAGGGCGTGCTGTGCCATACCCAGCTTGGCTGACCAGGGTTGGTTCTCATACAGGGCGGGTCCTCAGTGCCGTTTGTCCACTGCCTGAGTAACCTTAAAAAAAAAACGGGTACGAATGTATTTACCATGACTTGCAGCCCTCTATTCACCGAATAGAGGGGCACCTAAAAACATGGAGCCAAGATGCTCCTCTGAAAACATGAGCTGGTCTTCAGATATTTTAGACGATACGGTGAGCTGCTCACCAGGCTTCACAAGTCTTACACTTTGAAAAAGATCTCCAATCAACCGAAGTTCTCAAAAGTTTCGGCAGACAAACTATTGTGTAGTGAGGTGGTCACAATCTTTTCAGCTGAAAAGAAGATGTCCATCCTCCAGCTGAACAATTTACTTTCTGAAAACGAAACAAACATAAACGAAGACAAACATACGTGCAGGTTCCATCAGAAGGACATCGTTTCCCTCAAACGATTCCTATTTTACCATCATCTGGACACCTCACTTTGATTCTGCCTCTGTGAACAGGTCACAAGGGTGTTGCCGTGTCGGGATTCAGACATTGCGTCGTCCTGCTCTCCCCGGATCCCCACACCCTTGTGTGGATCAGGCATGAAACTTTGGAATTGTGTGACCGGGGTCACTCTCGTCATTGCGGACAAGTCTGTAGGAATTGTCCCTGTGCCATTGTGTATGTCGAGTGTGTTGTGCGGGGTAGTCGGGTCGGGTGGTGGTTCTGGATATTTGAGGTAGGTACTTCCATGGGGTCACTGGAGTCGGGGTCGTAGTTGTGCAGTGTGGGCTGTATGCTGTGTGCTGTCGCTGTCTTCAGAGTCAGTGTCAGTCCTGCTGTCTCTGCTGTGGCAGCTTGTGGGCGTGTCGGGGCGTGGTCTGTAGTGGTCTGTGGCGGAGTCGTGGGCGAGTCCGTGGACGAACTGGTCTGTGAGGGGATGGTGGAAAAGTGTCTCTAGTGGCGGGGTGAGTGTTCTGCTGCATCCGCAGGACATGGTGAGCATGTTGGCCTGTGTTTCCATATGCCTTTAACTGGTTTATATGGAACCACGCGTCTTCCCTTAGGATACTTTATCCTGTAACGGAGGGTCTAATTTTGTCCGAAATTGAGTAGGGACCGGAATATTTTGGAGCCAAAAAACTGCTGGGGTTATAAACAGTAACATTACCTGTTGCCCCAACCTGGAATTCTGTGTGGTACGTCTTATTGAAACAGGCATGCGTTGCTGTCGGCGTTTCCCTAGCTGGACTGCGGCTGCGATCTGTGACGACCTCACAGTCTCAACTAGATCTTTAACTGCCTTTTCATGTGTGAGGGCCGTCACTTCGTGGGCTTGTCATGTCCAGTCCTAAAGGAATTCTGTACCTTTCATAGGGCGTCCGGTCATGAGTGTATGTGTGTATCCTGTAGATGTGGGACAGTGTTTCCTTATGAAACTAAGTGCAAAGGGGAGCACTGAATCCCATGTGGAATTGTTCTCTTGAACCATTTTCCTGAGGGTCGTTTTTAGGGTCCGATTCATGCGCTCCACAATCCCGCTGGACTGTGGATGATACGCAATATGGAAGTTTTGTTTTGCCGATATTGTCAGGACGTTCCTCATGACCCGTCCTGTAAATAGATCCCTGGTCCGAATCGATACTTCGGGGTAAACCCCATCTCGTGAAGATGTGGTGGGTCAGGATCTTTGCATCTGTCTTAGCTGTGTTTGTACGTGATGGAAATGCCTCTACCCATTTTGTAAAGTTATCTATCACCACCAGAACATACTTATAGCCATTCCGACAAGGGGGCATGGACCTATAAATCGATCTGGAGGTTTGTCCAAGGGCCGTTAACTGGGCGATGTATGCCGAAGTTGTGCTTTCTTAGAATACCGCTCCGGGTTATTCTGAGCACAAATCAGGCAATTCTCTATGTAGTGCGTTACATCATTCCTGAGATTAGGCCACCAACAGAGTTGCCTGAGGTGCCTCGTGGTTGAATCAATTCCTTGGTGTCCCGGTGGTTATCGTGAAATAAGCGATCATAGCATTTCTATCCTGCTGTGGGACCACATAAAGTTGATCCTTAATGATCACACCATCATTGTGGTCAGTGCGTGTTTAAAAGTGCTCGTACGCAGGCACAAAGTTTCCCTTGAAAACCTCCCTGAGGTCTCCCGTTCCTGTTTCTTCTGTGCTGCTACGAGATCTTTAACCTCTGTTTGTTGAGACTTGTACTGCGCTCACAGGGGCGCTAGCTGGTGCGCTAGCTGGGGGGGGGTCCATAAGTGTCCCTCTACCTGAACCTGCCTTAGCCAACGCGTCGGCTTTTACATTCCCAGGGGGTGATGACCTATGTGGCTGCGAACTTTTATTATGCCCGAAGGTCCTGTCCTTCGCTTGTCTAGAATATGCTGGAGTAGAGGGGCTGATGGAAGGGGTTTTCCGTCTGCGGATACAAAACCTCGTGTCCTCCACAGGGCAGAAAATCTGTTAGACTGTTGCATACATATAAGCTGTCTGAATATATGTGCTGCTGGCTGGGGAAAGAAGCGGGGTGGTCCACTATATACGCTATGGCTGCTAGCTCCTGCTGCCTGCGCGCCTAGTGACCGGTAACTTAAGAGCTATCTCTTCGAGAGCACGCCCCTGCGCGTCCGCCACATAGATGCCGCATCCAGTGATACGCTCACCATTTAAAACTGTGGAGGAACCGTCTACATAAATCCTCAAGGGTCCACACGTGTCTGTGGGCTGGGGGCTTTGTTTCGGGTTCCCTATCTTCCTGGGAGGTGTTTTTGCTAAAAAGGGTCCTGTGTTATGCAGGGGAGCTACAATTTCACAGTCATGGGGCTGTCCGGGGTATTGGAGGTTGTCTGCTAAATATGTGTGTGTGCGTGTCCGTTTTACTGTAATGTCCCCGTCCTTGTAAAGTAGGGTCCACCTAGCTGCCCTAATCTGGCTAACTGAACCGTCCTTCAGTCGGCCGTCTAGTAGTAGCTGTGTGGGGTGTGTGTTTGGTTAGGAATGGTGATGGGGTTTAGTCCGGTTATGTATGAAAAGTACTGTACTGCCCGAGAAGACAGCAAGGAGGTGCCTCTCACAGGCAGAGAATCCTTGTTCTACTGGGTCAACAGTCGGGAGGCATAAGCCACTGGTCTTAGCTGCTCGTGCCGTTCCTGAAGCAACACGGCCGAGTAGGGGTCAGATCTGTGCTAGCTACCTCGATTGGTACGGGGAAAGTTGGTCTGGGACTAGCAGCGCGGGTGCTGCACTAAGGGCTTCGTTTTAACTCTTCCACAGCGCCTGTATGCTGCGGAGCCATTCCCAGGGGGCTCCTTTCTTAAGGAGGTCTGAAAGTGGGGCGGCTTTTGTCGCGAATCCGTCTATGTGGTTCCGACAATAACAACCAGTCCTAAAAACGACCGGATGAGGGCTGAACATTTTGGGGAAGGGGCAATTTGACGATCGAATCAATTCTTTTTGAATTCGATCTCGCGTTTGCCGTGCGTGATGAACTGTTCCCAAATACATCACTTTATCTGCCAAAATCGGGCCTTTTTCGGGTTAACTTTAACAGCCAATTTCAGTCAACAATTCCAGGAGTTTCGGCCAGAAGCGAAATGTTGCTCTGCCTTTGTGTTCTGTCTGCAGTAGTGGTCGTCTACATACTGTACCAGACATTCGGGGCGGGAAAATTTTTCTAATCCACTTGCCAGCTGTCGGTGGAAAATGGAGGGTGAATTGTGGGAATCCTTGTGGGGGCATGTCCACGTATACTGCTGAGGTTTGTAAAAGTGAATGCAAATTTGTATTGGCAACGCTTTTGCCAATGGTATGGACCAGAAGCCGTTACTGATATCCAATACCGTGAAGTACTTGGCGTTGAGACCCTGCTTGAGCATGGTCTCGGACTAGTACTACCGTTGGGGCTACTGCGGGGGTAACTTTATTGAGTTCCCGATAATCGATGGTCAGGCGCCATGAGTCCATCGGCTTCCTCACTGGCCAAGTAGGGGCATTGTTGTGAGGCTACCGTTCTCAGTACACCTTGGTCCAACAAGCTACCTATAACTTTTTCTATTTCCAACCTCTGCTTCAAGGGGAAAATCTGTATTGCTTTGCGGTAGGGGGTCCTGTCCGGTAACATGAACTTGTCCAGTCATTCTGCCACAGTCATGACGGTGACTTGCAAATGCTGTCCTGTGTTTGTTTAGTAGTGCTTTAATTTGTCTGTCGGTGTGGAGTGTAGTCAGGTCCGAATGAGTACTCTCCCACTGCGCTAATCCGATTAGCGTAGTCCTCCTACTGTGAGGGGTGGCTGGTGCTCTGTCTGATCTAGCCATTCGCCAGACACACTGGTTTACTGGGTCGAACGATAAGCTGTGTGTGTTCATAAAATCATCCCTAGGATGTGTTCTGCTGTCCTGGGAAGATTTACTAGAACTACGGGGTGCCTTGTGCTAATGTTCCCTAGCTGAATTGCTATGGGTTGCTGTAATGTGCCCCTGCTGCGAGTGTCCGGTGAACCCGCTAAGTGTAATGGTGGATGTGGTCGGCCACGTGTCTGGAGTGTGCCGTGATCGTGGAGTTAATGGTGGTGCGGGATCCTCCTGTGTCCCACAGTAACTCTATGGGCTTCCCTTTGACTTTCGCTGTGACTACGGCCGCCCTGATGAGTCCCATAGTGTGTCACAGACCCAAGTGGGGGAGCCCGGGACACGTCAGTCCGTCTCGTCCACATTGGTGGGGTCCTGACTGTACTGTCACATTATGGATCGGTTTTGACTTATTGCGGTTCAGAGTGCCTGTCTGCTGGCCTCTCTGAGATCGCTGGGGTGCATTGCACTCTTTAGCCCAATGCCCTAACTGTCCACAGTGATAGCATTCCTGTCCTTTCTGCTGAGGGCTGCTCTTGCCTTCATTTACCCATGGCGGGGCTTCTGGTGCTCTCTGACTGCTTGGATATCTGCAGCAGCCTGAGCCTCCTTTCTGGGGGATCTAACTTTGGCCTTTTCCCCTGAAGCAATTGCTCCCAAGCGCGGGACAATCTTTTCAGGACCCATTTCTCGTTATGGGCCTCTTCTGAGGGGTCATAGCTGTTGCAAGCGCTCTGTCCTGCTTCTGTTGCGTGGGAAGATTATTGTGCGCGGTCCACTTAACCATGTTTTCGCGGGTTAAATGCGCTCTATCTAATTGTCCAAAAACTGCGCTGAACTGAATCCACAGCCTTCCTGCGAATGCTGTGGGGTGTTCGGATCTTTTCTGCTTGCACTTATTCAATCCTTCTACTGGGTCACCTCTATTGTACCCTATGGCATCTAAAATGGCGGTGTGCATCTCCTCTAGGCTGCCTCCTGCCACGTTTCTGTGGGTCGGGGAGGGCTGCTACTACACTGTGGTCTAAACATCAGCACGGTGAGCTTAACCTGCTCTCTCTCATCCAGGCTGTACATGGTAGCCTGCTGTTTCACTTTTGCGAAAAATTGGTGGGGGTCTGCGGTGGGGAGGAACGGAGTGATTTTTCACACGCGTCCCTTAGCTGGGTTACTGTTAAAGGGGTGGTGTAGGTTATGTCTGGGGCGCCTTCTGATTCGGCTTTTCTCTGCGTGGTTACGGGATTCATGGTGCGGTTATGGTCTGAGCTGTGGGGGGTTGGGGTGCCTGTCGTTTCTGCTGAGCTGCTGGCGCACATGTTCCCTGAACATAACGCTGCGCTGTCTCACTTAATTCCTGCCAATCTGGGGCATTTTCCCCATCTAACTGTGCTCCAAAGGTGCTTTGGAAGCCATTCTGCACCGAAAGCAGAGATTGCAGTTCCGCAATCTGTTTCCTGCATTTCGCGTGGTCAACTGTGCTTTGTCTTTTTTCGGTCGTTGCAGCATGGAGTGCTCTCAAAGCTGCTTTGAGATCAGAACATTGCCTCTGCAATGCCTCCACCTGCTTTTCTGATTCCTGTCTTATCAGAACGGCACGTTGCACGTCCTGATAGGCTTTCTCATACTGGGTCTGGGAACTGTTCAGATGAGCTAGACAAGACTGATGAGCCCTCTTGGCATCATCCACCTCTCTATCCTTCTCTGCCAACTTCCCTTGAGATCCAGATTCTCCTTCTCGATGTCCCTGACATCGACCTTACTCATCCTATTCCTCTCTTCTAAATCTGTCCGGAGCGTCCTGATGACCTCCTCTGCGCCTCGCAACTGTGCCAAACAGGACACAATCGCCATCGCTTGCGTGCTTTACCTAGGTTCTTTTTGTGTATTTGAGAGAGGTTCTCCCACCAAGTATGACCTATACTCCCGGACCTGTCTCCTCATTTGCACAAAACTCTTTCCAAAGGGGCCATCCCTTTCCTTGTAAATATTTGCGGAGTTCCAGCTCCCACGTGGGACACTGGCCTACTCTGCTACTGTTGCTGGTCGCTGCGACCACAAACTTTGCTGGATCCATCAGACGTTCCATTGCCTGCATGGCCATTTCCTCTGACTCTCTTTGTATAATTTGGAACAGGGGGTTGTTGGGGTTGTGTTTCAAGAAACGGGTACGGCTTACGCTATTTTCCGATCACAAAACTACCCAAAGTTTGTCGCAACAAAAAGCTTTCAGTTTTACCTTACAGCCCTGTTAGTACGCATGCACTAAACACACTTCCGAATTACGCTTATTATTTTGAACACCTTGAATACTTGTGATTTCTTTCTTTCTCTGCAATTTGGAGTTCTAATTCAAATTTCAGGGTCCTGGACGGTGTGGGGGTTTCCACTTACAACCGTGTCCCGCCAGGGAGGTCGCCACTAAATGTTGCACGTTTTACTATGGGCGTAAAACGCGTTTATTGGAGTGTATTAACACGCCTCCGTATTCGACGTGTGCTTAACACTACTAGGCTCTGTTCTATGTAATTATTCAGCTCTGGAGTCGCCAGTTGCCGTAGACAACGTCACAAGTATTCCAAGGTCAAGTTCAAAGTAATAAAGACGATACACCGATTAGTAAGGTTCAAACGATCAATATTTATTATACAGTTATAATAAATACTCATGCACACTAAGAGACTAAGCTATAACTAAACTTAAGTGAACAGAATACTTATCTAACAGGAACAGGCAAGGTCAGAGAACGAGGCCTTCGTCCTGGTCTTGTACTGCAGCCTTCAGCAAGCGTTCTGGTACTGGGGGTCTAGTGGGCTTGGATCGCGTAGTGAGCGTTGAACTTACGGTTTCGGCGGCTGGTGCTCAACGGCTGGAGTCAGGATGCAAGATGTCAGTCAGAGCCGGAGCACGGGTTTAACAGACCGGGCTCTGTGGGGAATTTGCCTTTATACCCCTCTCTAATGTCCTTGCCCCCTTCTAGGCGGGCTCTACCTTTCGGTACCGATTGGAGCGTTTCCAAACGGCTACCTTCGAAATCCTCCAATGCGGGGGCTTCCCTCGATGTTGGGGGGTGGTTTCGATATTCGTTACTCTGGTGCCATCCTGTCTACACAACCAATTAAGTGTTACATTGAGATGGAAATGTTGCCATTGTTTGTGCCTGGATCTGGGCTGCCTCATCAGAATGCTAAGCGCTTTGCCATTAACACCTTTGGCTTGGAGATCTTGCACCTGGCCAGAAACTGTTTTGCTGCTTGCAAAATGCTAATTAGTTGAGAGCAGGCTGTCTGTTCTCACTAAACAGGCTTTTCCTTCTGTCTTCCATTTTAGTTTGGCTCAGTGTCCATTTTGCGTGGCCAGCATGGCTACACCCCCTCAGTCTCCCTCACTCCCCCACTCCCCCCTCAGTCTCCCCCACTCCCCCCTCAGTCTCCCCCACTCCCCCACTCAGTCTCCCCACCCCCTCAGTCTCCCCACTCCCCCCTCAGTCTCCCCCACTTCCCCTTCAGTCTCCCCCACTCACCCCCTCAGTCACCCCCACTCCCCCCGCCGTCTCCCCCACTTCCCCCCTCCGTCGCCCCCACTCCCCCCTCAGTCTCCCCCACTCCCCCCTCAGTCTCCCTTACTCCCCCCTCCGTCTCCCCCACTCTCCCACTCCGTCTCCCCCACTCCCCCCCTCAGTCTCCCCCATTCCCGCATCAGTCTCCCCCACTCCCCCCTCATTCTCCCCCACCGTCTCCTCCGTCTCCCCCACTCCCCACTCCATCTCCCCACTCCCCCCCTCCGTCAACCCCACTCCCTCAGTCTCCCCCACTCCCCCCTCAGTCTCCCCCACTCACCCCCTCAGTCTCCCCCACTCCCCCCTCAGTCTCCCTCACTCCCCCTCCATCTCCCCCACTCCCCCCTCAGTCTCCCCCACTCCCCCTCAGTCCCCACCCCCCTCTGTCTCCCCCACTCCCCCCTCAGTCTCCCCCACTCCCCCCTCAGTCTCCCCCACTCAGTCTCCCCCTCTACCCCCCTCCTTCTTCCCCACTCCATCTCCCCCACTCCCCCCTCAGTCTCCCCCACTACCCCCTCAGTCTCCCCACTCCCCCCTCAGTCTCCCCCCTCCCCCTCCGTCTCCTCCACTCCCCCCTCCGTCTCGCCCACTCTCCCACTCCCCCCTCAGTCTCCCCACTCCCCCCTACCGTCTCCCCCACTCCCCCCCAGTCTCCCCCACCCCCCCTCAGTCTCCCCCACTCCCCCCTCAGTCTCCCCCACCGTCTCCATCTCCCCCATTACCCCCTCAGTCTCCCCCACTCCCCCTCAGTCGCCCCACTCCCCCCTCAGTCTCCCCCACTCCCTCCCTCAGTCTCCTCCACTCCCCCCTCAGTCTCCCCCACTCCCCCTCAGTCTCCCCCACTCCCCCCTCAGTCTCCCCCACTTCCCCACTCCCCCCTCAGTCTCCCCCAGTCCCCCCTCAGTCTCCCCCACTCCCCCCTCAGTCTCCTCCACCCCCCTGTCTCCCCCACTCCCCCCCTCCGTCTCCCACTCTTCCCCCCCTCAGTCTCCCCCACTCCCCCCTCCATCTCCCACACTCCCCCCTCCGTCTCCCCCACTCCTCCCTCCATCTTCCCCACTCCCCCCTCCGTCTCCCCCACTCCGCCCTCCGTCTCCCCCTCTCCCCCCTCCGTCTCCCCCCTCCGTCTCTCCCACTCTCTCACTCCCCCCTCAGTCTCCCCCACTCCCCCCTCAGTCTCCCCACTCCCCCCTCAGTCTCCCCCACTCCCCCCTCAGTCTCCCCCACTCCCCCCCATCTCCCACACTCCCCCCTCAGTCTCCCCCACTACCCCCTCAGTCTACCCCACTCCCCCCTCAGTCTCCCCCACTCCCCCCTCAGTCTCCCCCACTTCCCCCTCTGTCTCTCACACTCCCCCCCCCCCCCCCCCCCCCCCCCGCTCTGGACCCTCCTCCCGTTCTCGCGGATGCCTTCCCCATTGTGGCCAGACTCCAGCAGTGCGCTGAGCGGTGCGCTGAGCGGTGCGCTCACCTACTCAAAGCTCTCGTCAGCCAGCACGACTGGTTGACGAACTTGAAAAGCAGTTGTGTTGGCCGGCGTGAAACCATTGCGTGATGACGTCGGGACTTCGACCCATCCGGGCCGGAGAATAGCGGGGGGCCAATAAGTTCGGATTCTGGTCGTGTCGGGGGGTCTTTCGAGGCCTTTGCCGGGAATGCCGACGTGTAGTTTGTGCGGGATTCGGAGAATGGCGGGAGGGCGTCGGAACCGGCGTCGCCGTGAAAATATGCGCGACCCGCTATTCTCCAAACTGGCGTGAGTGCGGAGAATCGCGCCCCTAGTTTTGGCTTACCGAAAGTCAACGCAATCTGCAACTGAAACTATTTGTCAAGGATCATCTTCCTATTCAGAAACACTACACTACTGAAGGAGGCTATTTGGCCCATCGGGTCTGCACCGATCCGCTGAACGGGTATGTCCCCACTTCATCCCCTTCACCCAGTAACCCCCACCTACCCTATTCGGACACGAAGGGGCAATCGATCATGGCCAATTCACCTAACCTGCACATCATTGGATTCTGGGAGGAAACTGGAGCACCCGGAGGAAACCCTTGTAGACACGGGGAGAAAGTGCAAACTCCACACAGTGGAGGTGGCATTTGAACTCGGGTGTCTGGAGCGGTCAGGCAGCAGTGCTAACCACTGTACCGCCTTTTTAAAATAGAGACATTTAACTGTTGTCCACTGCTTTGGTGCTGCGGTGATGCACCCTCTCAGCTCTCTCCTGACAGTAGAATCCTGCAGGAATTCCAGCTTTACACAAAGGGGAAAATCTCGCCTAACATCCCAGATTAGACTTTGCAGCCCCAATCAATGCAAGTAACAATACCAGTAGGCCAATTACTATTTGTAAAGATAATTTCTGTCACATGATCAGAAACAAATTGGAACTGACTGTAGGTTGTCATAATATGCACCGATGCACATCATGAGGTTAAGACAGGCAGTGACAGACACCCAGGTGAGCCAATCAACATACGGAACAGAACACAACCAATCACCAGACAGAACACCAGAGGAGGGCTTCCAACTATAAAACACACGAGGCATCAGCACTCAGCCTCTTTCCACTGGTGACGGTCAGGGTGTATATATCAGTCAGCACCTTCTACACGTGTATCAGAGCAAGTCTGGTCTAGTTAGTTAGAGTTAGTGCACTTAGAGTAGTAGAGTGTCAACCCATAGGCAGCTGTGTGCATTGTTCTAGAAGTTCAATAAATTGTATTGAACCAACGCCTACGTTTGGTGTATGCTTTACCGTTCAACTGCACCCTGTTGCAGTCCGTGTTACCCCAGGGTGAATAACACAACATAGGTAATAATGCTTTCTCCATGTTCTTTTTTGCAGCAATTTTAATGTCTCAAATTGGCATTAGTACAGGCACCAAGACCATTGATTGTCTCCAGGTAAAGACATGGTGCATTGCTGACACCAATGGCTGTAAAAATATATGGGACTTAATTGAAGAAGTCTGTAACATAACAGGTAATTATTAAATGGAAGCTATATTGCCAACATATTTGTCCTGAATGCTAACACTGTAATTTAGTAAAGTAACTCACATTTAAAGGGTTAATATTAATGCTGAGGTTATATCACAAAATCTGCAATTTTGCCGATTGCAATTTCCTGACATACAAAAGTTTGCAACTTCTCTTCAACTTTTATGATTGTATCAATTTATATACAAGCTGACTTTGTTTACGAGTGATCAAACTTATTTTCAGTGTTCGGCTTTGGAACTTGTTGAATTGAATTCAGTGTCCAAGATTAAACCATTGTCTCATGAATTGCAGGGGTTCAAATTGGAGAATTTCTCTAGTTTAAAAATGTTGAATACGATGACATTTAAAGCCTGGATATAGAATTGCAAATATCATGATTTTGTTTTACAAATCATTCGGTAGTACTTCAAACAGACCATAATTCTTCATACAGTTTATTCCATCAGTAAAATTTGTTGTTTATTATTCCTCATAGCCCCATTGCATGCTTTGTTCCCATACCCTTATACTCTTTTTTGTTTAAATGAATTTTGCTTCCCTTTTACAAACATTTATAGATTCTGCTTCCATGATTTTTGACAAATTGATTCTATATTGCAGCAATTGTCTCCTTAAAAATAATCACCAGCTCTCTCCCTTTGTTCTTTTTAGTGATGCTCTTAAATGCATGTTCTTGACTCACTGACTCACTGACCTGGAGAAATAACTGCTTTGTATTCCCGACCTCTCTTTACAAAGGCTTAAATTAGCACTTAGTGCTAAAATGGTTATAGCTACCGTGGTAGCTGACAGTCTCCTGAGATTGAAAGTATACAATGGCATGCTTCAGTGCTAATCCGACATCTAAGATGGGATAGAGAAAACAATGTAGACTGCTCACTTTGAATCCAGTCTAGAATGAGTGACTAAAGACCCTTGAATTCTCTGAGTGAAGTGACCTCTGCAAGGCTCAGTCCTGACTCCAATCTGTCCTTAATACAATCTGACAGCTTTGCCCTCATGGTTCAGTTAACTCATCTCCCGATGGGAAAATCCGACACATGTTGCACATTTCCACACGGCTTCTTTTGCTTTGTGTTGGAACTCTGGAGTATGTTTGGCAGAAACCTGGTTCGTCGCACGATAAACCGATTTTCTGCCCCTCCCCTGCCAAAGTTCCACATGAACACAAGAATTAGCAGCAGGAAAAGGCCATTTGCCCCCCCCCCGAACCTGCTCTGCCATTCCATAAGTTCATGACTGATCCCATTGTAGCCTCAAAAATGAAAAAAAACTTAATGACCCTCTGAGAGAAGAAATTCTTCCTCATCTCCGTCTTAAATAGAAGACTCCTTGGGCAGGATTTGCCGGCCATTTGCTGGCTGCTGGATTCTCTGGTTCCCCTGGCAGTGCACCCCCGCCCACGGGTTTCCCGGCAGCATGGGGTGGCTTCAATGGGAAATCCCACTGACAAACGGTGGGAGGAGAAATTTCTGTCACCAGCGGTCAAATTCGCCGTCCTCACGAGCAGCGGTAGCGGGGCGGACTCGCAATGGAGAATCCCAACCCTTTTTCATATCCCCTAGTTCCAGTCTCTGCCATAAGGGGAGACATCCTTTTGGCATCCATCCTGTAAAGTCCCCTCAGGACCTTATTTTGAGCCGCCAGCGAGAGCGACAACGTGAGCCGAAAATGCGGTGAGAATCGGAAAACGCTGGCTGAATCGCAGTTTCCGATTGCCCAGGCCCCTTGCCGGTGGCGTAAATAGAAATCGGGAACCTCATTTCAAGACATTATAATATCATTAGTGAGCCCTCGCGCTGGGATTTCCCACTTGCTGAATATTCATCGATCATCGTGTGACGTCACAACAGCTTTATGTAAACGAAAACCTGGCAACCTTACCTCCTCAACCTTCCATGCCTATTCGGCATCGCAGAGGCTGGGGTGCCTTATTGATCCTTTTAATCACATTTTGCATTTGATGTTTTAAGTTTCATTTGTGATTCGCTTTTTGTTTAAGGCAGTTTCTCTTGAAGGCACTGTCCCTTTAATTTGTCCTTCAGTTTATAAGATTGAGTTGACTTGGTTGTTTGTGTTGCTCAAGATAGTGGAAGCCTAGCCCTGGATTTCCCCTGTGGCTGAGAGGCCTTAGTCACTGAACTGTAATCCATAAACATAGGGAAATGCTCAGGTTCCAGACTTGAATAAAGGTAACAAATTGCGAATAAGGGAGGTCTCAGATGTGCTATTTGCGAAGGCCCACATGTACATCAACTTGGACTCGGATCAGGCGAGCCAGGATGCCATGGCCCTGGGCTTCATCCACGTGCACGGTAGCACAGTGGTTAGCACTGCTCCTTCACAGAGCCAGGGACCCGAGTTCGATTCCCGGTTTGGGCCACTAATTGTGAGGAGTCTGCATGTTCTCCCCGTGTCTGCGTGGGTTTTCTCCGGGTGCTCCGGTTTCCTCCCACAAGTCTCGAAAGACGTGCTTGTTAGGTGAATTGGACATTCTGAATTCTCACGCTGTGTACCCGAACAGATGCCGGAGTGTGGCGACTAGGGGCTTTTCAAAGTAACTTCATTGCAGTGTTAATGTAAACCTATTTGTGACACTAATAAAGATTATTAGATTATTATTATTCCCCAGGTGCAGGTGTTTTCAACTGCACCCACTTAGCTCTGCATACCTTATGGTGACGGGGTTCCATTTTTGAACCGCAACGGATTGAGGAGGAGGTTGGAGGAGGGTGGTGAGGGGCAAGCCACGGAGGAGAAGAAGGATGATGGTGGCTGCATTCACGGAGATTGATTGGCTGGAAGCTTAAGGAGAATGTTGCTGACTTACAGGGAGGACAGAGCGATGTTCCTCTAACCCTCTGCGAAATAGCTGACTCCTGCCTGACAGAGAGCTGAATGAAACCTGCCAATGAATGGGATTATCATGTGGCCTAGAAATACTGGATGACAAACCTCAGCAGCTAATGCCTCCGCTGAAGTCAGCTCCCTGGCATTTTTCCCCACCCTAAGTACGAGGTGGGAAGCCTCTCTACATGTTTTCAGCCCTCAAAGATCCTCACCACTGGAGAATACTGTCAGACATGAGAGGTGTGTATTTTGATGGGGTGGGTGGGGGTGGGGGATTTAACCTTCCATGGAGAGGGGGCTGGGGAGTGGGTGCCAGCAGCAGCAGCACCTTTTTACTGCTTCATCAGTGTTGGAGGTGGGAGAGACATAGCTCTTCCATTCTGACACTCTACAGGGGCGAAGCACTGAGTGTGCACAGGTGTTTGTGGAGCACGGCTCCATGACATGACAGTGTGCAGAATCTGTATGGGTCAACAAAGTGATCTTTAAATGCAAGAGCGATATTACAATGGTGACTTATCTTGACAGGTGCCTAGGTTCACCCGTGCCCATTGGGTGTCTATAGTTTCAAACTCTAACTCACCCTCCCACTACATCTAGGTGTATTCCCAGGATCCACAGGTAAGGTTGAGGTGACCTGCTGCCTCCAGGCCCTGTTGCCTTAGGTAACCTTGGCAGGCGACCTCTGGGGCGGGCCGGGATCTTAAAGTCCGGGCCTTCTTTCAGACTGCACAGGTGTTGTACCGCTGCCCTCCTCGGTGTGCAGGGTTGGAGGTGTATCACTCACAGGGAGGGCCATCAGATGGGCTGGGCATTCCCAGGGTCTGCTGCATGGGAGGCCCTGGGCAGAGCTACTGCCTATTATCTTCAGGTTCCCAAGGGCCCCTGGGCTTCATGGGCTACAGGGGCAGCTGGAGTGAGATCCAGAAGCCCCGCCATCCTCTGGCGCTGACACCCGTGGATTCCCACAAGTGCCTACACAATGTAGTTGAAGGGCTGCATCATGGAGCTCATGCCCTCCCTCAGCCATGGAGGTCATGAGCTGAATGCCACTTGCAGTGTTGGCCTCATTGCTGGAGTGACGGTGCCATCTCCTTGGCCAGAAGGTGATGGGACTCCTCCAGTTGGTCTTGCCGTCCGAGAAGTGATGCTGTCATCTCTTCTTGATGCTCGTGACTCTGCTTTTGTATTTCCAGCTACTCTGGGACAACCAGACCCAGGGCATGTAATTGGCTAAAGGCTCAGCAGAGTCCCGGGCGCTGGGCTCCAACCTCCCTCGGAGTTCCGGATCCCTGGGCTCTGGGCTCCAGCCTCCCTCGGAATTCTGGATCCTTGGGCACTGTGCTCCAGCCTCCCTCGGAGTGCCGGATACCTGGGCTCCAACCTCCCTCGGAGTTCCGGATCCTTGGGCACTGGGCTCCTGCCTTCCTCGGAGTTCCGGATCCCTGGGCTCTGGGCTCCAGCCTCCCTCAGAGTTCCGGATCCCTGGGCGCTGCTCTCCAGCCTCCCTCGGAGTGCCGGATCTCTGGGCTCCAGCCTCCCTCGGAGTGCCGGATCTCTGGGCTCCAGCCACCCTCGGAGTTCCGGATCCCTGGGCACTGGGCTCCAACCTCCCTCGGAGTGCCAGATCCCTGTGACATTCCTTCCTCTGCCTGCTGTGGATCTTCAGCTTTGAAATGCTCACCAGCCTGCCCTTAGTTAACCCCACCGAGGCGCATTATCTGCGCTGGTGGAGGGTGCAGGTAACTGATGTGAGACCTCCTCGATGCTTGACCCTGAGATCTCTTCCTCAGAGCTGGTCTGGTCTATGGTGACCAGAGGGTGCGGGGATGATCTGGGCTGGTCAACTGATTGACCTGTAAGGGAAACAAGATATCATTAGTACACCATGGAGGATGAATGTTGGGAGAAAGTTAACTCATGTAAGGCTGGCACTGTGGCTGCATGTGTTGAGGGTTCTTTTGTCTGGTGCCCCCACCTAGCCCTCTGCACAGGTTCTGCCCTGCTCCTTTACTGGCCAGCTCAGGGCCTCTCTCCTCATAGGACATTAGAATTCACATCTCGGGCATGACTCCGACAGGCTGTGCCCACTCACACCAGTTTTATCCGTGTTTGTCCTACAATGAGGCATGCATAGTGCATGAGTGGGAGCGGGGATTCGAGGAGCAGATAATATACTGGGAGACCATGGGGAGTGTAGGAGAGTGATGCCATGACAACTGTTGGGAATCCGTGAGGTGTGTGGAGGGGTGCCGCGGACGACATTAGGAGGCTGACCTATCCTGGCTGCACAAAGGAGGTCATTTCATCTTCTTTCAGTGTTCCCTGTCCTCTTACGGAGTGAGCTGGCACTCAGGACTATGGCCACAGCTTCCCAGGTGGGGTTGGTGACCTTGCGTCGTGAATGTCTGTTTGATCATGAGTACAGGATGTCACGTCTCTGCTCAACACTATCCAAGAGTTTGGTGAGGACCGAATAGTGGTGCTGTCTCCTGGCTTCCAAACCCCCGACTGGACTTGGAGCAAGTGCTGGGGAGGCGTTTAAAAGGAGCGCCCCACTGGTTGCAGAGATTAAGTTGTACCAGAGGCAAACCGCCACGAGCGCGGAAAAAACTGTTTTGTCAAAGAGGCTGAATGTTCGGTGAGGTCCCCCGTCATCAATGCCAGTGGGATCCTAACCGTTTTCCTCACTGGAACCGATACTTTGAAGAAACATGGTAATATTCCATCCTATATGTTTCTGTATGATCACCTCTTATTCTTCTGAAGTCCGTTGAGCATAGGCCCAACCTGATCAACCGTTCCGATGTCTGTGCAGAAGAGAAATCCTGTGGAAATTCCATTAGATGCAATCTAAATAAATCCAGGATTGTTCCCCGGTCTATCTCGAGTTAACTGATTTTAGTCCAGAGTACGTTGGCACCCCAAATATCCACCATTGTCGAGTGGAAAAAAGCATCAACCTCGACAAATGTTGCTTCTCATGATTACATAACCGAGCCACTCACAAGCTGAGACTTTCCGTGTCCCCGCTCACCAGCCTGCGATTTTTCACCGATTGATCAGCAAACCACAGGCTGGTGAGTAGGGAGGTGGAAAATCCTGTCTTCACTGTCCAGTCTCCATCAGAAAGTATGAGCACTTGAGCCTGGCCAAGTCTTGAAGGATGCGTGAGCTGGATCGCTGGTAGATGGTCAGCGAAACAAGATAAAACCCGTTTGACTTCATTCTCACCAAACTACTTTTCACAGACATATCAACGCATGATAATAACGGAAGTGACCACCATTCAGTCCTTGTGAACACAAAAACTTCTTCACCAAGAGGATCCTATATTGTGTGTTGTGCCACACCAATATGCTAAATGGAACAGCAGCCAAACCTTGACATTGTTGAGGTGCTGTGGACCATTAACTAGCAGAATGATATACTACTACAATATCTAACATTGGGCTGGATGAAATGAAAATGAAAATCGCTTATTGTCACGAGTAGGCTTCAATGAAGTTACTGTGAAAAGCCCCTAGTCGCCACATTCCGGCGCCTGTCCGGGGAGGCTGGTACGGGAATCGAACCGTGGTGCTGGCCTGCTTGGTAAGCCAGCGATTTAGCCTTGTGAGCTAAACCAGCCCCTGAAACCAGCCACGGATACTTCCGTCCTGCCAGCTGCAAGATCGCCATTGGTGAGATGCAGACAATGGAGAAGTCCATTGACCACGGGCGAGATTCTCCGGTCGAGAGTGGGTGAGCGGGGCCGAAGAACCCCACCGGTTGTGCACAACCCTCGCTCTTCGATCACCATCCTGTCCAAACACCAAGCCTGGTTCAACGCAGTGTTCATCTGGCATACCTTAGAATGTGTTACAAATACACAGGGCAGCCTGCATTCTAAACAACAAAAGCAGCAGGTTCTAGACAGAGAGAAGTCGTAAGCAACGGATCAGAACAAAGCTCTTTATCTCTACAGTATTGCATTCACAGAAGGATACCGATGAGCAAGCAGGCAACTAACAGAAGGGGGACGCTGTGAATATTCCCTCCTCAACCACCATGCAGCCCAACAGGAGTGCAAGCACCAAAGACAAGTGTTTTTATCCACTCAACACTTTTGGCAAATCTGACTCGGCTTTCTCCCGTGATCCCCACTATCAGAGATCGCAGTGCCAGCCAAACCAATTCATCTCAATAAGAAGCGGCCACATGCACTGGAGGATTCAGCAGAGGCTGCATGTTAAAATATGGGGGGCGATTCTCCGAGCCCCGGGCGGACGAGGAGAATCGCCGTAACTGTGCCACGGCGCCCCGACGCCGGCGCGCGATTCTCTGAGGTGCAGAGAATCAGCACTATTTGCACCAGTGCGTATGACGCAGCGCCGGCTGCAGGCCACTGGAATTGTTGAGGCTGCCGATTCTCCGGCCCGGATGGGCCGAGCGGCCACGCGGATACGACAGAGTCCCGACGGCGGCGTTCACCCCTGGTTACTGCCGGCGGGAACTCTGCGTGAAGGGTCGGGGGCGGCTTGTGGGGGGGTGGGAGGGGGGGGGGGCGTGATTTCCATTTGGCCGCCTCTTCCCCCCCACGTGAACCGCTCCAGCGCTGTACTGGCCCAGCGCGGTTCTCACGGCGCTGGTTTCGGGGGGGGGGGGGGAGAGAATCATGTGTGGGTGTCGGCGTGGCGTGGCGCAATTCGCACGGCACCCCGCTGATTCTCCCACCTGGTGGGGGGGGGGGGTGGGGGGGAGAATACCGCCCGAGTTGTTCCATTGCAAAGCATTACAAACTCGAATGAAGATCCAACAACATTGAACCCACTGGACAGCATGGGGGCGATTCTCCCAAATGGAGGCCAAGTGTTCGAGCCGTCGTGAATCAACCCGCAGTGATTGTTCATGTTGGTGGGTGGGGTGCCAATCAAGAAGGCTGCTTGTGTTGGATGGTGTCGAACGTCTTAAGTGTTGTTGGAGCTGCACTCATCTAGGCAAGTGGAGAGTAGTCCATCACACTCCTGATACTCTTGATTTGTGCTTTACAGATGGTGGACAGCCTTTGGGAAGTCAGGAGGTGAGTTACTCACCACAGGATTCCCAGCCTCTGACCTGTTCTTGTGGCCACAGTATTTATATGGCTGGTCCAGTTCAATGACTGGTCAATGGTAACCCCCAGGTTGTTAATAGTGGGGGAATTCGGTGTGGTAATGCCATTAAATGTCAAAGTGAGATGATTGAATTATTTCTTGTTGGAGATGGTCATTGCCTGGCACTTGTGTGGCATGAATGTTACTGACTATTAATCAGCCCAAGCCATGTCACGCATGTCTTGCTGCATATGGATTATTGCAATATCTGAGGAGTTGCGTGTGGTGCTGAACATTGTTCAGCATCCACACTTCTGACTTTAAAAAGGAGGGGAGGTCATTGATGCGGCAGTTGAAGATGGTTGGGCCTTGAACACTACCCTCAGGAACTGAGAATATTCTCCATTCATTTGTTTAATACATGTCGTTCCTCTCACGTATGGGTTTCTGACCTTTCCCTCCTCACAGCAGCAGCAGAGGAACTCAGGGTAGGAACAGAGCAAGATCTCAACTGCCGCATTTAAAGGAACACTCCAAACAAGTAAAGTGAAGCATTTGTCAGGGAGAGAGAAGTCATTGTTAGAATGGAGTTGTGATGGGTAAAGCTCGTGACCACTTCACTAACAGCTCCTCAAATGTGCTATGCTGGCAGCAGTTTGGTCTCATAAGGAGATACTGTTCCCGAGCAACAGGAGGACAAAACAAAACCTGCTGGTGACATAAATGAGGGGTGATTGCAGATTGTTCAAGAGATTAGCAGCAGAAGCATGCTGCCACACTCCTGGACCCAAGAGGACGACCCCTTCACTCTCCCTTTTCAAACCTACTGCAGCACATCACTCCTCACATTGACATATCAGGTCCCTGCCTTCTGAACCACTGCAGTCCATATGGTCCACCTGTCTATCCACCACTAACACTCACACTCGTCCTTATGTAACATTATGCCTAAATCAGATAGTCACCCTCAATGAACATTCTCCAATCATCTGTTCAATACATGCCATTACTCTCACTTATAGATCTCTGTGATATTTACCTACTTGCAGCAGTAGAGTGCAGGACGGAGCAGAGAACCTCCTCAGATTTTGCAGTGAATAACTGCAGAAGAGGTGATGCTAGTGATGAGTGGAGGCCTGCCCACTGGAAATGGGGAAATGGTGTCTCCTAGCTGCCCAATGGCAGAATTGAACACCAGATAACAGCACGGCGCACAACATTCATTCATGTTGACTTGATGTCAACAGCAAGTGACGTA
Source organism: Scyliorhinus canicula (assembly GCF_902713615.1). Lineage (NCBI taxonomy): Eukaryota > Metazoa > Chordata > Chondrichthyes > Carcharhiniformes > Scyliorhinidae > Scyliorhinus > Scyliorhinus canicula. The sequence goes on from NC_052151.1 coordinate 173,974,495, forward strand.
TGGTCACAATAAACGCTTTAAAGATTCCCACCATGACCATATACATTCATGCCTTTCAACTCTCACAGGGCATTCAGAATTGTGCAGGAAATGGTTGAAGTTGCCCTCATCAATGACAATTTCTCAGAGGATGTCATTCCTTCTGAGGCAGCACCACAGAACTGAAGCAGACCATGCAGCAGCTCTGATGCTCTCACTTTGGTGGAACCTGTTAGACCGAGAGTTGGATTTTCACCTGGTGACATGCACTTCACAAGTGAACGAGAGAGATGGAGGGGTCTGGGAGAGCAGCGGAGAGTCTAGTTTGGAGGGGGCAGGACATTCCAGCCTCTGCTCAGCTCTTGCAGGGGGATGACAATAAAGAGGATAGTTATTCAGCACTAGCAAGCAATGTGTGATGTATTGATACAAGTTCCCAACTCACTCTGCGCAATTGCAGTGAGATTGGGAGAGTCTGCCTCATGTCTGGGATATTGTTCCAGGCCATTGCAATAATGTCTTCTCCACTGATAGAGTAGCCACCTGCACTGATTATCAAAAGTCAGAATCAACTGAGTACTTGTCGACCTTCAACAATGGCTGGCACACTATGATTGCTTCCACAATGCTAGCAGGGTGGTGTGGCTAGGGCTTGACAAATGATGGCAGAAGCGAGCATGAAAATGGGGACTCCACTCTAAAGTGCATTCACCTCGCAGCCATTGCATTCCCCCCCTCTCCAACTACGACCAACCCCACCCATCTTACTCAGTGCTTGACATACTGCCTCGTTACCCAGTGACAGAAGCTTCTGCTCAGGGACAGGTGGGGCCCTGGTGGTCGACAAACCTAGAGAATGTCAACCAAGAGCATCTTGACAGTCAGATCAGGGAGGTCTGCAGCCTGCCTCTTCCTCTGTTGAAGCAATAGGGGTTTCACCCTCTAGAAACAATAGGACAATGAAGAGAATTAATTTGTAGTTGCACAAGGGTATGCACATAGGCTTGCTGGACAATGTTATATAGTTAAGTTTCTGTTCCGCATTTGAAGCATCTAAATCTTACTCTTTTGAAACACTTTTCCATCTTTCCCATTCTTCCTGGCTGGCAGTTGATTGTGATGAATGGAAGGGAATGGATTGATGGCAACCAATGTGGGATGAGAGAGGAATTCTCTGTTGTTTGCAGGAATGCTTTGTGTAATGACATTCGGAGTCCATGAGTAGGTGACTCATGCATGTGATTGTTAGATGAATGCACTGTTGGAATCCAAATGAACTTTGCGGTAATGAGGATATCCTAGGCTAGTGCTTTGCCCATATCGCCTTCCGTCACCTCACCTTCCACCTTTGCCTTCTCATCGGAGTTTCTGTGCCCTGTGCCTTGCTGCAGGTGTGCCAATGTGTGCTGTGATAGGCTACGGACAGACACCTAAAATTGGAAGGAAAGGAAACTGTATTGTTTGTACCTTTTAATGACTGCGGGTAACTGTCTCTGAAAGAAAAAAGTCCCGCTTTCATTTTCAGTAAACAATCATTGTTCAAGTAGACACCCTGAAGACGAGGTTTAGAAAATAACCAAAATTGGAGGGAGAAGCCAACAATGAATAATAATGAAAGTGAGTTGGCCATAAAAAGTTTGTAAAATGCTGCATTTTCCATCTGCACAACACAGAACTCTGACACAGCATCACACATGCACTAGTTAAACTACACACGGAGCAAGGCCACAGGGCAAATGCACTTACAGACAGAGCAACCAGTTACATTAATGGGAAGGACCTTGAGTACTTTCCCAGCTGGGAAACATTGTGAAAGGTAGGTGGCTCAAAGCGGAATAAAATAACCAAAAATGTAGAAGTATTTCATCTTTTCGTTGAAAACAACACTACAGTACTCAATAGCTTCTGACAGTGGAGAGGCACGCAATCAAATCAAGCAACCACAATCATTACAAATCTCACACCAGCACTGGATTCCAATGAAGTCCTGCTGCAGGAACTGGAGGACCTATTGCTAAATGCGGGTTGCTGATGGGGAGAATTAGATGTGCAGTCTCTGAGTTTGTTCGAATGAGATTTGTTTGGAAGTTAGTGGCAAGTCATAGAATCTTTCCACAAAGAGATTGCATGTGGGAAGACGCATCTGAAGGCAACTTCACAGAAATGGTAAAAAATTGAAAACATGGACCAGCTTGATTCAGTTCCAATCGCTGTAATATGAACCATGGTTTCTTGGGCAATTCAGACTGTACTAAATCATCTGCATTCTGGCAAATTTAACAAATACATTCAAATATAATATTCTTTTAATTCATTGCAGGTGAAGCTTGCACAGAAAAGGATCGCAGCAGTTGTAACCTAACCATCCAGTATTTAACTGACAGTTACCCAGCATTTAAGGGGTGCAACTGTCTTGAAGACAAATCATGCGACTTTCTCAGACCACTTGGGAAACAATGCACCAGCCAAGGAGGTAACAAAATAGCCAGGACTATATAATGAGGTAGCATCAATGAATTTACAAACAGTTTCACGTTCTATCAATGGAAATATACGGTGAAAGACACCTAAGTTTAACACCTGCTTTAAAATTGTAGAGAGGGACTTTGTACAAACACGCAAAGTTTTTAGATTGAAATAACACCAATCGGAAAATGTACAGATTAAAACTGTGCAAATAAGGAGTAAATAGGGAATTCAGTGAGTATTATTTCACAGAGGAATGAATTCACATATGGAACAAATTATTAGGAAAGGTTATTGTACTGAATTCAGGAGGCAAGTCCATATGCTTTAGAGAAAGTATATGGTGAGAAGGAAGAAAAGCAGGGTCGAGATTAACTAGAAACACATCGTCGTCTCAGGCCAAATTCCTTTTCCCATTCCTCAAATTTCCTACAAAAAATGGTGACAACGAGTTTGGCTGTTGGAGCGAAAGGTCAAATCAAAGTAAAATGTTTCAGCCAATATTGTTATGGGCTTAAACAGGTGTATCTAAGTTACTGTTGACATGGGTCAATGTATTTTAGATAACTTTCGGAAGGTTATTTGACATTTGAGATTTTCCTCTCCGTTTTTATGCAGAGCTCTCCAGAACAATTCCTGTGAATCCAGAAGTACAACCTGACTGGAGTCAACGCTCAAGACTCATGAGTGTAAATAACCAGATAAAGAAGGACAATGATTGCTCAGCAGTTAGGTATCGTTGTCTAAAATCCGCCAATTGCAGTTCAGTGTATGCAAGGTTCAAGAAGATGTGCAAGAACAGGAAAGGTAATTGCGACATCCCATCTGTAGGACAACAGTGCCTAACTGCATGGCAAGCATTGCAGCGCACAGACCTCGCCAATTGTGACTGTCCAAGACAGGGAAGACTGAAGTGCCAGAGAATACGGACCAGCCTTTTCTACAATGCTTGCGTGAAAATTGCATTTACAAATCTAAACACAAGCAGTGACGAAGGAAGGAAACAGCATAATCCTGTTGGGGGCAGCAGTAAGTTAACATCAGTGCCTAACGCTTTGAACATAGATTCCTTGATGTTTTGAACCTGCTATTGATTTCTGAACCAAATTTGCGTGCATAATGTTTGCACTATTGTTTCAATTACAGGTACAGATGATGTCATGGAGAGCAGAAAATCAACACCAGAATCCACTCTTCTTGCCAAATATGACAACAAAAGTAAGAGATAAGAGTCTTGCTCGTCAGTCGCATTTAATGGGAAATTGGATGTTAAACGTACAATTTTACTCATCCTCATTCTGAATAGAGGAAAATTTCACGAGTTGCTCCCGATTTTCCTTTGCTTGGGTGTGACAAACCAGAATTGTCATTAATTGCTGTCTAACATTACCATTTCTTTCCAGACAGATGTTACGCAGCTGAGGTTCAGGGACCAGTTGGACCACAGCTACTCTCAGTGCACAGCTGGCAGCCCAGAATTATATAACTGGCTCCCTTGTCACTCTTTGACCTTCAAGCATTGTTTTGCTCACCAGCTTCCAATTGTCAGTGGAAAATTCTAACGTTAAGAGAGAGCTGATGGTCTGAGTGCACTCAGCGAACATTAAAAGCATCGAAGATGATGGTTAAAATGTTCCCAGATGGGCCATTGGACTGCCTGGGAACCTTTAAAACTTGGCTGCAAACTAGATTGCAGTTACTGAGCACTTGGCATAAAACCCAACTGGGATGAGGCAATCCCTTCGGAGCATCAGGAGCTCACCTTTTAACTTTGATGTGGTCAGAATGTCAACCTGCCTTCCAACTTATACTTCAGCCGTTGTGTCCATTCACTTCTGAAACTATGGTTGAAAACCAGTCAATAACTTTCAACTTGACCAGGAGGGCGTATTCACTGCTATTGAGTTCCTGTACTGTTGTATTCCATTTACTGCTGAGAGCAATACCCAATAATATCTAACCCAATAGATTCTGCAAAGCAAATTAAACAAAGTGGTAGAAAATCACTCCAGGGTTACAAACATTGGCCGGAAATCTCTAGCTGTTGGAATTCACTTTTCCCGCAGGCAGCGCAACCCCACCAGCAGGTTTTGCTGCAGTTTGGGATGGTTTCAATGGGAAATCGACAAGGAGATAGTATCCTCCTGCCAGCTGATAGTATGCGGCGGAGAAACAAGCGGCTGGGCACTGGGGAATCCCGTCCATTACATGTGCTAACCCAGTTTTCTTTCTCATGACAGTTTCGGGGACCTCAGTGGCTTAAGGACCATTGCATAGCGTTAAATCACTCCAATCTTGTCTCATCTCATACACCTCTATTCTATTTAATCAGATATTCATCCACATTCCTTTGAAAAGTGACAGTTTGAACATTGTGCTGTCTGGCTATCGCCTTCACAAACCCATTACTCTGGCAAATAAACATTGGGTGGTATTGTCCACTCGCCCAGCAGCAGGAACCATGATGGGCAGGGGGCACAAGGATTGGAGGAATGGGAAAGACAGTTTTCCACTGTCGAGAAATCAGTTTGGAATATTTTTCTCACGACTTTGATGGCAAGTTAAAGGCAGCTCGGGATTCCCGCTAATCTATCCTGGGAAGCACATTTGTATTCATTTGCATCTCAGAAATGCTCATTAAAAGCCCACTCACTGGATCACATTCCTTTTCCAAATTAAATCCCCTGTCAGGAGGGAATTAGAACAGCCTGCTCCATGACTGTACATGAGCTGAGGACCTCGAGGTATGTATACACTACTTTTGCCTTTAAGAGGGTGACAGTTTGGGTGTGTCTGTCACAAGCAACTCCAAGGATGGAAGGGAGGTAGGCTTTTGGGGGAATGTGAGGGAGTGGGGTTGCCTGCATAATTTGGGAGGAGGGGGGTGGTGTACAGGGAAGATTAAGATGTGTGAGAGATTGGGGTTGGTGTAGTCGATGGTGGGGGGGGGGGGGGGGGGGGGGAATCTGAGTACTGATAATAGGAGGGCAGAGTGACCATCAGAGCGGGAAGTGTGGTTTGCTAGGGTGCAGGTTCAGAAATTCTCGGGTGGGTCACAGAGGGGGTCATGAAAGGTGGCATGGAAAACAGGAGGAGGCGCGGTCAGTGTGGGCATGAGGGATGGTAATGGCTGTGGCATCTGAGGGGTGGAAAGGCAAGTGGAAGTAGATGATGTCAGCATCCGGGGTAACAGAGAAGGTTCAAGAGTGATGGAAGGAAGAGTAAAGATTGACATTGAGTAGGTCAATAGAAATTGGTGGAAGTTGATGGCGGACAGAGGGAAGGTAGAAGGAGGTGGAGCAAGTCAGCAAAGTAATGTGCCCCATCTCTCCCGTTACAGCAATACAATGCATTCAATGTAAATTTACAATCAAAGTGGGAGGAGGGTCTTTTCAGGGTAGTTGGGATACAAGGTTAGCACAAATGGCTGACTAATAATCACAAGGAAACTGTGTGAGAACAATGTTCAGTTGTGAGCCTCACGCTATGGTGAAGCCCACATGGCAGTAGGATTGATTTCCAAATCATGATAACCTCATCTCATAACCTTGAGATCCCAGCAAGGTAAGAAGATGCACTCACTCTGTGCTATTTGCCACTGACTGTAGTCAGAGACTGATAGCCACCTTGCCACTGACTGCAGTCAGCGACTGGTAGCCAACTTGCCACTGACTGCAGTCAGAGACTGGTAGCCAACTTGCCACTGACTGCAGTCAGAGACTGGTAGCCAACTTGCCACTGACTGCAGTCAGAGACTGGTAGCCAACTTGCCACTGACTGCAGTCAGAGACTGGTAGCCAACTTACCACTGACTGCAGTCAGAGACCGGTAGCCAACTTGCCACTGACTGCAATCAGAGACCGGTAGCCAACTTGCCACTGACTGCAGTCAGAGACTGGTAGCCAACTTGCCACTGACTGCAGTCAGAGACCGGTAGCCAACTTGCCACTGACTGCAGTCAGAGACCGGTAGCCAACTTGCCACTGACTGCAGTCAGAGACTGGTAGCCAACTTGCCACTGACTGCAGTCAGAGACTGGTAGCCAACCTGCCACAGACTGCAGTCAGAGACTGGTAGCCAACTTGCCACTGACTGCAGTCAGAGACTGGTAGCCAACTTGCCACTGACTGCAGTCAGAGGCTGGTAGCCAACTTGCCACTGACTGCAGTCAGAGACCGGTAGCCAACTTGCCACTGACTGCAGTCAGAGACTGGTAGCCAACTTGCCACTGACTGCAGTCAGAGACCGGTAGCCAACTTGCCACTGACTGCAGTCAGAGACAGGTAACCAACTTATACCTCAAACCCCTCCGGAATGGTTATGACTGATAGGAACCATTAGTCTTCAGTGCTGCCAAGGCAATGGCCTCTCTACAGACCAGGGTGGTGGAGACAAGTGGAAACATGTCCATGTGAGACTTCTTGCACATGGCTCTAATCACCCTGAGCAAAGAGCATTATCTCCAAATCATTCATGCATGAGCAGGAGGAACACCTATCTCTACTCCTCCAGGATATCCTTCACCTGGAAGGAGTGGGGTGGAGATACCATGTCTAGAAGGAAGTCAGGTGAAGGTTGGCCTGCAGATTTGAAGATGGAGGAAAATCTGTAAAGACAATAAATGTAACATTTCAATCCATTCCACATCCACTGAGGCACCAATGATGTAGACAGTGGTCAACCCTGCCTTGGTAATGTCTCTCATCCAGATAGGAGATGGAGGACCCATTGCTGGTTGTCACAGGGCCATGAGGAGCAAGGGCTTGAGCAACATAAGACCCCTATAAAGTCAAGATGCTAGTACATCTGAACCACTGCGGTGGTGAGCATTGACCGGAACATGGGTGTATCATCAGCAGTGTCCTTGTCTCGAGATGAGTGAAAGGTAATGTGGAGGCACCCTCATATGTCCTGGGAAGGGGTTGCTCACGTCTGCCAGCTTCACCTGTTTGAGCTGCGGCCGCAAGTACTCTGGAGGAATAATACAAAGCTCCAGGCCTGCATTGAGTGAATGTGATGTGTCAATTGGGTGTTCTTTAAAAATGGCATCGGCACATTTAACCCCTTGTTGTAACAGCAGGATGGACAACTTTCTGCCTGACCTACCACAAAATTTGCCGATTTCCTCATGCATGCATAGCTAATTAGTTAAAAAGTGGGAGATACTGCATGTCCACCCACCCTGCCACACAGTGAGAGTCATGCGGACTTCTCCACTTAGCAACGCACTTTGTCTCCAGAACGGACAATTCCGCCCATTCTCTCTGTGCAATGACTCTGATTTTAAAGAGACTAATAATGGATTAAACCAACATAACGGGTGGTTCAATAAATCTCCGTGGTTTTCTCGCACAAATGGCTTTTGCTCAACTTTCTATATTTTGTTTGTGCAACCTGAAAATTGCAGAACACACTTTCAGGGTTTCATTATACTGCATATTGAAGCAGTGGCACAGTGGCTCAATTTTGCAACATTTTAAAATAATAATAGCTACTTAGGTCAACAAAGAATGGAAGTTCTGTAATACAAACCCATTCAGCACATCAATACAAATAATGATGCATAATAACTAGGAAATGAAAGCCTCTCCAACATGCATTGAATATTAGAAATGAGATTGATTCCCATCACGTGTTGTAAATAATAAAATTCCTCCCATAATCCGAGAGACAGCAAACAAATAAACTCTTCACACACGTAACATTGGGGATAAACCTGGCACAAATGGGGAGGAACAAATAGACCATCAACAGCCTCTTTGTTTGAAAAGAATGGAACAAATGTTTCAGTCTCACTTCCTCGGGATTTTGCAATCTTCAAAAAATTGATTAATTTTTATTTCACAACTTGGCATTTTATGTGATATTTCCAGCCTGGCAGGTTTCAAAATTCATCTGACCCATCGACCACATTTACTCTGCAATCCCTGGTCTAAACTGCCGGAATCAAGCCAGGCAGAACCACATTTCTGTTGCCTCTCTGCTACTTGGCTGCAGCTTTAAATATTTTGCCCAGGAGAAGGCTGTAGGCCGCTAAGATCCAGGACTCAGCAGCAGTTCAGATTTTATACGCTTAGAAACTGGGGAGGATTTCAGCAGACAACATCAGTATCTTGTAAAGCAGATTTTACGCTGCACTGCATTTATACCCCATATGGTTTCAAATAAAAGTGGTGTGACACAGCCTTCCTTCAGGGAGTTTCACTGGGATTTTGGTGGAAGTCAGATTTGACCTTGGCCCAAGATTTACATGGGCAGTTGTGCATTGGTACAAGGAAAAAAACTGTTTTACATCAGTGCAATAAGCCTGCACTATTTGGGAACTGGAAGAAACAGAACATTTTTAGAGCTATGGGGGAAGGGCACAGTGGTTAGCACTGCTGCCTTACAGCTCCATGGACCAGGGCTCAAGTCCCGCCTCGGGTGACTATCTGTGTGGAGTTTGCACTTTCTCCCCGCGTCTGCGTGGATTTCTGTAATGACTTAGGCCAGGCCTTTGAGATTGGCCAATTAGAATACGACTTCCCTGATTAGTGGCCATATCAGGGAACTCCTTTCTCTGTATATAACAGGGAGTGTCAGATCCTCTGCACTCCCAGTATAGACAGCAGACTGAATGGTCATGGTTGTTCAGCTGTTGGGTTTGTAAATAAAAGGAATTCTGGTGAAGGGACCTCTGCCTCCGTGGACTTACTACAGTTTCCTCCGGGTGCTCCTGTTTCCTCCCACAGTCGAAAGATGTGCAGATTAGGTGGATTGGCCATGCTAAATTCCTCCTTTGTTTCCAAAAAAAGGTTAAGTGGAGTTCTGGGTTAAGGGGATAGAGTAGGGCCTGACCCTAGGTAACGTGCTCTTTCAGAGGAAAGGTGCAGACTTGATGGGCGAAATGGCCTCCTTCTGCATTATATTCAGGAGCAGAATAAAATTCCTATCTAAAAATAGCTATGTAGCAGCACAAGTATTCAGAGCAGAGTTACAGTGGAGATCGCCTCAGTTCCGTATGTTGTGATGATGTGAAACAACCTGGAGTTGGCCTTGCAGGTTCTTAGCTTTGAAATTAAAATTTGAAAAGAGCACAGGTAGTTAACTGGGTCAGTGCAAGAATTGTTTTTTTCCAACACAAGACATTTCCCTGGCCAGTGGAAAGCACTCCGCATACATTTTTGAGAATGATATACAGTGCTCCTTCATAATTTAAGAGCAAGGCAAGAAGGCAGCTCGGGAGAAGAGTCATATGGACTCAAAATATTGGCTGTAATATTTTGCTCCCGTCCGCAGAGGGTGTGAGTGGCAACGAGAGCGCAAAATCTCGTGGCAGGCCTAAATTGTTTTTTTACAGCTAGTTTGCTCTCTTAGCCTATTTTTTCTTTATCAATTTTGTGGACATCATCTGCTGAATTAAAAAAATCACGTTTATTCACACCTTCTTTCCACCCTATCACAAACACTCCTTTGCATAAGTTCAAGGTGAGAGGCAGGAGGTTTAAGAGGGTTTTGAGGGAAAACATTTTTACCCAGAGGGTGGTGACGGCCTGGAATGCACTGCCTGAGACATGGCAAAAACAGGTTGCCTCATATCCTTTAAAAAGTACCTGAATGAGCACTTGGCATGTCGTAACATTCGAGGCTATGGGCCAAGTGCTGGCAAATGGGATTAGGTGGGCAGGTCAGGTCAGGTGTTTTCCGTGCATTGGTGCAGACTCCATGGGCTGAATGGCCTCTTCTGCACTCTATTATTCTGTGATTCTGCGATTTTGTGCTTTTGTCTCCCACGCTTCCTTCATTCCCTATCTCCATATTTAAAACCTGTTATATCTCTTAACATTGTTCAGTGCCAACGAATGGCCACCGACCCCATAACTCTGTTTCTCTCTCCACAGATGCTGCCTGATCTCCTGAATATTTCCACCATTTTCCATTTTTATTTCAGATTCTCAGCAGCCAGAGTGTTTAACTTTTGTAAAGGGAGTGCATTCTGATTGGTGGGATATGACAAAAGGTGTTCTCAGGGATCTGTATTGGGGTCTCAGATTTTCATCACATGTTACAGTGAAGTGGATGAATGAATAAAGAGCTGTGTATCCAGGTTTGCTGATGACAATGAATTAAGATGAACTGTATAGGTGAGAGCAGGGTGTTTCAAAGGGACATGGACAGATTGTGAGAATGGGAAAAGCTGCGGCAGTTGAATTTCAGTGTGGGGAGATCGAGAGAGGCACATTGGAATATTTTCTTAATGGTAGGGACTTTGAAACTGTGGGTGGAATTCTCCGGTCTAAGTCCCACGGTGGATGGGGAGAGCGGGCTAGGGGGAATCGGGCAGGGAAGGGGGCTGTCTCTTACTGTAGTCTGACAGGAAACCACTTCCTTATTTCTGTCCTTGGCATAGCCCCAGGTCACTGTCCGTGTGGAGTTTGCCACATTCTCCTGTGTCTGCGTGGGCTTCACCCCCACAACACAAAAAGATTTGAAGGGGAAGTGCACTGGCCACGCTAAATTTCCCCTTACTTGGAATAAAAAAATCTCAGTGGAGGCTACCTCAGTTACTGCATGTGATGTGGTCCTGTACGAGAATGAAAATCTTGCCAATCTTGTGCCCATCGAGCCAGAAATCTGTTTCTTGAGTCCCCGTTTAACCGTCTGCAAGGCTCTCTCTGCCAGATCATTCGATGGTGGATGTTTGGATGTTGCGGACATGACTAATCCCGTTACTTTTCACAAAAGCGGCAAATTCTTCACTTGTGAAAGAAGCCCCGTTATCAGTCACGCGTATCTCAGGGATTCCTTGGCTGGAAAAAAATGCGCTTTGCTCGATGGTCACCCAGAAAGTCAACAACATTTTGTGGACCTCCAGCCAGTGGGGGTCTACCAGGATAAGAAACATCGAACCCAAGAAGGGACTGGCGAGATCTGTGTGCACGCAAGCACAAGGGCGGTCTGCCCACTCCCAAGAGTGTCAGGGGTGCCACCCAGGGGAGCTTCTGGTGCTCTTGACAGATGAAGCACTGTTGAGCCAATGTCTTGATCTCTTTGACCAAAAAAGGCCACCAGTCACATTGTCTCGCCAGCATCTTAATTTTAGACATTCTGGGATGTCCTTCAACACGATAGCCTGTTTCTTCACCAGGCCAACATCTAACGTGTCCCACAGGAGGATACTGTCTTCCACGGTCAGCTCTGACAATTTTGAGAAGGAAATTTCAACTCCCCTGGCAGCTGTCACTGCTGGCCTCTGTAGAGCACCAGACATCGCACTTTGGCAAGTACAGGGTCAGTTTGCGTCCAGTTACGAACACACAAGGCAGTGATGGGTAAGGAGTCCATAATGTTCAGGATAGCAATCACTTCATCCTTCATAGGAGGGCTGGCAGACTCCACCAGCTGAGGAAGACAGCTGAACGCATCAGCATTCATAATCTGGGTCCCTGGGTGGTGCTCGAAAGAGTATTCATAAGCAGCCAATAACAGCCCAGTGCTGAATCCTCACTGACGCTATTAGTCGAATCGCCTTGTCTTCATGGAAGAGGCCAAGCAATGGCTTGTGATCAGTGATGATAAAAAACTGGTAGCCATAGATGTATTGATGAAACTGTTTTACAGTGAATACAACCGCCAGACCTTCTTTTTTGATCTGAGCATATTTTGTCTCAGCCACAGCCAACGTCCGGGAAGTAAAATGGGAGCACAGTAGTTGGCACTGTTGCTTCACAGCTCCAGGGTCCTAGGTTCCATTCCCAGCTTGGGTCACTGTCTGTGTGGAGTCTCCACGCTCTCCCTGTGTCTGTGTGGGTTTCCTCCAGGTGCTCCGGTTTCCTCCTACAAGTCCCGAAAGAAGTGCTGTTAGGTGAATTAGACATTCTGAATTCTCCCTCTGTGTACCCGAACAGACGATTAGGGGCTTTTCACAGTACCTTCATTGCAGAGTTAATGTAAGACTACTTGTGACAATAAAGATTAATACAAAAGCAATTGGACGGTCATATCCGTCGGTCATCCGATGGGACAGAACTGCTCCAATGCCACACGGCAAAGTATCCTATATGATATATAACATTTTTGAATAGCACCAGCATCAGCACCCCCGAAGAAGACAACCAACACATCTCCTTTTAAACACTGCATCCTAGGTCTGGCCCCAAGCCCAAGGCTGATGCTTCTTCACGACCAAGTGGAGGGGGGGGGGGGGGGGGGGGGAGGGGGGGAATAAGACAGCCATAATAATTTACTGGTCCAAGAAAAGTGCAAAGTTCTGTGATGTCGCGTGGAGCGGGGGCCATTTTGATTACCATACCTTCTCGGCGACTGGGTGTAGGCCGTCTCGGTCCATCCCAAATATACCACTTCTTTCATGTGAAGCACGCACTTCACGCCGCAGGTAGACCCCATATTCGGAAAATTGTTTCAACACTACCTCAAGGTTCTTGTCTTGACTTATATTGTCTAAGTAAACCGCATCGTGCGGCAAACGACGCAGGATGTTCTCAATGATGCGCTGAAACACTGCGCATGCCGAGGATATTCCGAACAGCAGCCGGATGTACTCAGAGAGCGGGCTGTTCGTATTAATCATGACGTACTTCTGTTAGGATTTAGTGAGCTCCAGCTGTAGATAAGCATTGCTCGTGTCCAACTTCATGACAGTACAGCCACCAGCCAATGTTGCATAGAAATTCTCATCGCGCAGTAAAGGATAATGGTCTATTCTAGAAGCTGATCACCATCAGTTTATAGTATCTGCAGAGGTGGTCTGTCTTATCTGGGTTCATTACAGGGATGATCGGTGTTGCCCAATCAACGAAGCACACAAGCCGAGTGATGCTCAAACTTTCTAAACACTGAAGTTCGGTCTCAAACTTGTCCACCATATGAAGTCTGACAACACCAGGTTAAGGTCCAACAGGTTTGTTTCGAATCACTAGCTTTTGGAACACTGCTCGTTCCTCAGGTGAATGAAGAGGTAGGTTCTAGAAACATATATTTTTATTAAATCAAAGATGCAAGACGATACTTTGAATGCGAGTCTTCGCAGGTAATTAAGTCTTTACAGGTCCAAATTGAGCACCTGGAGAGAGGGATAATCACAGGTTAAAGAGGTGTGACTTCTCTCAAGCCGCGACATTTGGTCGGATTTCGCAAGCCCAGGCCAGATGGTGGGGGATGAATATAATGCAACATGAATCCAAGGTCCTGGTTGAGGCCATACTCATGTGTGCGGAACTTGGCTATAAGTTTGTGCTCGGTGATTCTGCGTTGTTGCGCGCCCTGAAGGCCGCCTTGGAGAACGCGTACCCGAAGATCAGAGGCTGAATGCTGAAATGTTCCCTGACAGGAAGGGAACATTCCTGCCTGGCGATTGTCGCGTGATGTCCGTTCATCCATTGCCGCAGCGTCTGCACGATCTCGCCTATGTACCACACTTCAGGACATCCTTTCCTACACAGCGTATGAGGTAGACAATGTTGGCCGAGTCGCACAAGTATGTACCGCGTACCTGGTTTCCACATCTCCGCATCTTGTCCACGATAGCACAGGGAACTTGGCGGGCAAGGAAATATCAGGGCTGAGCTTCCGGGTCTACCTGAATTTTGGTCACAGCTCCTTTAATGGCACCCAAACCAGGCAGGAAAACATCCGGGCGTTTGCTCAGTGCCAGAGGATATGTTGCCAATCCAACTGCAGCCGGTGTAGCCAATCAGGACCCAACATGGTCTATTCCTTGCACGACAATAAAGGGAAGGCTCACTAATTGCTGCCCATAAACCACTGGAGTGAGGGTGGACTTCATGATATTTAGTCGTTCTCCTGTATAAGTGGCCAAATAAGCTGTTGTGCAGCCAAAGACAAAGTATGCACCCCTTGTTTGATAAGATGAAACGTGCTCTGCACCACTACAGATGGCCGCTCCATGTCCAGCTCCATTTCGAGCATATGACCATTTACTTGTGTTGGAAAGTGAATAGGGGCCATGCAGGGCACTTTCAAACAGTTCAGCTGCATCTCAGTCTCATCCTCAGCCTTGTCTGGACCATCCAGATGCAAGGCCCGACCCCGGGGCTGACGCCTACCTTGTCTGGGATGCCTGGAGTGCTGAACCTCCTGCTGCCTGCAGGTACGCCTGGACTGGCGCCCACACTTTGCACATGGGCCGGAATCGCCTTCAGCTGCGTCTGGGGACACACACGCAGTGGCTGGCTGTTTGGCCAGAAGCCTGAGTCGCAGCGACGTTCGGTCCAGGCTGTGGGGATACCACCTGAGGGACAACACCTCAAAACGTTCACCTCCAGATATTGGTAGATTGAGTGTACAGGCAAAACTGTGACAAATGGATTTTAATGTCGACCATCCACTTAGAACAAAATACTTTCAAAATGTTGAAATGGTGGAAGTCCAAAGGGACTTGGGGATCCAGATACATAGATCATTGAAATATCAAGCACGGGTACAGAAAATAATCAAAAAGGATATTAATTTTGGAGGGAATATAGTGTAGATTTACCAGAATGATGCGTGGTCTCTATAGGTTAAATTATGAGGAGCAATTACACAACTTAGGGTAATATTGCTGCTCAATTTTAGAAAATTTAAGAGAGGTTTGATCAAAGTTTTCATAATATGCTGGGGAACAGGTAGGATAGATAGACAGAAACTGTCTCTGCCTGTTCAGATGTGAAATTTGGAAACATGCGTACAGAAGGGTGTGGAAGGTTGGAGCTCCCTTCCACAAATGGGAATTTAGAACATAGAACATTACAGCGCAGTACAGGCCCTTCGGCCCTCGATGTTGCGCCGACCTGTGAAACCCCTCTAAAGCCATCCATACTATTCCCTTGTCGTCCATATGTCTATCCAGTGACCATTTGAATGCCCTTAGTGTTGGCGAGTCCACTACTGTTGCAGGCAGGGCGTTCCACGCCCCTACTACTCTCTGAGTAAAGAACTTACCTCTGACATCTGTTCTATATCTATCTCCCCTCAATTTAAAGCTATGTCCCCTCGTTCTAGACATCACCATCCGAGGAAAAAGGCTCTCACTGTCCACCCTATCTAATCCTCTGATTTATGCCAAATCAAATATAAATTTAAAAACTGAGATTGATTTTTTTTCACCCAAGCATTTAAGGATGTGGGGCCAAGGCTGATATGTATAATTCAGTCACAAATCAGCCTTGATCCCATTGCATGGCAGAACAGGCTTGAAAAGCGAAATGTCCTCTTCCTGGTCCCATGTTTCTAAATGTACTTCATTGAAAATGCAATGGAAATCCATTCTACACTGGTTCTTTTTTTGCCATCAGGTAAATCTGCAGATCAAGTTTATAGAGTTAAATATAAAGCGCATGAATGGATCTCAATATCAGCGAGGAAAGTATAGGCCGGCTTTACAATGGACTTGGGGACCAAATGGCGGTCCCGAGCATGCACTTTCTGGCAGCTCACCTACCAGCACTATCTTCCTCGTGAAAACCTCCCAACTAACCAACACCGTGCTCACCCTGGGGTCCTGAAACTGATGGCCCAATCAGAGGGCTGGCAGCTTTCGAGTTTTGGTGGCCTCACTGGGTGAGGCGGGCACAGCAGAGGAGGTGCCAGGATCACGAGGGTACCTCAATGTGGTGGCAGTCATGGAAATGAAAGCTGGTAAGGGATGAATCTGGTAGGCCATTTGTGGCAGAGTGGAAACCCCTTTGGAGGAATCCTTTGAGCCTTTCTTGCTCAAGGCCATGTCATGGGGCAAGGAGTCCCAGGCTCCAAAGGACTCCTGACTTTCCATGTAGAGCCTATCTCCAGTGAGTTGGTGGCCTCTGCACTTGGTGTGGTGAGGAAGGGGTCGGGGGGTGGGGGGCTGGCTGGGAGGGGGGGGGGGGCACTCCACCTCCGCTCGCAGAAAATTCTTGCAAGGCTGCAAAATCTAGTTGGGGTCTTAATCATCACAGTTGGTTGCTTGCAGTCATGTCGCATGAAGATGATCCAGTTCCCAGAATTCCTCTGGGAAGGTTCCCTGACCGTGGAAACACGTTGGGTAGCAGTCCCAATGCAGCTTCACCCTATTTGCTGCTCCATGCCATCTCTAAGTTTACCACCACTAGAAAATTAAGCCCATGTGTCAAGTGGCGTTAAATAATATTCTTTAATTCTAAATTTGCCGCAAGCTGCCTAAGGGCATTAATGGCTTTGGAAGCTATTCGCCTCGACTAATATTGTTCAATTTGCTCCAGTTTTGTAGCTTTACTTCCAATGGCAAAATTCAGATCATAATCCCAGTTGCAAGCTCATGCCCACCATTTGCCATTGTGGTACACCATTTTTGTGCTCAGAAGCACTGATAGATTTTTATTAATTATTTGTTTAGATTTTATTTACCCTGGGATGTAATCATTGCTGACAAGGCCAGTATGTATTGCCCATCCCTAATTGCCCCTTGAGAAGGTGAGCTGCCTTCTTGTCCCACTGCAGTCCATATGGTGTAGCTACACGCACAGTGTTGTTAGGAAGGGAGTTTCAGGATATTGACCCAGTGACAGTGAAGGAACAGTGATATATTTCCAAGCCAGTATGGTGCGCGGCTTTGAGGGGAACGTGCAGCTTGTGGTGTTCCCATGTGTCTGTTGCTCTTGCGGGTGGCAGCAGTTGTGGATTCGGAAGATACTGTTGAAGGAATCTTTGTGAGGAAATAAATACTAATGGTGTTAAATGGCATGTTGATCAGTCAGGTTGCTTTAGCCTCATTGTCACCCAAGCAGGTGTAGAGTATTCCATCACATTCCTAATTTGTACCATATATATGGTGGGCAGGCTTTGGGAGGTAGGAGATGAGTTACTTGTCCAAGAATCTCAGCCTCTTGCAGCCACATTATTTAAATGGCTGGTCCTATTGAGTTACTGGTCAACGATAACTGTAAGATATAGATGGTCAAGGGTATTAAAGGTTAAGAAATACGGCAGGTAAATGGAGTTATGATATAAATCAGTTGTTACCTAAGTATATGGTGTGGCAGGCTGGAATGGCTGCATGGCTGCCTTCTCGTCCAATGCTGGTGAAATCTGATTGAGTAATTGCACTACGTATCCACAATGCGGTTTACGAGATGTTCCCAGGCTGCAGGAGTAAAATTATCATCTTAAACAAAGGGAAAGCTTGTGCGGAATGTTCTAGATTTTTTCACAGTGTTCTATTTGCCCACAGAACAGAAGAATTCAATGTCTTGCTTGAAAGTAACCGAACAATGCATAAAGGATCAGAACGGATGCAACAGGCACCTCACTCCACAGAAGAAGGCTTGTCCTCATGCTCGTAAACATTGCAACCTCAGCAACTGTCACAGCGAAATTCGATCCTTTTACGCCAAGATCTCGCCTGACCTTGCTCAGATGTTGGTGTTCTGTGGATGCCACTCCTCTGATGAGCTTTGTCTACAAGCGAAGGAAACCCTCCACAACAACTCCTGTGCCAATCACATGGACACAAAGCCAACATGTCTATATCTGAGAGAAAAATGCTTCAACGAAGATGTATGCTGGTTAGTACATTATGTAAATTGTTAAATATCTGCACACTAGGCTGTCTCAATCAACGTTCCCGCTATCTCTTCCAAATGGAGAACAGCATTTCACTTTTTGTAACTTTTACTTTAGAACATAGAACATAGAACAGTACAGCATTAACATGAATTAGAATCAATGTAAACAAAACATAAACTAATTGTCAAATTACACATGGAATAGCAGATACCACTATCTCACAGGGTTTCTAGGCAATCCATTCGCCCTCTGTATGTTTAGTTTAAAACCCTTTCTGCTTCCCTAGTTGTGCAATTTGCAAGAACATTCGTCCCAGTAGGATTCAAGTGTAGACCATCGAAACGGCACAGTCCCCACTTTCCCCAGTACTGGTGCCAGTGCCCCACAAACTGGAACCCACTTCTCTCACACCAACTGTGAGCCACGCATTCACCTCGCCAATCTGATTTTCTCTATGCCAATTTGTACATGGCTCAGGTAATAATCCAGTGGTTATTTCCTTTGAGGCTTTCTTTGATTGATTTATAGAATCCCTGCAGTGCAGAAGGAGGCCATTTGGCCAACAAGTCTGCACCAACTCTCTGAAGAAATACCCTACCTCGGCTCTCTCCCCCACCCTATCCTCATAACCCTATTTAAACTGCATGGGCGCGATTCTCCGCAAATGCGGCGAGTCGTAAAGGCTGCCGTGAAACTGGCCGTGTTTCACGGCAGCCTCCGCGTCCCCTCCCGGGACCCGATTCTCCCCCCCGGGCGGGGCTAGCAGCGGAGACCCGTGAAGCACGGCATCACGGGCTTAGCGACCGTCGCTAAGTCCGCGCGCCAAGCGTCACGCCGGCT
Source organism: Scyliorhinus canicula (assembly GCF_902713615.1). NCBI lineage: Eukaryota > Metazoa > Chordata > Chondrichthyes > Carcharhiniformes > Scyliorhinidae > Scyliorhinus > Scyliorhinus canicula. Next base: position 173,993,299 of record NC_052151.1, read on the forward strand.
GACATGCACGATGACGTCAGCCGCACATGCGCGGATTGGACGGCTCCAACCCGTGCATGCGCGGGGCCGTCATCTCCCTCGGCCGCCCCGCGGACTGATCCTGCGGGGCGGCAGAGGGAGAAAGAGTGCGTCCGTTACGGATGCACTGCCCACGATCGGTGCCCACCGATCGCGGGCCCATGCCCCCCTTGGCACGGTCGTGGTACTGCCGTGCCAATCGGGGCCCTGGATGCCCAGAACGGGCATGTTGCGGCCGTTTTTACAACGGCAGCAAGCAGGTGTGTTTGCTGCCGTAAAAACGGCCATAAAGGCCTGGGAACTCGGCCCATCGGCCTGGGGAGAATCGCTGTTCGCCGTAAAAAACGGCGAGCAGCGATTTGTGTCGTGGGGCGGCAGTGGGGGGGGTGGGGGGGGAGAATAGCGGGAGGGCGTGAAAAATGTCGGGGACGCCCTCCCGCTATTCTCCGACCCGTCGTGGGCAGCGGAGAATCGCGCCCCATATTTTTGGACACTAAGGGCCAATTTAGCATGACCAATCCACAAAACCTTCACATCTTTGAACTTAAGATACTGTTTCTTAATTTGGTGCCTAGCTTCTCATACTGACTCTGCAGAACCTCTTACTTATCCTGCCTATGTCATTGGTATTGTTATGTTTTGGGGTTTTTTACTTCTACTGACGGTATAGACAAAGAATAACCAGGATTGCGACGTCGTAGGTTGCTTAACCAGTTTCAGAGATAATTGCAGAAGTGCTGCTTGCTCACAGTTTAGGCTGGAAGAGCAGGAAAAGCTCCCAAGTGCCTCTGATGATGTCATCATGTGCCATTCTATACAGTTGCCATTGGTTACAATACATACCTACATGGACCATGACAACTGGATCCTCCCCTTCCCACTGAACGTTCCTCCAAATGCCAGCTCTGAGCAGTTGTTCTGAACCTAGGTACTGGGCAGGCAACACAGCCATCTGGAGTCTCGTTCTTTGCTGCAGGGAACAGTGTTAATTCCCCTCAGTATACTGTCCACTACTGCCACTATATTCTTATTTTCTCCACTGGCTTCCTGGCTCCAATGGATTTCTGTACCGTGGTGCTATGGTCAGTTTGTTGATCCACTCTGCAGATTGCACCTTTATCCACCAAGTTGTGAGCACCTCCAACCAGTCTGACAATTGCAAAGTCTGTGGTTCCACCACTTCTGCCTTCTTGGTCTCTTTACCTATCTCACGTATGGTCACATCCTCCTGACCCCCACCACTGAGCAAAACAAATGACCCTGATCTAAGAAGTGCGACCGTCTTCTGGAACAGAGTCCAGGTATTTCTCCTCCTCCCTGATGTCGCGCAGTGTCTGCAGGTCGGATTCCAGATCAATAATCCTGATCTGGAATTCCTCTAGCTGTTTACACTTTCTGCAGACAATGTTTGTCCTGGATTGCCCTGAGTCCAAAAGCTCTCCAGGGTTCTGCTATGCAATCCTCTACACAATGGCGCACTTCTTTCCAAAGCCTTCTCAACTATTAGCATCCGTTAATGATGGTAGCATGGATCTACCAGAACCACTGTTCCCTTTGCATTGTCTGGCTGATTCTAGGCATTCAATCATTCAGGGGTTGTTATGGTAGCCACGAAGGACACGGGGGAATCAACAATAGATCTCCCCATGGGCTTTGTGGAATATGAATTCCCTACTAAGCGGATGGGAGTTCTCCCAATAGGAAATGTATGGTGGGTGCATAAAACGCGCTGTTCCAACCACGACTGGCATCTCCATATGTCCCTGGGCTTGGGCGCATGTGTTGTAAGCCATGGATGTGGCCTTTATCATTCCTGCAATAAAGGGGGTTTGTTATCAGAAGATTGGCCGTGGCAAAGTTATTACAGGTCATCTCAATAATGATATAACTACTGGTAAATGTTCACCCATTGGAAATATATGATGTGGCGATGCCGGTGCTAGACTGGGATGGGCACAGTAAGAACTCTCACAATAGCAGGTTAAAGTCCAACAGGTTTATTTGAAATCACAAGCTTTCGGAGCACTACTTCTTCATCACTTCACCTGAGCGTGGATCTCACCCCCACAACCCAAAGATGTGCAAGGTAGATGGATTGGCCATGCTAAATTGCCCCTTAATTGGGTATTCTAAATTTAAAAAAAAGAATGTCAATGCCTGAACCATTGGAACAGGAACATAGTTACAATGCCAGAAAGGCTTTAATGATCCAACTAGAGTTGTTAAGATAAGAAGACAGTTCTCGTACTTTCTGCTCACAGTGACATCATTCACCACTTCATTGCTCACTATTCTACAAACTCCTCACAAGGCTCTCACTAACATACTTCACTTTTGTTTGCAGGATAAGGTCGCAAATAACACCAGGGGGAGGGAGAATCTCCCCTTGAAGAGAGCAGCCAGAACATTATGGATTGGGCAGGAAAGAGGTTGCAGTCACCGTGAGGAGACATTGTTCAGGGTTTCTTTCTACTTTATCCCCTTTGTCTCTTCTGACTTCCCCTCATCTCATGCTCTGAATGACATGCTGCTGATCCTTTTTACATTCACTTCTGACTTTCACTGCTTTCTATCACTTCATAAGCGAACACTTTTAGTGGAGGAAGAGGAGCTTGTCTGATCTCCGCAAGCGCCAGCTCAGAAGCTGACACCACGGGGACGTCAGAGGCTGGGTTATAGGAGAGGTTTGCATGCGGTGACTCACTGGGCACAAACGTGCAAGAGTCAGGGGAGGGGATGGGGCAGCTCATTGGGGAATTAAGTCAAATATTAGTGTTGCAGCAAAGGTTCTGAGGCAAGTCACAAGTCATATCAAACAGGATAGTCCTTCTTGCCCAACAGCCAGCCTGTAACTTGGCAGCCTGTTACGAATAGCACAGAGGAAGGCATAAGATGGGAGAGTCATGATTGCTGCCAAGACATTGGGCATGTACCTGCATGACGCACAGCTTGTGGTCACAAGCCAGGTGTATGTTACGGGATTGGAATCTGTCTCCGTTGGTAAGGATGCCAGGCAATGTGTGTGCCGTTTATGTCACTTTATACCCTGGGAATAGCTGCCAGCTGGTGAAGCCGAGAGTATTGTGATAATTCTGTCCATAGGGAAAATGTAGGTGTTGCTCATGGTTCAGAGAGTTTCATGGTGGACTGAGTGCTGTGAGATTAGACCTGCTGCAGCATGAATGGAAATTCTGTCATAATGTTGAGGTCTGCAGTGCTAGTGCCATTCATGCCACAGGCTGAGGCTAAGGTTGTGACACAGCCCAGTGCCAACCTCCCGCAGTGACAGCCTCCTCATACATTCCTCCTCAGTGAAGTTCATGTTCGTGAAATCGTCCTTGAATGCCTGCTGAGTGAATGTTTTCCCACGCAGTGTCTTCCTCTTCCCTCTTCTGGCAGCTGTTCCTGAGTCGTTGTCCTCTTTGCTGCTTCCTCTCCTCCTTCAGGTCCAATGACAACCTGATTAGAAACCCCCCCCCCCCCCCCCCCCCCCCCCCCACCACCACCCTCATGACTGCAGCTAAGCTATTGGTGAGGCACCAACAACAAGCAGAACCCTATTCTGTTTAGACACAGTAAACCTTCCACGAAGGAGATGGACTCAAGTACCCTCTGACAGTTGGTCCTCACCCCAACATGGTGCACCTTCAGCTCGTGGGTTTGTGTGAACTTCCTGTCCACTATGCTCAGGAGGCTATTGTTCAGAGACTGTGTGATCACATTTCTAGCCAGAGAATCGGTTTTCCTCGATGTGGAGGACAGAATAAGGGGCCATATAGCCTTAAAATTAGAGCAAGATTACTTAGCAATGAAATCAGGAAACACTTTTGCACAAAAGAATAATGATAGTCTGGAACTCTCACCCCAAAAAGCTGTGGATGCGAGGAATCAACTTAAATGTTCAAGCCTGAGAGTGCTAGATTTTTATTCAGTGAGGATATTGAGGATAGAGAGTAAAGGTAAGTAAAATGGAATTGAGGCTCTGCTTGGATGGTGATGCAGGTTTGATAGATTTGCTCCAAAGCCCATGTTGCAAAATCAGAACATGTGTCCGAGAGTGTCCTGCTGAAACTGGGTGATATGGGTGGCATGGTAGCACAGTGGTTAGCACTGTTACTTCACAGCGCCAGGGTCCCAGATTCGATTCCCGGCTTGGATCACTGTCTGTGCGGACGCTGCACGTTCTCCCCGTGTCTGTGTGTGTTTCCTCCGGGAGCTCCGGTTTCCTCCCACAAGTCCCAAAAGTCATGCTGTTAGATGAATTGGATATTCTGAATTCTCCCTCTGTGTACCTGAACAGGCGCTGGAATGTGGTGACTCGATATTTTCACAGTAACTCCATTGCAGTGTTAATGTAAGCCTACTTGTGACACTAATAAAGATTATTATTACTACTGCATAGTGCTCGATTGGATTTGTCTCTTTAATATGAATTCAGTACTGATCACCAACACGCAAAATCGCTGGCACAAAACCTTCTGAGTTAGGTGGTGTCATTCTCTAGCGATTGATCTTGATCAAGGAGTTATGCAGACTAAAAAGATTGGGTGCTTTTCAGTGCAACCAATGCTAAAACAGAGGAGGGACATAAAAATAAGTGTAATTGTTATCACAATGCTACAACATTAAAGAGATTCTCCTTTTGTGCCTTCAGGTCAAGATATGAATTGTTTCAAGCAAAATGCTGGGGCCACATGACAAGAATATGTCAGCAAGGATACGATAAAGACTGCCTTTCCGGACTGAGCTGGGAGGACTGGAGCTGCACAGCCAACGCAGAGTGTATGGCGGCGTACATTAATACACGTGGCACACTTCTACAGGTGGAATGCACGTGCAGCGGTGTTCCAAAAGATGACCAACCCCTTTGTGAATTATTCCAGCACATGCTGAACTATCAAATGTGTTTCAGTAAGTCATGTCAAAATTTACTTTTTATGTTGCTCTCCACTGTTCCCTCCTCCTCTCTGGAAGGTTTTGGGCCTTGGTTGGGTTTGGTCACACAAGACTTCATCTTTTGAAAGGTAATGCGAAACTAAGGACTAAGATAAGATGTGTGAGAAAAACAACGTAAAGTCAAAAGGGAAGGGTAAGATCTGATGCCCAAGTAAGAATTTTACACAACAAATCCTGTAATACATGATTGTTAACTGGATTGGATTGGATTTGTTTATTGTCACATGTACCAAGGTACAGTGAAAAGTATTTTTCCACGAGCAGCTCAAACAGGTCATTTAGTGCATGAAAATAAAATAAAATTAAAAACATAATAGGGCAACGCAAGGTACACAATGTAAATCCATAGACACCGGCATCGGGTGAAGCATACAGGGGTGTAGTGTTAATCAGATCAGTCCATATGAAAAAAATGAAAAAAATAAAAATAAATAAATAAAAAATAAGAGGGTCGTTTAGGAGTCTGGCAACAGCAAGGAAGAAGCTGTTTTCGAATCTGTTTGTGCGTGTTCTCAGACTTTTGTATCTCCTGCCTGATGGAAGAAATGAAATGAAATGAAAATCACTTATTGTCACAAGTAGGCTTCAAATGAAGTTACTGTGAAAAGTCCCTAGTCGGCACATTCCGGCGCCCGTTCGCGGAGGCTGGTATCGGAATTGAACTGGCCTGCCTTGGTCTGCTTTAAAAGTCAGCTCTTGAAGAAGTTGGAAGGGTGAGTAAGCCGGGTGGGAGGAGTCTTTGATTATGCTGCCTACTTTCCCCAGGCAGCGGGGGGTGTAGATGGAGTCAATGTATGGGAGGCAGGTTCATATGATTAACTGGGCTGTGTTCGCAACTCTCTGACGTTTCATGCTGCCTTGGACCGAGCAGTTGCCATAGCAGGTTGTGATGCAGCCAGATAGGATCCTTTTTATGTTGCATCTGTAAAAGTTGGTAAGATTCAGTGTGGACATGCTAAATTTCCTTAGTTTCCTGAAGACGTATAGGTGCTGTTGTGCTTTATTGATGGTAGCGGCGATGTGGGCGGACCAGGGCAGATTTTTGGAGATGTGCACCCCTAAGAATTTGAAGCTGTCAACCATCTCCACCTCAAGTTACAAGTGCAAATTTGGCTGGTAGGTTAGGGTGCAGTGTCTATCAATGAGATATGGTTAACAGCTGGGCATGACTGTGTGATAAATATACCCAGGTTAGAAAGGACTTGGGAAAGGAGGAGTAATAGCAATATTAGGAAAAAACAAGATTAGATCATAAGAGAGAGGGAATGTCCAAATGGGTGAGTAAGCTCCAGAAACTCTTTGGATTGAAGAACAACACAAGGGGCTGCATTCTCCGCCATCAGGATGCTCCATTTTGCCGGCAGCCCGGGGGTTTCCCGACATCGTGGGTCGGCCCCACAATGGGAAACCCCATTGACCAGCCGGCGTAACGGAGCATCCCGCCGGCATGCTGAACCAGAAATCTGGCGCAGTGGGTCAGAGAATCCAGCCCAAGGTGTATGACAGGAATATTCAAGTTCTGATCTGCTAAATTACTTATTTTGGACAGGGTTGTCTACTGATCTCCTGAAAGCAGGGATAAAGTAGCAGAATGAAGAAACACAGAGTTTGTTGCGAAAAGTTTAAGAATCATAGTCGGGAATTCTCATTTTCACACAGGCTGGTGGAAACAAGATTCCAAAAACAGTGGTCTGGATTGTCCATTTCAGAGACTAAGGGCGGGATTCTCCAACCCCCCCAGCGGGTCGGAGAATCCCCGGTGGGAGGCGTGAATCCGACCCTGCTACCCCGACGTCGGCTGCCATATTCTCCGGCACCGTTTTTCGGGCGGGGACGGGATTGCCGCCACGTCTGTCGGGGGACATTTACAGCGGCCCCCCGGCGATTCTGTGGGCCCTAATGGGCCGAGCGGCCGTCCATTTTTGGCCAGTCCCGACGCCGTGAATCACTCACCTCACGCACTGGGGGAACCTGGCAGGAGAGTATGCATGGGCAGTCCTCGGGGGGGGGGGTCCGAACCCGGGGGGGTGCACGGTGGCCCGTGATCAGGGCCCACCGATCTGCGGACGGGCTTATTTAGTGGGGGCACTTCTTCCTTCTGCGCCGGGCCCCTGTCGGGCCCTGCCATATTGCCCAGGGGCCGGCATGGAGAAGAGAACACCCTGCACATGCACGAGAATACGCCAGGCGGTCCGCACATGTGCGGAATCACACCGGTCATTCCGCGCATGCGCGAACTTGCACCGTCCCTTCGGTGCCGGCTGGAGCGGGGCCAACCCCTCCGGCGTCAATCTAGCCCCCACGAAAGGTGAGAATTCCTCACCTTGTTGGGCCGTTGACGCTGGAGTTGTTGCCGCCAGTTTTCCCACCGGCGTGGGGACTTAGTCCCTAGAAGGAAGGATCCTGGCCTAAGTGCTGACGCCGGGACTGAACCACATGAGTTCTATGGAACCGAAAGCAGCGCTGGTCCTGGAGTGATTCAGGACATCCTAATGGGCTAGCACAGGCACCATGTGGAATTAGTGCAATTCCAAGGAACGCTGGCATGTGATTTGCTGGGGTTGGGATCGGTACTGGAGAGCCGTTCCAAGCATGAGCTGCATCTAGGCACTCCACTTCCCACACACCCTCATCCCAGCCAAGAAGATGGCACTGGTTGTGCTGGAGCACGCCCATCCCCTTGATGGGTCAGCTGGAGCCAGAGGGTACCTGGGAGGGGGTGGGGTCTGTGTAGGCACCCTTATAGCCTGTGACGCTACTTTCACAGTGGGCAGTCAGTGGCATGTGAAGCCATATGGCTGCCTTACAGGCTGCGGAAATGGTTGTCTGTGCCTGTCCACCCTGACCCCATGCCCACCTTCTGGCCACCCCCTACTACACCCTCGGCCCTGGCATAACCCCCTGGCATAACCCCAACTGAGACAGTTGCTGATTTTAGAGTTAGTGCATATCTGCCATGTTTTCACCCACTTCCCTTAAAATCCTAGGTTGGAACATCTGATCCTGGGGATACATCGCTCTTTAGTGCATTAAGTCCTCCTTTAATGTTAATTTGCTTCTGTTAATTTTGTGCTGGAGGCACAACTGTCAGAACACTATAATGATTTTGGACACTTTACGCAGCCACTCTCTCTCCCTCAGCAGCCATGGCGCCTGTTTCTTGATTTTAAATGTCACTAGTGAACTTGCCATCGGTAATTCGTCCTGGCGGAGGCAGAGCATATCAGGGGGCCCGGAAATTGCCGATTCAGGCTCGTTAATGATATGCCAGTGACGTTTATTGTACAATTTGCATGCCCATGCCAGCGTGCAGGGTGGCACTGCCAGGGTGCCCAGCTGATAGCCTGGGAGACCACCCCCCAACAAGTTTGTGTGGACCAGTGCTAAGTGGTACTATGGCAAGGGCTTCGAGGCACAAGCTGTCGTCCCGGGCCCCAAGGGCATCAGGCACCTAACTGCTCATTTAAATATGTAAGTCTGGATTTTGTCCAGCCTCATCACATCGCTGAGTTAGGCATGACCAGGCCGTTCGATTGCGTTCATGGTAAATATTTGAGGCCCCGACACCTCTGAGGGACTTTATCGTTACACCCATCGGCATTCCCCTGTTTATGACCTTAGTCAACCTCTTCAAAAAATTCAGGATTGTCAGGCATACCCCACATTTTACAAATCCATGCTAGCTCCCTCTGATCAGCTAAACATTTCCAAAACTTTAATTCATCTGATCCTTAATTAAAATCTCTATAATTATATAGTTACTTTGGGAACATATGTTTGGCTGACTGGTATATAATTCCCTAATTTCTCTCTCTTCTTCTTAAATGCCAATGTGACATGTGTCATTGTCCCAACTGAAGGGATAGTTCTTAAATCGTGAGACAGTTGCTGATTTTAGAGTTAGTGCATATCTGCCATGTTTTCACCCACTTCCCTTAAAATCCTAGGTTGGAACATCTGATCCTGGGGATACATCGCTCTTTAGTGCATTAAGTCCTCCTTTAATGTTAATTTGCTTCTGTTAATTTTGTTGAGTCCTCCATTAATGTTAATTTGCTTCTATTAATTTTGTTGAATAGCTGTTCCTTATTCAACAATCCTTGAGATTTCTGGCAAGTTGACCTCTTCCTCTCCTGTAAATACTGACGCAAAGTAATTATTCAAGATGTTCACAATTTCCTTATTTTCATTGACAATATCACCATTGTCAGTTTTCAAAGAGCCCACAATGCTCCTGGCTACCATTTCTTTTCCTAATTTGTAAAAAAAAAAATATTTTTTAATTCGTTCATGGGACGTGGGTGTCGCTGGCTGAGCCAGCACTTTTTGCCCGTCCCTAATTGCCCTTGAGGGGGCAATTAAGAGTCAACCACATTGCTGTGGTTTTGGAGTCACATGTAGGCCAGACCAGGTAAGAATGGCAGATTTTCTTCCCTAAAGGCAATTAGTGAACCAGATGCCCAATCGATAATGGTTTCATGGTCATCATTAGACTTTAAATTCCAGATTTTTATTTCACCATCTGCAGTGACGGGATTTGAACCTGGGTCCCCAGAGCATTACTCTGGGTCTCTGATTTACTAGATCAGTGACAATACCACTATGCTACTGCCTCCCCTATTAATCTCCCATTAACCTTGATATCCCTGTAAGTTTCTTTTCATACTCCCATTTTGTAGCTCACCCGTTGCTTTTCTTTGTATTTCCCATTCCCCAGGAACTGTGCTTTTATTTTCACATTTGTCTCTTACTCCTTTTGCTGTCCATGGCTGATTTTATTTAGGCAATTCGAGGTCTTGACTCACGGACATGAATTGGTTCTCCCTCACATTAAATAGTTTTTTTCACCTCACTGATCTTCTGCCATTTTATCTGTTAATAGATTTGCCTAATTTACTGTGGACAGTCTCTGTCTTTCCTCAATCACGAAATTTAGTAGCTGTTGCGCATTCCTCCCTTTCAAACACTACATTAACCTCAATCATATTGTGATTGCTGTTGGATAAATCTTCATGCCTTTTGGGTGGTAATACAAAGTGGACTCTATCTCTCTGAAAGGGATTACTATTCTTATTCACTTGTTATCTACAGCGGAAAGGATGCTAACGATAACATGGGATATATGTGAGTGAAGTGGGGACATTGAGGGTGGTGAAGGGTTAGGGTTGATATTTATAATGTTAATGGTCTGCTCATCCCATATTCAGATGGGCTGCTCTGTGGGATAAAGAACTAGCATTTATACAGCACTTTACACAATTTCAGCTCATCCCAAAGTGTTTCATACTTTTTTGAAGTTGTAATATAGAAAAATGTAACAAGCAAATTGTACACAGCAAGGTCCCACAAGCAGAAATTAAATGAATGACTAACTCTACTGGTGAGGGATAAATATTTTCCAGAATATTCCTGATCTTCTTCAAACAATCGTTGATGTCTACCTGAAAGGAAAGACACCTTAGTTCCATGTTTGATCAGAAAGAGAGTGCAGTATACCTCAATACTGGACTGAAGTGTCAGCCTAGATTGTGTTGTCAGTCACTGGAGTAGTATTTGGATGCACAACATTCTGCTCAAAGAGGAGACAGATGCTATGGATAAAGCTGAAACCTTAAGCTAACAAAGACCAAAACAATAATGGGCAGGATTCAGCGGAACAAAGGACAAAGAACAAAGAAAAGTACAGCACAGGAACAGGCCCTTCAGCCCTCCAAACCCGTGCCGGCCATGCTGCCCGTCTAAACTAAAATCTTCTACACTTCCTGGGTCCGTATCCCTCTATTCTCATCCTATTCATATATTTGTCAAGATGCCCCTTAAATGTCACTATCATCCCTGCTTCCACTACCTCCTCCGGCAGCGAGTTCCAGGCACCCACTACCTCTGTGTAAAAAAACTTGCCTCGTACATCTCCTCTAAACCTTGCCCCTTGCACCTTAAACCTATGCCCCCTAGTAATTGACCCCTCTACCCTGGGGAAAAACCTCTGACTATCCACTCTGTCTATGCCCCTCATAATTTTGTAGACCTCTGTCAGGTCGCCCCCTCAACCTCCGTTCCAGTGAGAACAAACCGAGTTTATTCAACAGCTCCTCATAGCTAATGCCCTCCATACCAGGCAACATCCTGGTAAATCTCTTCTGCACCCTCTCTAAAGCCTCCACATCCTTCTGGTAGCGTGGCGACCAGAATTGAACACTATACCAATTTGCACATAGCAAAGTCCCAGAAACTGTGATATGATTGAGGCCAGATAATCTGTTTTACATTGTAATAAAAGTGAAATATAAATGGTTCCATACTTTTTAAACTCTGACAAATAATCAGTTTAAAATTAAGGTACAGAAAGCTTGAATAAGGCCCAGCATGGTGAACTCTTCAGCTTGCAACGTGTCAAAGTGATGTGACATTGCCAGTAAGAGAAAGCTGAGGTTATGAGAAAAAGTTTCCAAAGTCTCACACAACTCGATCATTACCATGAGGGAGCAGCAATTACAAATCCGGATATGACTGACTCAACTGAGAATCAAAAAAAAAGCAAATCAAATTGGTGGTTCGTTTTCTCTTGGAAACTATTCGATGAGAACGGAAGATGCAATCGCACAAGCTCAGGGCTACATGACGCAGAATATCAATAATACCATCAGTCAAAAAACAACTGTTTTGTTATTTGGGAGGTACTTTTCCATGCAATTTTTATGGAACCTTTAGTATTTCATGAGGATCTTTACTCATTTGGCCAGGGTTTCATTCTACTTGGTGAATTATCCATTGGCAACCTGATGCTGTCTGGACATGGTGACTACTGAACAGTGACTTACTGCACAAGTCAATTTTGGCCATTTTAACTTGTAAAGCTGCACCTTTGAAAGTTTAAAAAAATGAATCTCCATCCCCGAATATGTACAGTGGGTGTAAGGAAGTAGGGAACTCTAAGTCAGTGAAGGATTTCCATCCTAAATGCTCTGATTTTGCTAGAATGGGACACCTTGCAACATGCCCTGTTAGATTTGTTTATGCATGTTTAGAGTTTAAACTGCTTTTGCCAACAATGTTGCTGAAAATGAGCAGTGATATAGTTCAGCTCAGGCACCAGAAGGTAAGAAACTGGTTTCCCTCTTTGCAACATTTTGTGGGGACATGAGGCTCTGCTGGATACTTCCTGTGTGATCGCGTGACATTCTCCCCCAGAAAAGTGTGCCAGGTCTGGTGGTAGTCCTTGTTCATCTGAAAGCAGGAACTCAGAGGGGAAAGGTTGATGAAAGGGATGGAAAGTGGGTTGGGAAGCAAGAGGTCTATGGTCACATTATCATTGGTTTTCTCATCATGACAGAGATGAGAGAGTGCTGGGAGATGAGGAGGAATAAGGTATGAACAAGCCATGGGCTACGTCATATCTGGCCCCATTTTGCTGAGAGCCATTTCCTCCATAGGGCTCAGGAGAAGCAGACACTAATGCCCCCTGTCAGTTCTGTTCTGCACCCTTTGATTGTGTGTCACCTTCTACTGCAGGAGTGAAGGCAGAATGCCTATGATTGTGTTGCGCTGTGTTTGGGTGAGGTGCCTGCTATTGTTGAGGTATGTGGAGGCAGGGAGTGATGGATGCGAAGCTGATACCATTAGCAGGGTGTGTGTGAAAATAAGATGGAGAAGTATCTAAGTGTTAGGTGCGAACATTACATCTGTTATCCTGTGCCCCTCTCTTTGCCCTCGTCTGCAGCTTTCCATCATTCAAAGTCCAGCAATATTATGTAATGTAGTTACCCTTAACAGGGACAGCCTGCCTTTAACAAGAACGTACCACATGATTTCTTCTGAATGCAGAGGCAGTCAATGCAAGGAGGGTGCCAATAGCACAGGATCCACTTGGCCAGATGCTACCATCAGACAGAACCCCTGCACCCATAAACCAGGGGGTCACAGTTCATGACTGGCCTACTGCAGTTCCATCTCACAAATTTCTAGCCCAAAAAGGAAAAGCAAGAAAAATAATTAAAATCTGATTTTCTTTTTTGCAAACTCTAAAACAATTCACATCTTGAATGAATGAGGTTCCACACACTAGTAATAGTTCACTTTCTGGCTGAGCGAGGTTGTTTTTCAGCCATTAACAATGATCATAGCATTAAAAGGATACTCACATTATTATTTACTCTGGTGAATTTAACAACCAATGCATGTGCAAATGCCTCAACTTCATGAACATCACAGGGATGTTAAGCACAAGGAGCTGTTTTTACGCAGCTAACAGTGGAATGGCAGGTGCAAAAGCTCAGCGTTAACTGTTTCTCGCTCAACAGATGCTGCCAGACCTGTTGAGTTTATCCAGCATTTCCTGCTTTTAGTTCAGATTTCCAACATCTGCATTGTATTTTTGCTTTTATTTTAGTGGAATTGTGGATATTGGGCCGTGCTGGGCAATTCACAAACTATCTCCTCTTGTGCACAATTCATTGGCTAATTTTCAGATCAACAAAAGTATGGGCCATTCAGATACCAATTTTTAAAAACAAATTCTGGTCCCATATCTTGCATGTGCTTGAAGGGGTAGGACAAATTGCACTGGTTTGGAAAAGCAAAGTTAAGGTTAAAATGTGAAAGCAGGACAGCAAGAGAAAAGGGTAGAAAAAGAAGCAGAGCCACAAGTAAGAATTTGTGTATTTACACATTCTTCATCATGGGGTCGGTTAGTTCAGTTGGCTCGAGCGACACCAACAGTGTGGGTTCAATTCCCGTGCTGGCTGAGGTTATCAATGAAGGCCCTACCTTCTCAACGTTACCCCCTGCCCCCCCCCCCCCCCCCCCTCCTCCCCACCTGAGGTGTGGTGACCCTCAGGCTAAATTGCCACCAGTCAGCTCTCCCCCTCAAAACAGTTAGCATTGTTGCTTCACAGCGGAAGGGACCCGTGTTCAATTCCCAACTTGGGTCATCGTATGTGCGGAGTGTGTACGTTCTCCCCATGTCTGCGTGGGTTTCGCCGGGTGCTCTGGTTTTCTCCCACAAGTCCCGAAAACACGCTGTTCGGTGAATTGGACATTCTGAATTCTCCCTCAATATATCCGAACATGTGGAATGTGGCGACTAGGGGCTTTTCACAGTATTATTATTAAAAGGGGACAGCAGCCTATGGTCCTTAGGGACTATGTTGACTTTCACTTGACAGCAATTGAGCTGGTCCTGTTAATGGTTTTATAAACCCAAAATGCATATGTTCTTTCCAGTGACAGTGTCGGAGTTCAAACTTGTAAATTCGATATCAGCCCAGGTCTACAGTGATTTCTGTATAAATGCTACAGCTCAAGGGTTAAAGGAGCATTTGTGTTGTAAAAAAATACAATGCAATGGTCAACATATCAGCAGTTTAATTGTGCCATTAAAATGTTGTGTAATATTAGAGATTTGATGACTCTAAGATAATTATTTTAGCCTGAAGAAACATTTGTCATCTTGAGCCAATGGCAACCAATCTCTGTCAACAATAGTAAAAGTAAGTGTTTATTTGATTGCTAGCGCTTAGTCCTCTAACTTGTGCTTTTATCTTTTCACTCAGCTCAGGTTGCAAGCCCAGCTGTTGAAGCAGACAAGAGACAAGTGGAAGAACTCACTGCAACAAGGTCACCGATGATGCTAAGTGGTATGTCAATCCAGCAAAACATATTTCCAAATAATGAGGTGAAATGTACTATTGCATGATTAAACTGTGCTATATTCTGTCCATTATAGCTGCAATTTTTTATCCATGACACTTCACTGTGGATTACTTATCAATGATGTCAAAATTAGATCAGAGCCGAAAATAGACATGTAACGTGCAGGGTGTCTGATGCCAGCACCACTGAATACTAATGCAGACAAAAGATACTTTTCTTGCTGCCTGCTCATTGTAATCACTCCACTTGAGCTTGCTCTAATACTCTGTCCACCTGTTGCTTCCTTCCCTTTCCTGTTCTCGTGGCGATCCAATATCAAGACTCTGTGATTCTATTGATAGACAGCCAAAATATATCAAAGGTGATGCACAGAAGTGCAAAGCAAATGGCTGGAAAGTAAATGAGTGAGTGAGTAGCAGTGAGGTTCTCTAATACCCCACTGGAGGTCTTTGTGCAGGCAGTGGAAATGAGCAGCAACACCTTTTCCCTTCAGGAAGCATGAAACTCCACAAACACCCGATGAGGATATCAGTGGCAAGAACATTGCAACAAGAACATGGCTACAACGCCAGAACAAAACTCATTAATCTAGCTAGAGTTGTTGAGGTGCGAAGGCAAGACGCCCGCTATTTCTGCTGAGGAGGACTCAGATGCTGCTTTTGAGGTCCTGATGACTGAATAAGGATGATGGACACACAGTGGAAATTGTTGGGCACATAAACTAAAAGCAAGTTTGCACAGAATTCCACGCAGCATGGAGGAGGGCAGTATGGAAACTCAACAGTCATCAAACTCCCAAGCAGCAGCCACTGGGGAAACACTTCATCAGAGCACCAGGTTAGATAAATAATCACACAAGACAGATACTAAGAGTTTGCACAAGGGTGATGTGGCAATAATTTTTGTCAATTCTGACATATTGTTTTATAAATTTGGTTTATGTTTTGGATTTGGTGATGATATTTATCCTTGTAGTGAAATAAGTAGTCCATATAGTAGAACTGAAGAAAGTTAATAATGTAGCTAATGTAGGATTGGCGATAAGGTTGAGGAACGGGGTTTGCTGATTTGGTTGAAGCTCACTTCTATGAGTTGCTCTCTGAGAGCTCAGTTGCGTAGGACTTTCTAGTGGTCTCTGTCTCTTATTTGCCTCTTCCTCCTCTTGTACCAGATGTTGCCCAGCTGGTTTCGAGTGTCATCCTTCACAATGGTGAAGTGGTGTGGTGACAGCGTGGATCTCATTGTAGGCTACATCTGCAGCTGTGCACAGGTACCAGACAGGAGTCGCGAGACATGCTTGGAGGCAAATGTCCTTGTTGGTTAAAAGCAAGGCTGCAACTTGCTGGTCTGGTTGGGTTAAAGTTTACATAAAGGTATAGTGCTGAATGAAAGTCATGACTAATTACAGGATAACAAGCACAGATCTGCCTGATGTCCAGGAAGCTGGTGGCAGGACCATGCAAAACTTGTGACATTGACATATCATGGTGCGAGACTTGAGTTGCGGCAGCAATAAGTATCATAACTCAATGATAGTATGCAATGTGAAGCAAATACACTTCATGCATTGCTCCCCAGTGACATTCACCCAAATGAACTGCCCCAAGTGAACAGTTCATATGGCACTGCGCAATTCTCCCCTCTTTCCTCCTGCTCTGCTGTCAACGTCTCCTGTTTTTTGAGTTGTCATTCTTGCTGTTCCCCTTCATCTCCAGTCCCAAAAGCAGCCATATGACATCATTTAATCTCTGAAGACAAAACCTCTCTATGGGGAAAAGCGCCACATGAGCAGGAACAGAAAAAAACTCTGTTGTGAAATGAACTTCGTAGTAATACAAAAAAGAACTTGAAATTCAACAGCGACCTGAAGTAATAAACTTGCAACCAACCCGGATCACCGATTCCTTTCGATAACGCTGCTGATGGGTCCATCGAGCCAGTTAAAGCACTCAGTTAAAGCACTGAGTGAGGTCAGTCAGTGGCGAGTGAACCGATGGGGCAATCATAAAATTGGTACCGGGCAAACGGAAAGCAAGAACCTTAGGAGGCAAACTTACCTAAATTACGAGAGCCTCCTCTGCCAGAATGACAGGCAGTGGCAGAAAGTGTGTACATCCTTTTGTGCCTGTCTACCATAGTGAGGACATCATAAACTGGTTAGCTCCTGAAAAACAATGCTGTGCAGCTGAATTTGTGGGCCATACACTCATAGTGATAATGCATTTCCATCTTATAATGCGAAATGCTAGTACCACGTATGGTTTGCCTTCTTAGTATTGGCTCTTAGACAAAAATATAGAACTCAGATTAAAATGGGAAATACTATACTGCAAGCAAATAATTTAAAATACATTGACAATAAATAAATGAATTTAGATATTTATTTTTATTAAGTTACCGAGCCATTGCAGCAATCTAAAATGCCATTAACAGTTGTCTTGTCTCATTGATTTAATACATTTATACTCATACAAGCTAGAGTGATAATTAGCAATTTGCTATATTACATTTTCAGTGGACATGGAATAATGGTTATATGGAAATGATTACATGATTGTAATCTCATTGTGAGGTTCAAATAATGTCATAACCCACCAGAGAAATTTATATCTGTTAACTTGAGCCTCCTCGGGGAGATCACAACCCTGAAATCACTCCAACATTTCTTTAAATAAAATGTAGTTGTTTCCGTGTGATTCTCACAGAGAGCCTGGGGTCCAGAATATGGGTTGCGATATAGAACATAGAACATAGAATAGTGCAGCACAGAACAGGCCCTTCGGCCCTCGATGTTGTGCCGAGCATTGTCCAAAACCAAGATCAAGCTATCCCACTCCCTGTCATTCTGGTGTGCTCCATGTGCCTATTCAATAACCGCTTGAAAGTTCCGACTCCACTCTCACAGCAGGCAGTCCATTCCACACCCTAACCACTCTGAGTAAAGAACCTACCTTAGATATCCCTCCAATATCTCCCACCCTGAGTCTTATAGTTATAGAACATAGAACATAGAACAGTACAGCACAGACCAGGCCCTTCGGCCCTCAATGTTGTGCCGAGCCATGATCACCCTACTCAAACCCACGTATCCACCCTATACCCGTAATCCAACAACCCCCCCCATTAACCTTACTTTTTTTAGGACACTACGGGCAATTTAGCATGGCCAATCCACCTAACCCGCACATCTTTGGACTGTGGGAGGAAACCGGAGCACCCGGAGGAAACCCACGCACACAGGGGGAGGACGTGCAGACTCCACACAGACAGTGACCCAGCCGGGAATCGAACCTGGGACCCTGGAGCTGTGAAGCATTTATGCTAACCACCATGCTACCCTGCTGCCCCTTGTAACAGCTACATCCACCGAGGAAATAGTCTCTGAAGGTAGCTGCTAATCTGTATCGTCCCCTTAAGGTACTGCTCAAGACTCCCTGTGAGGAAGTGATCTAAGCAAGCAGATCCAGATAAATGGAGCTGATGGTAAACTCCTGGGGTGGCTTGGGCTAGGGGCTGCGGGGTCAGAGGTCATTTAGATGCTTGTAAGTCCCAGACAGCAGATCAGAAGAATTCCACATGAAATGATTAACACAAATTGTGACAATTTATATACAATTGAATTGCGATGGATGTGAACCAAATGAAAAGTTTTATGTCTGTACATCCCTGATGGATAATAGATTAGGAGATTTATTCCACTTTGCATCTGTTATTCTCGCTGGCACAGTCGGGTGCATTGTGGTAGATGGCAGGTTGTATATCCCACCTTCCTGATCCATGATTACACCGACACTGAAGGATTAACTCTGCATCTCCATGACCAAGCCTTCCAATGGTATACTCGTCCTGCCACTGTCTCCCCATCCATATCTTCTCTGACCCCAGTCTCACCCAATATAGATTTGTAACTTGGCCTTCCATCCCTCTGAAACAACACCAGGCTCATCCTCTCCATGGGTCTATTTAAAACCCAATTGTTAACTGGGCAAATGTCTTTCCATGGCTGCGGGCCGATTGACATTATCAACAGTAACCTTGATAACTGGGATCCTCCCCTTCAAATCTGCCCACATCTTGACGTCTTCAAAAGGCTTAAATCCTGCCATCTTTTACATCTACAACACTATCTCTCGTATTTTTTGCTCTTATATCTTCAATGGTGTCACACCTAATTTAGGGATGTAAACGGTCATCCAATATGGCTAACTGCTAGTATGTGCACAGTACACTGGCAGTTCTCTGCCTGGCAGGTCGGTAAAGTTTCTTATATAGGTGTTCAGGGTCCATGCCTGGAACAGGCCTTAGGTCATTTATGTATACAAACAGGAGGGCCTAACACTTGGTTAGGGAAGCCATTCACCAAATCTTTTAGTGACTGACCACTGCATCAACATGAATGGTGTGGTCAGTATCCTCAGTCAGCCAGCAAACAACTGACGTTTGTTTTCACTTATAGTGGGAACGAGTGAAACAGGAGTACCTCCGAAGGCTCCGTATTAAATTCTCAGGTTGCCGTTGATTGCCACTCACAACTCACCCGATTGCCTCCACTTGCACCCCTGTCACTCCACAGTGTGCTTCTGCCAGTGACTGAGCTGGCTGCTACGTATGCTTCCCATGACTGGTGAGTAGCCTCTGGGGCTGCAACCATGGGCTCTCCCATCTAACAGGTGTTATGTTTCAACTCCTGGTAGCATGTTATGTTCTAGTACTTTATAACTTAAAGTTGTCCACTGCTTATACCATGTTATATTACCCTTGGTGGTAATTTGTCCTGTTCTTTGTCTTTTGTTCCAGAATGGTCCGTTGAGTCGATGACAAAGAATCCGCCAATCATTAGATTGAAACAAAACTAATTTATTGTATAACGATTAATTAAATGAAGTTCACACACGCTACTGAGCTATCGTTAATAATAAAGTAATATTGAATCTGTCTAGCAGTAATCAATAATCTAAATAGTCACTAATGATAACCTCGTGTTAACTCTAATCAAATCTGCTCCTCATGCTGTTCTCAGGCTTTCTCCTCACTAACACTAACACTATACCCAGAATTCCCTCAGGGTCTGACTTAAATACAGAGAAGTGGTGGTGCCCTCTAGTGTTTGATTTACGCTGAGCTGTAATAATTAACCCTTCACTAACCTGACTATATACACCATTACAACAGGTAGTAAACACCTGAGACTGGTGGATCAATGCTGCCTGATTCTGCCTCATCAGATGCAAGCAGCATTTGCTGGACTATAAGCATATGGACACTATTCTATGACTGGTTTCTGCTCCACCCACAATGTTTAGATTGCCCTCATCAAAGTATACAGCTTCCAGAAAATTGAGAGAATCCCTACAGTGCAGAAGGAGGCCATTTAGCCGAATAAGTCTGCACTAATCCTCCGAAAGAGCACCTTACCTAGCCCTATGTATACACGTAATCCCACCGAACCTACACTGGACACCAAGGGGCAACTTTAGCTTGGCCAATCCACTTTACCTGCACATATTTGGAATGTGGGAGGAAACCAGAGCACCCGGAGGAAACTCATGCAGGCAACTCCACACAGTCACCAGGAATTGAACCCGGATCCCGAGCGCAATGAGGCAGCAGTGCTTGCCACTGTGCCACCATCTTAGTGAGTACATTGATACAACTTTATGCTGTTGGACAGCTGACTCTACTGAGTTGCCAGCTTTTACATGGAGCAGTAGGCCACTCAGACACTGAAAAAATACTGGCGAGGCTGCAGATGCATCTCTAATTGGGGGCCTCAATTATTTAAATTGGCTGCCTGCTTCCATGGTTGAGGTAGCTAATCTGCATTCCTGGGAAACTTCCCTGGCAGTAGGAATGCATTGGGGATTTGGACTGACCAGGTTTCCACCTATTTTCTCCCAGTCCCTGTTATGATATGTATATAAGTATACAAATAAAGGATTAATTATTACATCTCAGTGTAATACCAACACTAGAGGGCACCACCAGTTCCCAGTATAAATATAAGAACTCAGGGAATCTTGGGTAATCAGTTAAGTGTTAGCAGGTAAGAGATAGATCACAGAATAGTTAAGATTAGATAGAAGTACCACGTGTAGTTCAATAGTTATTACTTAATCACAAATTACTTTATTAATAGTTACAGTTCTGTGGAGTGTGCAAACTAAATATAATTTAATCGTTATTCAATAAATCAGTTTTGCTTTAAGTTAGAGATTGGTGGTTTCTTTATAATCACACCATCAGACCATTCTGAATTATGAAGCAAAGAGTAACGATATATTACCACAAAGAGTAATATAACAGCCTCCACCTCCAAGCCCACCACCAGGGTTTTGGAAAAATTTAATCCCATGGTCTTTGCAACTACATACCCGTGTGTCTGCTGTGTGGAGTCAAACCACAGACAAAACACAACTCTCTTGAACATCACATTAGCAAGGCCAAAACCGATCCATTTGCCTTTCAACACTTGCCCCTACAGCCTGAAATTTCACTTTACACACTCCACTTTTGTAACTCCACTTTTTGTAACTGGCAGGTACTAGGCAGCCCTGTTCCTCGACACAAAACCTATCTCCCCAAATCCAATTGTTTATTCAGCCATATTTCTCCAATTATTCCCTTCAATCATCTCTTCTAATCCCACTAGACAGGCACAATAAAAATGTCCTATTGCCAAAACGTTACCCTTCAGCTCCTCCACCGAGGCCTCATCCACCTCCTGCATAACATGATACACGTCCGAAATCCTCCCTCCTCCAACCCACACCCCCGAGAACACCCTGTCCCGAACCCTCCGCGGGGGCAGCATAGGGAACCCCGCCACTTGCCGCCTGGCAAACGCCCTAACCTGCATGTACCTAAACATGTTCCCCGGGGGGAGCCCTTTAGTTCTCTCTGGTGGATTAGCCACCTGCTTTACAACAACCTCCCTTTGCAATGGGATGAAGTTGCCACCAGCAGCAAAATTAAAATCTGCCCGATAATCACTGAAAGTCGATTCAGCAATTGTGAAACATTACTGTCAATGTTGAATGTACAAAGTGAAAATATCAGATGGAGTCCTCATGCACAATTCTAGAACAGAAGGTTAGAAGTGGAATGTTCTCTAGCTCCGAGGAAAGTTCAGAAAGAATCTACAAACTTCAGAAAATCTCTTGAGAACCGTGCTGCACCTTTTATGAACTATTTGACAACTTTAACCAGATCTCAATAACTCACGTGCGATGCCAGGCAGTGAGAAACTGATACCCTATCATTATATTTAATCAAAATGACAGCTAACCAATCTCGCACAAGTTACTATTTGAAATTGAAGCTTTTAAATCAAAGCTAGTGAGTACCTCTGACTTGAAGGTTTAAGTGGTAGGATATAACCCACAATTAAATTATTCTCAAATGGCAAACAATCTCAAACAGCATTTGTGTTGTTTAAATAGCATTAGAGGCTATCTCTTTCCCTCTCTGAGTGGGAACACCGACAGTGCTGTCAGCAGAGGATATTCATT
This sequence comes from Scyliorhinus canicula, assembly GCF_902713615.1. NCBI lineage: Eukaryota > Metazoa > Chordata > Chondrichthyes > Carcharhiniformes > Scyliorhinidae > Scyliorhinus > Scyliorhinus canicula. The sequence continues at coordinate 174,015,432 of NC_052151.1, forward strand.
AGCACAAAGCAAAATAATCCGGAATCTAAAAAACTGAAATTAAGAACGGAAAATGATGGAAATATTCAGCAGGTCTGACAGCATCTGTGGAGAGAGAAACAGTGTTAACAGGTGGAATTCAACCAAAAAGTTGCCAAGGGTGGGATTCTTCAGTCCCACCCACCTGGCCACCGGAGAATCCCGCCCCAAGTCACTGGAATTTTCCATGGGTCCGCGTCTTGCCCGTGGCGATCTTGCGGCAGGCGGAGCGGAAGAATCCAGCCCCAAGTGTTATTTTAGGCCAGCCTGGCAGGGTGTTTCCCGCCAGCTTTTTGGGTGAGCTCCACACCGGTATTCACCCACACTGAGGGCATGATTTAACGGAGTTGAAACAGTCCCCTGTCGAGCGTGTTTAGCCAGGTGTTTCTCGGTAATTCCAACGCCGAGGATGACCCCGCTATTAAATGGAACTCTGCTTCATTTATGGACCTTGATGAGGGTGCATTCCCATATCCTGCACCCTGACCACAGCCACTGGAGCCCCCAATGTTCCAAGTTACCAATGAGGGGGTCCACAAGCCCCCACGGAACTCAACTCATAAGAGCAAGGCACCCTGTACTCAATGCCCAGCTCAGATACGATACCACCTGTGCACCACCAGCCTGGCACCCCAGAAGTGTTACTGCAAGCCTGGAACTGCCAGAGACCCATCTGGCACTGCCAGGGTGCCAGGCGGGAAGTGGCATGGTGGCCAGGTGGCATCAGGGGTTCCAAGGTAACACACTGTTCAGAGGCCGACCACCCAGCGACCACCGGTCACCTGGGAGAACCCCTTTCCAAGTGCCAGTACACCTTGTCCACGTCAGTGGAGAAGAGTGCTAAATGGTACCTGCTTAAGGTGTCCAAGGTGTGGGCATTAGGTCCTGCACTTTGGGTAACTTTGGCGCGAACATATTCAAGTGAGCCTAAATGCATACTTGAATATGCAAATATGGACCCCGACCATTGTGGGCAGGTTTCAGATCACAATGCCTTGCAAGATCCCATTAGATCTCATGAGACATAACGAGCCATTAAATCTCATGACAGGCCTCTCGCAAGATGTTTTTAAAAAAAATCTTTTTATTGGCACTTCCCATATTTGTAAACAGTTGTATATGCACATCACATTTTTCTTGCCCGCGCTAATTTCCTTTATTATACAGAGGTTTAGTTTGTCCTTCGTTTAATTGACCCTACGTGCATCTAGTTGCCCTCTGGATCTATCTATGGTTCCTCTCCCTTCCCCATTGTACCCCCCCCCGGCTTCGGCTGTGCTTTTATGTTATTTTCCGGACAGAATGGAAAAATAAAGAAAAGGTGGTGTAGCCCCCCCCCACACCATCTCTTGTGGTTTCCCCACCTTCCTTCCGCCTCCCATGCTCCCCCCTCCCCCCCCCCCCCCTCCCCCCCGGGTTGCGCAGTCTTTTGGTACCTCATCTATCTTGGTGTTTTAAAAAAATTCTTAATAGGTTACTCCTCGTTTCTGGCCTCGAACAGGTTTTGGAACAGACCGACAAACTGCCCCCAAGTATCCAGTAAGCATTCCTCTGACCCTTGGGTGGGGTACTTTAAAAAAAAAAAATTTAGAGTACCCAATTCATTTTTTCCAATTAAGGGGCAATTTAGCGTGGCCAATCCACCTACACTGCACATCTTTGGGTTGTTGGGCTAAAACCCACGTAAACACGGGGAGAATGTGCAAACTCCACACAAACAGTGACCCAGAGCCGGGATCGAACCTGGGACCTCGGCGCCGTGAGACTGCAGTGCTGCCACTGCGCCACCGTGCTGCCCCTTGGGTGGGGTACTTAATCTTCTCCAGGTGGAAAAATTCCGAAAGTTCAGCGAGCAGTCTGCAGCTGTGGATGGTGCTGCCGATCGCCAGCCGAGCAGGATTCTCCGGCTTGCGATTATGGAAGTGAAAGCAAGGACGTTGGCCCCCATCCCCATGTGTAACTCTGGCTGCTCCGATACCCTGAAGATTGCCACTATTGGGCATGGCTTCACCCTCACCCCCACAACCTTGGAGATTGCCTCGGAGAATGCTGTCCAGAACCCAGCAAGCTTGGGGCAAGCCCAAAACATGTGAATGTGGTTGGCTGGGCCCCTCTGGCACTCTCCACCTCCGGGAAGAACCTGCTCATTTGGGTTCTGGTCAGGTGCGCTCTGTGCACCACTTTGAGCTGCATTAGGCTTAGCCTTGCGCAGGAGGAGGTGGAGTTCACTCTGCTCGGTGCTTCGCTCCAGAGTCCCCACCCTACCTCTGTCCCCAGTTCGTGCTCCCATTTTTGTCTGGTCTCGTCCAGTGGAGTCCGGGCTCTGTCCAGTAGCTGTCCATATATTTTCCCACATAGCCCCCCGCTCCACCCCCCGTCTTGCTGCTTGTGCCTATCAGGTCCTCTAGTAGTGTGGTTTCTGGGGCCCCGGGGTACCCCACTGTCTCTTTGCGGAGGAAGTGTTTTATTTGGAGGTGTCTCATTTCCTGTCCTTTTGCTGGCCTCCACTTCCTCATCAGTCCGCCTAGTGTCGCCAGTCTGTGCCCTATGTAGAAGTCCCCGACCGTCAATGCGCCCCCGCCCCGACTCCATCTTTTGAATGTGGTATCCAGCATGGCTGGGGGAATCTGTGATTGCCGCATATGGGAGCCATGGGGGACATTTTGGCTATCCCGAAGTGTTGTCTCAGCTGGGTCCACCTTCTCAGCGTGGCCGCTAACACTGGGCTTGTTTTGTATCTTATTGAGGAGGATGGGAGTGCTGCTGTGGCCAGGGCCCGGATGGTCGTTCCTTTACAGGATGCCTCCTCCGTTTGTACCCAATTTGTGTCGGGTTCTTGTACTCATCCCCTCACTCTTTCGGTCGTTGCTGCCCAGTGGTAGTATTGTAGGTTTGGTAAGGCCAAGCCCCCTTTGATTTTCCTTCTTTGCAGTGTCTGTTTGGGAATTCCCGGTTCCTCACCCACCCAACACAAACGCCATGATTAGACTGTCTACGTTTTGGAAAAAGGCCTTGGGGATGAAGATCGGAATAGATCTAAACAGGAAGAGGAACCGTGGCAGTACGTTCATCCTCTTGTAAGATTTAATGGCCGTGTCGCTTCCTGAGTCGAGCACAACGAGACCAGTAGAACGCGACTGTTGTCATTTTCTGGAGTTTTGGGGAGTTTCTCCCCGGTCTAGCCCCAAAATGTTTTCAGTAGTGGGGCGCTGAATGACGAAACTAGCTCCTCAGAGATTGGGATGTTGTTTTGAATGCGGGCCCTCAGCTCTGAGTGAGCTTGAGGGTCCCTCAATCCCCCACCTATGGACAATGTCAACCATTGTAAATATGGGCATTAATTGCCCCCCTCCCCCACCCGTGAGGACACCCCTCTCTGGGGTCGCTAAGGCCTTCCCCTTTTCAGGCCACCCCACGCCACCCTTTGGGGGCCCCCTCCTTTCAGGACCGCCACCTCTCAACCCCAAACATTTATGAGGCCCCTTCATATCTGACCTTCACCCGCTAACCTTCATTCACCCCCTCATCGCCCCTTTCATAGGTATTGCCTGCCTCCGGTTCAAACTCTTGGCACAGCCATCTTGGCACCTGGCAGTGCCTCTGCCAGCCGAACAGGGTGCCACCAGGGTGGCAGTGCCAAGCTGCTCAAATGCCAGTAGGTGTGCCAGGATACCACCTTGCCCTGCTCCTGGTTGCCAAGGTCTCCAATGGCCTGGGAGACCCCGCAGGTACCATTACACCTGGTTCATATTTGTTGATTCTCCACGGATGCTGCCTGACCTGTTGAGTATTTTCAATACCTGTTAACAAATTGATAATGTGCTCAAAGACCAGGCACCATTGCTTTTCATTAGTTCAGAATGGTGATTTCCGAACTTTACTTAAGGCTGGTTTAACTCAGTGGGCTAGACAGCTGGTTTGTAATCCAGAACAAGGCCAGCGGCGCGGGTTCAATTCCTGTACCAGCCTCCCCGAACAGGCGCCGGAATGTGGCAACTGGGGGCTTTTCACAGTAACTTCATACTTGTGACAATAAAAGGTTATTATTATTATTATTACTTCAGTTCCTGAAGTGAATCTTCAAAATTCAGGCTTTCAAAGTACAGTGACAGTGAGGAAAGACAGTGAAAAATTTAGCAATTGTGAATGACTGTTCATGCACGGAATTGCATAACGGTTACAACACAGAATATTAATCAACCAGCCGGTGCCGATATTTACCCCTCACGCAATGCAATCATTCTCATTACATTCAGCTGTCATGTCTTCTTCGCCCTTTCATCTTTATCAGGGTGCTGTCTGTGCTTTAGTGGACAGCACTGCAGCTTCTGAGTCTCCGGGTCCCACTCCGAGAGTCAGAGCACAGAAATCAAGGCTAGCACTTCACTTCAGTATTGAGGGACTGTCATTTGTGTCATGCTTTGAACAGTGACCTCGCCGGCCCGACTGAGTGGATGTAAAATACTTCATGGCACTATTTCGAAGGAGAGAAGTGGAGTTGTTCTTGGTCGATCTCCTCAATCAGCATCACAAAAGTTAGATTATCAGCTCATGATCACATTGTTGTTATTGGGATCTTACTGTGTTCCAAAAGGACTAAGTCCCCACGCCCGCCGGAAAGTCCTCGAAAGTCCGGGGTGATTCTCCGTCTTCCAGGCGGCTAGCAGGACCCTGGCATGCATCCCGCAGCTCTGGCTAGCAGCGGGGCCCTGCTGTCCAGACCGTGCAGCCGCACATTCGCCCGGCGGCCGCAAACGGGTCCGCGCATGCGCGAGGCGGCCCACCTCGGCACGGGCACCGCCGACATGGTGGAGCCACACAGCGGGCCCGCGCGGAGTAAGGAAGGTCCCCCACAGATCACAATGACCCGACGATTGGTGGCCCCCGATCGCGGGCCTGGCCACCGCTGAGGCCTCCCCTCTCTGGAGTCAGATACCTCCCGCCCCCCCACCAGGACTGCCACCGCGGCCGCGGGTTTGAGGTCCCGCCGGGTGGTACCAGATGAAAACCATGCCGGCGGGAGTTCAGCTGGTCAACGCGCGGAATCACCATGGGGGCTTGTTCCAACAGCCCCTGACTGGCGCCGCGTCAACCGCGCGCGTGTGTGTGTGCGATTGGTGGGTCCGTGGAGAATCGCGGAAGCGCCGTGGCGCTGGATTTCCGGTGAGAACGGTTATTTTCCACACCCACGCCGGGCACAATTCCGGCGTGGAGGGTCACAGAATCCCACCCAGAGTCATTGTCCCGAATCTTTTAATTTTGAACATATACCTGTGGTTCCCTCAATCGGTCCCCTTCAGCTAGTCTGTAGCCACCCTGTCCCGTCTTTCCATTGTTCTAAACACTTTTGTCAAATATTTTGACAGATTTTGTATTTCCACATACCAAACAGTAACGCTCGTGAAGCTGCATTGTCATTTTGAAAACATTTGGTGTCCATGTGTTCAAAGAGGCCCAGGAGACGAAGGAAATTTCCCCACAAGCCAGAAACAAACGGACATTTGCTGGAGGATCTCAGTCAGGAAAAATATCCTGGCAAGGGCAACATTGTTTATTTCTGTGGCAAGGTCAGGATATGCCAATGCGTCAATGAGGAATAGATTATTTTTGTACATTTCACAGAATGTTATGGAGCTCAAAAACTGCAATATATTTTTCTTTCAAATGCTTTATTGATGGAAGAATTAACCAGAAATATCCGCCAGACCCAGTTCATGGGGAAGGGCAGGACAGGGGAGGAAAGCTGAAGAGCAGAATTTCATATTCTGCAGAGAATCAACACAATTAGCACGAGACAGTCTTCCACTTGTAATCAGGGGCTGGATTTGCCGACTTTAAATATCTCCCTTTGATCGACATAATCAAACCTTTTACCAAAGTCTGGAATGATGCCAGGCATGCCAACATTTAGAGTTTGGAACATTTGAAGCTTGGTGAACAATTGGAATCACGCTAATTTAAGAAAAAATGTTTTCTCATTATGTGAACAGCGTTGCAAAGTCATGGCAGAATCATTTGATGTTTTTCTAAGTCATATAATTTGGTCCGCTTTGCTGTAGTTAGTAACTTCCTTAACCGATTAAAAGCGAGGGAGCACTTCCAGTGATGACTATGAAGGAATAGATCGCACATTTGGTGACTCCCGCTCGGGTCGGACCTTTGGACCTTTTCCCCAACTTTTTCTCGGACTTTACTAGGACATTTGATGGTGGATGTAATTGTGAGGAGGAATTCTACATCAGTGCATGGAGAGGTGGACCAGGAGTGCTCGCAAAGGAAGAAATAGGCAAACAGAGAAGGCCTGGGTTGAAGCTGCAGCAGGAGAAAGCATGGCGGAAGACCGGAGTCTTGGCTCGACGACCCAGCGGTCGACGGAGCAGTTGATGCAGTTCATAAGAGAGGGCTTTGCCAAGCAGAAACTGGAATGCTTGGACCCGATTAAGGAATCGATTGCTCGGCTGGAACAGAGACTGGATGCTCAAGACAGGGCGATCCAGAAAGTGGAGAAGGCACAGACTGAGCAGGAGGAATACCAAACAGCAGTGGAGGTGGAGGTGGGGATGCTGAGAGACCAGCAGAAAAGGCTCCAGGAGAAGGTGGAAGATCGAGAGAATAGGTCCCGTCGGCCGAACTTGAGGATCATTGGTCTCCCGGAGGGGTCCGAACGAGCGGACACAGGGGCATATATAACGGGCATGTTCGAGACGCTAAGTGGGGAATGGGACGTTCACCCGACCCTGAGAGGTGGACAGGGCTCACAGAGAGCTCGCGAGGAAGCCACATGTAGGGGACACCCCGAGGGCGATGGTGGTTAGATTCCACAGGTACCTGGACAAGGAGTGCATTTTACGGTGGGCCAAGCAGACACGGAGCTGCAAGTGGGAGAATAGCATCCTGCATATAAACCAAGATGTGGCCAGGAGAAAAGCAGGATTAAACCAAATAAAGTCAACACTTTTCAAGAAGAAGGTGAAGTTTGGGCTGCTGTATCCGGCCCGTCTTTGGGTCACGTATGAGGAGCAACATTTCTACTTTGAGTCGCGATCTACTTTTGAGGAAGCGATGGACTTCACCATAAGGAAAGGGCTAGCAGTGGACTGAGGTGTTTGAACTTTGCTGCAGCGTTCACGTTAAAAAAGGTTTTTGTTTTTAGACTATTTCTGTAATGCCTTCTGTATCGATCCTGGGGCTGCCGCATATTTGTGTGAGTTAAAGTTTGCAGTTGTACTGATGGGGGATGGAGGTGCGACTTTTCAAGGTGGGGTTTTTGCTTTTCTTTGTTCTTTGTCTTTCTTTTGGTCAACTGAGCTAGGATTGTTTTCTTTTGCATATGCATGGCCGAGCGGGGGAGGGTGGGAAAATGTCTGGTGCCATGGGCGTGGGCTACCAAGCTAGCTGGGTGGGCTGGCTCACGGAAGCGCAGTGGAGGAGGAGCAGATGTTATGCTTGTTGAAGGGGGCGGTTTGCATAGTGCTGTTATGGGGGGGAGGGTGGGGAACTGTTCTGCTGACGGGGGGAGGGACTTTTACTGGGGGACAAAAGGGAGGTCGGGGATGGAGGCTGCCTGGGACAGGCCTGTGGATGCGCGGACTGGAGACTGACCCAAGAAAGGTGATGGCTGATTGGCAGAGGGGGGAGGGGTGAGAGGCCCCCCAACCAGGCTGATCACATGGAATGTTAGAGGGCTAAATGGGTCGGTTAAGAGGGCACACGTGTTCGCGCATTTGAGGGATTGAAGGCGGACGTAATCAATCAGAATAGAATAAGGAAGGGATGGGTTGGACAGTATTTCACTCGGGGCTGGACTCTAAGACTAGAGGGTTCGTGATCGTGATTAATAAGCAAGTGTCATTCGAGGCGGAAAGTATAGTTGCGGATGCGGGAGGCCATTACATCATGGTTAGTGGGAAGGAGGAAGAGCTGCCGGTGGTACTCGTGAATGTGTATGCGCCAAATTGGGATGATGTGGAGTTCATAAGGAGGATGTTGGGAAAGATCCCGGATCTGGATTCGCATAAGTTGGTCATGGGGTGGGGACTTCAATGCAGTCATTGACCCAAGTCTAGTCCGGTCGAGCTCAAGGACAGGCAGGGTACAGCAATGGCAAAGGAGCTAAAGAGGTTTATGGAGCAGATGGGGGGGGGGGGGGGGGGGGGGGGGGGGGGGGTGGACCCATGGAGGTTTGGGCGGCCGAGAGTGAAGGGTGAAGGAGTTCTCCTTTTACTCACACATGCGTAAAGTGTACTCCCGGATCGACTTCTTCATCTTGAACAGAGCTTTATCGACGGGGGTAGTGGACACTGAGTACTCAGCGATCACGGTCTCGGATCATGCCCTGCACTGGTGGACCTACAGGTAAGCAAGGAGGGTGGCCAGCGCCCGCATTGGAGATTGGATGTCGGACTGTTAGCGGATGAAGAGGTGTGCGGGTGGGTGAGGAAATGTATCCAGAACTATCTGGAAGTTAATGCAATGGGAGAAGTCTCGGCAGCAACGATCTGGGAGGCGCTGAAAGTGGTGGTCAGAGGGGAGCTGATTTTGATACGGGCCCACAGGGAGAAGGTAGACAGAGCAGAGATGGACCGAATGATAAGGGAAATACTTCAGGTCAACAGGAGCTATGCGGAGACCCAGAGGCAGGGCTTTTAAGGGAACGACGGAGGCTACAGGTGGAGTTTGGCCTGTTAACTACAGTGAAGGCGGTGGAGCAGCTGAGGAAGGCGAGGGGGGCGATATATGAATATGGAGAGACGGCCAGCAGAATGTTTGCACAGCAGCTCAGAAAGAGGGAGGCAGCCAGGGAGATTGGGAAAGTAAGGGACAGGGATGGAACCTGGTTGGAGATTCAGCTGGGGTTAATAGGGCGTTCAAGGAGTTTTATAGCAGGCAATATGAGTCGGAACCCCCAACTGGGCCAGAGGGAATGAGGCAATTCTTAGGAGGACTGATGTTCCTGAAGGCAGATGAAGGGCTGGGGGCCTCGATTGGGCTAGCAGAAGGGCTGAAGGCCATGCAGTCAGGTAAAGCCCCAGGACTGGATGGGTACCCAGTGGAGTTTTATAAAAATGTTCTCTGGGATGCTGGGGTCACTGCTGATGAGGACATTTAATGAGGCAAGGGAGAGAGGGAGGCTTCCCATGACAATGTCACAGGCCACGATCTCACTGATCTTGAAGCGGGAAAAGGACCCGGAGCTATGCGGGTCCTACATACCAATCTCCTTATTAAATGTAGACACCAAAATCTTGTCCTCTAGGATCGAAGATTGTGTTCCGGACGTGATTGGGGAGGACTAGACGGGATTCGTTAAGGGCAGGCAGTTGGCGGCCAATGTTAGAAGGCTTCTGAATGTGATCATGATGCTCCCAGAGGGTAGGGACATAGAGGTAGTGGTCGCAATGGACGCAGAGAATGCCTTTGACCGGGTGGAATGGACCTATCTGTAGGAGGTGCTGGGGCGGTTTGGGTTTGGACGGGGCTTCATCGACTGGGTTAGGCTGATGTATCAGGCGCCCGTGGCGAGTGTACGGATGAACATCGACATCAGGCTATTTTAGACTGCACCAGGGGAGGAGGCAGCGATGCCCCCTCCCCACTGCTGTTTGCGCTGGCCATAGAGCTGGTGGCAATTGCACTGAGAGCCTCAAGGGGCTGGTTCAGGGAGGGGTGGAACACAGAGTCTCGCTATACGCAGATGACCTGCTCCTATATGGCTCTGACCCACTCGAGGGGAGGGGAGAAATTATGAAGATTCTGGGGGAATGTGGCCGATTTTCAGGTTATAAATTGAACATGGGGAAAAGTGAGATGTTCGCAATCCAGGCAAGGGGGCATGAGAGACGACTGAGGGAGATGCTGTTGAGGGTGGTAGGGGGAAGCTTTCTGTACCTAGGAATTCAGGTGGCACGGGAATGGGAACGGCTACATAAGCTAAATTTGACCTGACAGGTGGACCAAATGAAGGAAGATTTCCGAAGGTGGGATCTGCTCCCGCTATCACTGGCTGAGAGGATACAGGCAGTGAAAATGACCGTCCTCCCGAGATTCCTGCTTGTGTTTCAGTGTCTCCCCATCTTTATTCCACGGACCTTCTTTAAACGGGTTAACAAGGTGATTTCTCGCTTTGTATGGGTGGGTAAGACCCCGCAGGTAAAAAAAAGGGGATGCTGGAGCGTAGCCGGGGGAGGGCGGGCTGGCGCTGCTGAACTTTAGTAATTATTATTGGGCGGTAAATATAGCCATGATTAGGAAATAGATGGTGGGGGAGGGGGGGGGGGGGGTCGATGTGGGAGCAAGTAGAGGCGGCATCATGTAAGGGCATGAGTTTGGGGGCATTGGTAACGGCGCCTCTGCCGTTCCTGTCGGCACTCCACCAGCCCCATGGTGGTGGCGGCCCTGAGAGTCTGGGGGCAATGGAGGAAGCATGTGGGAGCGGAAGGAGCATTGGTCTGGTCTCCAGTCTGCAATAATCATCGATTTGCCCCGGGGAGGCTGGATGGTGGGTTTCGGAGATGGCAAAAAGCAGGGATCGAGAGGATGGGAGATCTGTTAATAGAGCGGAGCTTTCCCAGCCTGAGGGAGCTGGAGGAGAAATTTGATTTGAGTTTAGGTACCTGCAGGCGTGGGACTTCCTACGCAGGCAGGTCTCAACCTTCCCGCTCCTACCACCAAGGGGAATAGAGGACAGGGTAGGTCCAGAATGTGGGTGGGAGAAGGGAGGGTTTTGGACATTTATAAAGAACTCATGGGATGAGAGGAAACTCAGACCAAGGAGCTGAAACACAAATGGGAAGAGGAGTTAGGAGGAGAGATAGAGGATGGTCTCTGGACGGATGCGTTGATTAGAGTCAATGCGTCCACAATGTGTGCCAGGCTCAGCCTGATACAGTTTAAGGTCGTTCACCGGGCTTACATGACAGTAAGCAGGTTCTGTGGGGTGGACAAGGTGTGCGGGAGGACCAGCGGACTATGTTCATATGTTCTGGGCATGCCCGAAGCTTAGGGGATTCTGGCAGGGGTTTGCGGATGTCATGTCCAAGGTGTTAAAAACAAGGGTGGCACCGAGTCCAGAGGTGGCGATTTTCGGAATATCGGAAGATCCGGGAATCAAGGAGGAGAAAGAGGCAGACGTTCTGGCCTTTGCCTCCCTGGTAGCCCGGAGACTATTTGCTTGGAGGGACTCAAAGCCCCCCGAAGTCAGAGACCTGGCTTATGGACATGGCTAGCTTTCTCTGTCTGGAGAAAATCAAGTTCGCCTTGAGAGGGTCACTTAGCATGGGTCCGGAGGTGGCAGCCGTTCGTCCACTTCTTTGGGGAAAATTAACCGTCAGCATAGAGTGGGGGGGGGGGGGGGGTGTTGGAGTTTACATTTGTACGTACACTGTTTCTTCTGTTACTGTTATAAAATCATAAATACCTCTTTAAAATGTTTAATTAAAAAAAGCAAGGGAGCAATGGATAAAGGCTGCCTTTTCTTGGGCTGAAATAACTCAGAAAGAAAGTAGGTAAATTAAATTTAACATTACGATGTATAAAATGACTCACGACCATGCTATCATTGCACTTTTAGTTGTACTTCATTCAGATCAACATTTATTAGCACCCCGAAACACAGCATGGCCCATAACTCCTGCCACCCCTTCCCCCGCTCCTCCTCCACCCACTTACATTGGCCACTCCTCCATCAACGCCTCAAGTTTTCACATTGCCAGCCTTGTAGTCAAATCCTTCATTAGTTTCACTCCTCCCTATCTCTCCAGCATCCTTCAGTTTACAATATTTCATGAACTCTGCATTCCTCCAATTCTTTACTTTACCACATCTCATAATCGATCAAATCTCTTGGTGATTGTTTCCTGTATGCCTTCTACAAAACACCTTGGTACATTTTCTTCATGTTAAAAGGGTCTTTATAAACGAACGTTACTGCGATGGCTTTTCGGGACAGAATGGCAAACCCCTCTCATTCGTCAGCCCTTGTTACAGATAAGCAGCTTCAGGCCATTTTGTGCAGTCCCAAAGCCAATTTCTAATCCTAACCATGTTTTCTAAATTGGTTCAACTTTCCAAAGCCAAAATTTTGGATCATTGAAATCAGAAACATGAAGTATTTCAATCTGGCCACCCAGACCACATCTGAAGCAAAATCCAATGCCAAAGACCTGAAAGCGAATCCTAGTATTTCCATATCCTGTATTCCTTGAAAACAGAATGAAGACATATACCCAAGGGATAACTTGAACCAATTTTAATGTGGATGGAAACGTCAGCTTAACCGTTGCATGCCAATTAGTTCCTTAAAGTTCTTCTCCCTGCCTGCAAGAGCTCACCACAGAGAACCATATCACTTCTAACTAGCTGCAATATGGTAACCGCACAGTAAGGCCTGTTCTCAATATTCACATTAGTTACAGTTCCACAGTTTAATCTGTAGAGCAAAATAGTGGTAAAGATGGTTGGAGAGGTTAATAAAAAGACTTTTGGAAAATCCCTTAGGGTATTGTCTTGTCCGCCAGGACTTGGGGGGACACATCTTCTTGCGACAGGATTTGGCACAGCTCAAAACCAGACACATTAATGGGAGTTCATGATGCTGTCTTATTTCTGCTATTTTTTTACATTTTGCTCAGCATTACCATCCCGATACGTCCTGGTCTTTCTTCCCCAGTTTCTTCCTTTAAGATACTTCATAAAACCCACCACTGCGATCAAGCCTTTGGTCGCCTGACCTAATATCTCCTGGTGTGACTCAGTGTCACATTTTGCTTTATAATGTTCCTGCGAGGCGCCTCAAGATGTTAAGTTAAAGATGCTATGGAAATATAAGTTGTGATTGTTAATATGAGTTGTTGTTTCTGTGTATCACTCTATTAAAGAGACGTGGCTCAGGTCTCTGTCTCTGTGGCAGGATAAGAATTACCAAATATTCTTGACTGCACCAGGAGCACAATAAGTACTAACAGCTGCGGCTTAATATTGCGAGTCAGTTCCAGACATTGGCATATAGAGCTGGGAATGAGGCCATGACTAAGGATGAACATAGAACATACAGTGCAGAAGGAGGCCATTAAGCCCATCGAGTCTGCACCGACCCACTTAAGCACTCACTTCCCCCCCCTATCCCCGTAACCCAATAACCCCTCCTACACATTTTGGACACTAAGGACAATTTATCATGGCCAATCCACCTAACCTGCACGTCTTTGGACTGTGGGAGGAAACCGGAGCACCCGGAGGAAACCCATGCAGACACGGGGAGAATGTGCAAACTCTGCACAGACTGACCTAGCGGGGAATCGAACTTGGGACCCTGGCGCTGTGAAGCCACAGTGCTATCCACTTATGCTACTGTACTGCCCTGAAGAAAAAAGCTTGCTTTACCACACCACTTTTCATAACCAAAGCACTCCACAGCCAACTGAGTGTTGTTGTAATGTAGTCACTGTTGTTGTAATGTAGAAAACTTGACATTCAATTTGCAGACAGCAGTGTCCCACACAGAGCAATTCAATAAATGGCCAGATAATGTGTTTTAGCGATGCTGGTTGAAGGGAAAAATGATGGCAGGATACCAGGAAATCTCTCCTGCTCTTCAAAATGCAACCCAGAAAAGCTTGTACATCTACCAGAGAGGGCAGTCGGGACTTTGCTTCAACGTCTGTACTGAAAGTTTTATGTTCATGGAATTTACAGTGCAGAAGGAGGCCATTCGACCCATCGAGTCTGCACCGGCCCTTGGAAAGAGCCACCCTATCGCCGCAACCCAGTAACCCCACCCAACCTTTTTGGTCACTAAGGGCAATTTAGCATGGCCAATCCACCTAACGTGCACATCTTGGGAGGAAACCGGAGCACCCGAAGGAAACCCACGCAGACACGGGAGAAAGTGCAAACTCCGCACAGACAGTGACCCAGGCCGGGAATCGAACCTGGGACACTGGAGCTGTGAAGCAACCGTGCTAACCACTGTGCAACCCTGCCCCCAACACTGCCCCCCCCCCCCCCCCCCCCCCCACCTCCGCCCCCCCAGGTCAACCCTTCAGTGCATGGCGAAGTTTACCACACCACTTCCCTTTCCCGTGGAGCTTTGTCTTGGGTAAAGCCATTGTCCACAATCTTTTCCTTGGCCAGAATTTTACGTTGCTCGGGTGGGCACGCGCCTGACCCGAAAGTGTGTGAAATTGTGCAAATTTATGTTGGGTGCCTACGTCATTGCGCACTCACACCATAGTTGGGTCACAGGGCACATGTGAGATTTTGAAGCATGCCCGTCAATAATCAAGCAGGTAATTTATCCCATTAAGGGGCAAATTGGACACAACCTTATATTGCCTGTCTCTGCTCGCAGTTGGCGGGTGGGCTGATTAGCCAGGCAACTTTTAGGTTTTAGCTTCGATCTCGATCCATAGTGAGATGAACTGTCTGGGCTGAAATAAAATTTTAAATGATGTTTGGAGACTGAGGTTTGTGTTTGAATGGGCTGCCTCGATACTCATTGCATAGTTCCTCTGCCGCTATTTATTTTTCACGGGTCAGCAGCTCCCTGAGACTACTCCGCAACGGCTCTGCCCCCGGAGTGAGTACATTGAAAGCGCCAGCTTGCATGCTCCCTTTTTCACGTTGCCCGCACTCTTCCTGCCCTCCCCACACCACTCAGCCTTTCACAGAGAGTGTGAACGGGTCAGCCAGCGTGGAATTGCGCTCCGGAGCCAACTACGGCCGTGGACACATTACACACTCGCCTGTGGGTCTGCCAAGTGTGTGCTCCCGACGGGTGAAAAATTCAAGCCCTTGTGTGCAGGTGAATTTTAAGACACAACTAACGAAAATCCTTTTGAATATGCGTCAGGGTAAAACTCTTCTCTGTTTGTGTTTTAGCAAGATTTACTAGCTTTTGCCATGTCTATAGGGTATAGAAAACAGGCTAAGTGTGACTTTAATTCTGAGATTTCCTTTGCTAGGGATTTTAAGAAAAACTTCAGTTACCAATGCTTTAATAGAATGAGACTAGAGAAGGAAGCGAACCTCTATTTTAAAACCAAAATGTTGATATTGCTATACATTCCCAGATTGCTCAATAACAAGACTAACTGTTTAATACAAATCTGAACAGATACGACATCTCTAGCCTGAGGGTTTTTCCTGTCTTTCTATTTGCCAAAAACTGCCAAGATCAGCTGTATGTTCTTACAACTCACAAGAAAATAATAGTGCTGTTTGTCAATCAACATCCCATGAAAACAAATGTTAATGTTAAGGCAAAGCAAATGTTAAGGGGAGATGATGGTGTAGTGGTAATGTCACGAGACTAGCAGAGGCTCACGCTAATGTTGTGTATGTTTGTGTTCACTCCCATCTTGACAACGGATGAAAATTAAGTCGATTCCGACTTCTGGCAATTGTCTGTGTGGAGCTCGCACTTTCTTTCCATCTCTGCTCCGGTTTCCTCCGGATGCTCCGGTTTCCTCCCACTGTCCAAAGATGTGCACCTTAGGCGGATTGGCCATGCTAAATTAGTGGGGTTACAGGGATAAGGCGGGGCATGGAGCCTCGGTGGGGTGCTCTTTCAGAGGGTTGCTGCAGACTCGATGGCCCGAATGGCCTCTTTCTGCCCTGAAGGGATTGTATGATTGAAAACCCCCTTATCCTTTCAGAAAGGAAATCTGCTGCCCGTACCCTCCAAAATGGCCTGGCAAGTTCTCAAGGGCAATTAGGAATGGGCAACAAATGCTGGCCTTGCCAGTGACACCCACATCTCATAACACAACAAGACAATAAGAAATAGGAACAGGAGTAGGCAATTTGGCCCGTTCGGCTCCTTGGGCCTGCTCCACCATTCAATAAGATCATGGCTGATCCAACATTCCTCATGCCCGCTTTCCTGCCCTTTCCCAATAACTCTTGATTCCCTTATGATCAAGAATCTGTCTATCGATCTCAGACTTAAATATACACAAGGACTCTGCCCCAGAGCTCTCTTTGGCAAGGAGTTCCATAGGCTCACAACCCTCTACGAGAATACATTTCTCCTCATCTCAGCCTTAAATTGGCACCCCTTTATTCTGAGACTGTGCCCTCTGGACTTAGACTCTGCCATAAGGGGATATATCTCAGCATTTACCCTCTCAAGTCCTTTAAGTATCCTATCAAAAAAGTGACTATCATTTTGGGCATGCTTGGGGGGTGTTTCACACCGGCTGTAATGGTGAAATCGTGACTTGTATGCACCCGCAGGTGAATCTTGCCATGCCTGACTCCCTCACCGTCTGATTCGCCGCTAACAAGGGGGAGCTGCTTTGAAACGCTCCCTCACCACTCACCCCCGGGCAACATGCAGGCATGGCAGCAGGCAGAACTGATCCTCGCTTTGGGGATGCTGATCTGGCCTGGTTTCTCGACGAATGGATGACAGGCGGGACACCCTGTCCCCCCATCACACCCCAGCCCCCCCCCCCCCCCGCTGGTCAGAGAACCAGCAGCCGCCTTGGAGGCAATTGCAGCTGCAGTGAGTGCGGGCAACATGACCGGGAGGCCGGAAAGGGCGCCGGGGCTCTCCAGGTTCAGAGTCCCCAGAGGATGCTCGTCAGAGTATCGAAGACCACAGGACATGGTAGGCAGCAGGCTGCCTCCACCTCTAACGGGGGGAGGGTCTGGGAGGCATGGGGACGGGAGGGGCAGGACAATAGGGAGATTGGGGAAGTTTGGTACACAAGTGTTAATTAATAAAAATTGTTGACCTCGACCAATATTATGTCTTTGGCACTTCCTTATGCAATGCGGGCCAAGCACCAATCCCATGCCCATCTCCCCAGACAAGGTCCTGAATGCTTCTCCTTCTCCCTCCCTCCTCCACAGCACCGCCTCCCTGTCCGACCCCGGCACACCGAGGTGTGAGCACTCAGCAGACGATAGCATTTCCTGAGGAGCAGTGGTGCTCAGTTCTCAGCGAGTTATTATCACCCTATCCTCGACAGTGACTCGCTGAACAGTATCGATACAGACCCCTCACCCTGATCCTGGGAGGGTGGGAAATGGTAGTGGAAGGTGGGGGTGGAGATGGTGAAGGGGGTGTGGGGAATTGGGAGGGCGAGTGGGAAGATGACCGAGGCCACGTCAATGTGAAGCAGGTGAAGATGATTGTCTTCCTGGCCCTTTGAGCCAGTTCGACACTTGCCGCCTGTCCTCCATTCTCTGACTGGTCTTGTGTGTCCTCCATTGGTTAGTCCTCCAGCCCGTCCTGGTCTGGCACACCCTTGTCCTCATCCTCCTCCTTGGAGGTGGAAACATGTTGCTCCCCCTCCACCCCCAGCACACCGCAAACCGTTGCTCCCCAAGAGCCAACCGACCATCCTGGGGTGGTTCTCAAAGAGGCCGGGGATTTCTAAATGCCCCAGAATGTAGCTGTCGCACACACTCCCTGGGAAGCCTACACACATATGCATGATCTTCATGTGGTGGTTGCACACGAGCTGGATGTTCACGGAATGGAACTCCTTCCTGTTGACGGAGGGTGCTCCCAGATGGCCGAGTTGAGCACAAGGCGTCATGCGTGCCACCTTTTACCCTCTGTACCTGGGACATCCTGGCGATGGCGGAGAAACTTGCTGGAAGGGCATCTTGTTGGGCTGGCCCATGTCAAAATTTATATAGTTCACTGTCTGGGCAAACAGGGTATCCGTGGACTCACGGATGCACTTGTGGGCTGTACCTTGTGAGATGCCGCACAAATGCTCGCTCGAGCCCTGCAATGATCCTGAGGTAGAGAGGTTCTTGGCTGAGGTGACCTTGATGGCCACTGGGAGCAGTTATCCTCCTCTTCCATGTGGTGCCAAGTCCACAAGGATATGGCACAGGTGCTGCACCATTCCCTTGTTGAGGCGGAGACTCCTGCGCACATGCTGTGTCATGTACGAGGCAAGTTTTTTATACAGAGGATGGTAAATATATGGAACGTGCCACCTGGGAGGTGGTGGAAGCAGGTACGTGCATACAATATTAGTTTAGGGAGATACCATGGTTGGTGCAGGCTTGGAGGGCCGAAGGGCCTGTTCCTGTGCTGCATTGTTCTTTGTTCTTTAAAAAATAGTCAGACAAGACTAATCCTCAGGTACTTCCCAAGAATCTAAGCATTTTTGGAAAGTTACACCCAATAAGTTCACTATCTCTGCAGCTACTTCTTTTCAAATCCTTTAGCCCATAAGTTTGTCTGATACTACTTCTCCAGTGATGGTGTTGGTATTTAATTGCTCCCCTGTATTCTTCAGTATTAATGGAATGGTTGAAGTTTCTTTCACTACAGATTGATGCAAAATATCTGTTTATCTCCTTTGCCATTTCCTTTTCTCCCACAGCTATCTCCCCAGATTCATTTCTGAGGAGATGATGTTCATTTTGGCTTCTCTCTTCCTCTATATTAGTTTAAATAAGTTCATATTGTCAGTTTTTATGGGCTGGATTCTCCGACCCCCGCCGGGTCGGAGAATCGCCGGGGGCCGGCGTGAATCCCGCCCCCGGCGTCTCCCGAAGTCTCCGGCACCGGATATTCGGCGGGGGCGGGAATCGCGCCGCGCCGGTCGGCGGGCCCTCCCCGGTGATTCTCCGGCCCGTGATGGGCTGAAGTCCCGCTGCTGTAATGCCGGTTCCGCCGTCAGGAATTAAACCACCTCCCTTACCGACGGGACCAGGCGGCGCGAGCGGGCTCCGGGGTTCTGGGGGGGGGGGGGGGAGCGGGGCGATCTGGCCCCGGTGGATGGCCCCACGGTGGCCTGGCCCACAATCGTGGGCCCACCGATCCGCAGGCGGGCCTGTGCCGTGAGGGCATTCTTTTCCTTCCGCGTTGGCCATAGACTACGCGATGGCCTACACGGAAGTGACCCCCTCCTCTGCGCATGCGTGGGGATGATGTCAGCAGCCGCTGTCGCTCCCGGCCGGCGAAGTGCCTTCGGCCCTGGCTGGCATGGTGCCAAAGGAAGTTCACGCCAGCCAGCGGGACGGGAACCACTCCGGCGTGGGCCTAGCCCCTCAAGGCGAGGGCTTAGCCCCTAAAGGTGCGGATTTCTCCGCACCTTTGGGGCGCCCCGACACCGGAGTGGTTCACGCCACTCCATCCGGCCGGGACCTCCCGCCCCGCCGGGTAGGGGAGAATCCAGCCCTATATTCCTTGCTAGTTTGACCTCATAGCTTATTTTTTTTGTCTTTATTTTTTTTTAGTCATCCTTTGCTAGATTCGGAATTTATTCTGGCCTTCAGGGTTATCAATGACATTTTCCTCCTTATATGTTTCTTCTTTAAACTTAATACTCTCCTTAACTTTCTTGATTAACCTGCCTATGTGGAGTTTGCACAATCTCCCCGTATGTGCGTAGGTTTCACCCCCCACAACCCAAAGATGTACAGGCTAGGTGGATTTGCCATGCTAAATAATAATAACCTTTTATAATAATCTATAATAAATTGCCCCTTAATTGGAAAAAAATTAATTGGGTAATCTATTTTTTTTATCTCCAACCCAATGGATTCTACATAATCTGTCACACTTGTCCTCATTTCATTTCTTATTAACAGTGCTACCCCACATGATAGAATAAAGGAAAACCCATGAAGGATTTTTTTAAAAAACCTTGTAAAATTAGTTTAGTCTTCGAGTAAATACAAATCCAAGCAAACTTAATGTACATATGAAGTGACAATTAAATGTTTATCTCAGTTTGCTCTTTTTTCAATGAAACTACATTTTCTACAAATTCCAATTGCCAACAGTAAATGGAAAGATTCATCAAGCCTTTTTCAAAATAAAAGCGGAAAAACATTACGATAAGAGATTTTTAGCCATCTTGACTTGGAAATATATCGTCGTTCCTTCAATGTCACTGGGCCAAAATCGTGGAACCCTCTCCCTCGCAGCACTGTGGGTGAACTGACACCTCAGCAGTTCAAGAAGGCAGTTCACCACTCAGTTCTAAAGGGCAATTCGGGAGGGGTAATAAATGCTGGCCCTTCCAGCGAAGCCCACATTCCTTCAATGAATGAAAAAAAGTTGAGTTTCCCTCCCTTCCCCCACCCCCACGCCAAAAGGAGATAAGTGCTTTAGACATAAGGCCTGACTATCTGAACATATTTAATTACAAATGGAGAATACATCTTCTAGAACTGAGTTGGCTGTTGCGACCATCATTTCTTTAATTAATGTTTGATTATTAACAGTATAGGGAAATGTAATAAAAACCTGGCATGGAAAAGAAGCCCTATCAGAAGCCCCAGTATGGGGGTTAGAGAAAGTTAAACCAGGTGTTTGTTATTTTCGCACAAGTCTGTAAACTATGAAATAAACTGACTCCATGGCAAGCTGCCCAACCTCTATCACTTAGGAGAAGGGAGTCTTTGTTAAAGACAGCAGTCTTAAATATAGAGAATTAAAACATGCCCAAGATAAATCACTGAGCTTTTTACTTTGAACCTAATATTGTTCCATCTTCCTTTCAGTTTTACTACCATTTGGATAATTATTTTTCTGACAATTTATTATCTTTATAAAGCATTTTTGCTTTAAGTGGATTGCATTGCCTGGAGGTACTGGAAAAGGTCAAGAGGTGACAGCATATGATACCTATTCAGTATGCAAAAGTAACAGACAATTCTACTGGCTTCATTATGGCTGGGCTAAAGGATTGAGAGGCCATTGAGCTCAGGGTACTGGCTTTCACATTACTGGATGGTAACAGATTTTCTTGTATGAGTGTTAACTTCATTCAGCGGAATTCTCCGTTGGCTGGATCCTCGGGTCCGCTGGCAACGGCGCACGCCCCCGGGTTTCCTGAGGATGTGGGATGGCCATAATCGGAAACCCCATTGGCCGGCTGGGGGAACGGAGAATCCCGCTGCCGGTGGGGGTGTGCGCCGCGCCGTGCCGGAAAATGCAGCTGGCGGATCGGATAATCCTTCCAATCATCTTTCCCTCAAAATGAAAAACCACCACAGCTGGTATTAATGCAGTCAATGGTATCTCACATGTATTGATGCATAAAATATATTTCCAAAGGTTATTGCTAAAATAGAACATCAAACAATGCATACTAAGTCAAAGGCATATCATCAGTAGTGTAAACTGTCCCGGTTTATAAATGGGAGTCTTTAATTTACGATTTTCATTCAGATCCATCTATGGGCTCTGGGTAGCATCAGAGTACAATATTTTAGTAAGAGCACTATCTCAAAAGGTTATGGCAATCGACTAAAATAGTTTGTAAATCCTGACCGCTATAAAAATTCACCATACGCCTGTGGTTTAACATCAAATGGAATGTAAAACTGAGTCAGTGTCTTTTTTTCTCAGGTTTAATGATTTGTGCGATCACTTATGTCTGTGGAGTCGCGCTCATTATCGGAGTTGTCGTTATTGTCCTCTTATGCAAGACAAGGTGAGGAACCATTAGCCTTCTAAGTATTTCTGTCTGAAATGAAAATTGGAATGAGGCCGCTGGTGGAGTGAAACACTATTGTGTGCACGGAGCTTTGAGTTACCAAAGCAAATGCTGCTGGTTTGAAGTATTTCAGCATCATTTATATATGCAATGCATGTACACGGACATACAATTTCTATTGGACTTAGTCAGGCTGACCTTAGTTCAAAAATCTAACCTATCCATCAGAGTCAAGTCGATCAATGTTGTGTGATTAAATCGACTTGACTGAATCTGTTTATCCCTAAAATAGTTAATTTATGGGTTCCTATCACTTCCATCATTGTCAGAGGGATATGTCGAGGGTTTGGATGATTATGCCAAATAGGAGACAAAATTCCATTGGACTGCTGGATGCTGAGTCCAATGCTCAATAATCACAATACCTAACTAAGGGCGATTCGCGCCACGCTGCCCCGACCCCCGCATGCTATTCTCCCAACCCTCACCCCCCTCAACCCCCCCGGACCAGCGCCGCGCGAATCTCGCCAGGCCACTCGGAGAATCGCCGCAAACGGCGAGCGGCGCTTTTCCGGCCCGGACGGGCTGAGTGGCCGTCAAAAAAAATGACAGTCCCGCCGGCGCCGTTCTAACCTGTTCTTGGGCCGGCAGGACCTGGGGCTTCAAGGGCCGGGAGTGCCCTGTGGGGGGGGGTTCCAACCCCGGGGAGGCCCTCCAGAGTGGCCTGGTACGCGATCAGGACCCACCGATCGGCGGTCCGGCCTCTCTGTCGGCCCGCCTCCTTTCGTCCGCTGGCAGGCCTGGATCCATGCGCCATTTTTGTGTGGGGCAGCCTGGGGGAGGATGGCCACCGCACACATGCGCTAGTTGGCCCCGGCCCAACTACGCATGGGCGGGACCCAAGTCTTTAATGCGGCGCCGGGTCTCTGACGCCGTGCCAAGGCCATACCCCATTAAATAGCCAACCCCCCCTGCTAGCCCCACGGAGGGGGAGAATAGAGGTCTGGGAATGGGCGCTGACGCCGGAGTAAAACACTCTGGTTTTCACTCCGGCATCGGCACTTAGACCCCTGTTGGGAGAATCCCACCCATAGTGTCAGAGTCACAGCGAACAATATTTTTCACGGATTTCACCTCATGGCAACAGTTTACATACCCCTGCACATTGAGCACCGTGAGGGTAGGAATAATGGAAAATGTAATGCCTGGTGAATCAAACAAATGGGGCGGCATTCTCCCCTACCCGGCGTGACGCCAACCACTCAGGGGTCGGGCCACCTTTGGGGGCCAGCCCCGCGCCGGAGCGGTTTGCACCAGAAGACTGGCGCAAAAAACCGGTGCCCCCGGCAGCGGGGCTGGCCGAAAGGCTTTCGCCGGTCGGCGCATGCGCCGGCAGTGACGTCAGCGGCAGCTGGCTGCTGACGTCAATTCCGGCACTTGCGCGATGTGGAGTTCTCTTCCGCTTCCGCCATGGCGAAGGCCGTGGCGGCCGCGGAAGAAAATAGTGCACCCAGGGCACTGGCCCGGAGTCTGAGCGGGGGGCCCCGATCGCGGGCCAGGCCATCGTGGGGGCACCCCCCCAGGGTTCGATCGCCCCCCCAGGACCCCGGGGGCCCGCACGCGCCGCTGAGCCCGCTGTTCCAGAGGTGATTTAAACCTCGGCGGTGGGAGAGGCCTCCCAGCGGCGGGACTTCGGCCCATCCGGGCCGGAGAATCACCGCAGGGGCCTCTCCGATCAGAGTGGCGAAATTCCGCCGCCGCCACTTCCCGGGTGGCAGAGAATCTCTGCCACGGCGGGGGCAGGATTTTAGGCGGCCCCAGGCGATTCTCCTGAGAATTTTGCCCATGGTTTGAGTGATTCAGCAGGTTAATATTGTGGGGGAACAGTGAGTATGTAAATTGGGCATGTTCTGGAAAACAGAAAGGGCCAACATGATTCAAAAGGCACGAGATCATGCAGGCCATTCATCTGTCAATGGCTGTCAAACACTTTTGTGGGATTCTTCTCCCTGATCCCACCCACAGTTGAACGCTATCACAAGGCCTGTGGTGAAGCCTATCACCCCATTACCATACTGACCGAGACTTCCCTCCATTCCACCCTGCTGGTTGTGTATACCTCACGTTGTAGCCATGCCAGGTAGGGACGGCTCAATCCCCTGAGGATTCCATTGTGTCTTCCTCACATTTTGCTTCTTTGCAGGGGTATCTTCTGGGAGGGGGCTGTAGGTGGCAGAAAGCAGGAGTAACAGTCCACTCCTTCGATTTAACCCCTTTTCAATATCCGCTCTGGATAAGTGCTCTGAACATCTCTGAAGAACATAGCAGACAACATACTTCAAGTTCCAAATGGCATGCACCTCTAGCCTGTTTTATTGGAGACTATTTACCCGTTTAGTGCCTGAATAATGGGCATGACACCATCAAATTTATTTTTAAAAATAAATTCAGTGTAAACAATTATTTTTTTCCAATTAAGGGGCAATTCAGCATGGCCAATCCACCTAACCTGCACATCTTTGGGTTGTGGGGGTGAAACGTGCAAACTCCACATGGACAGTGACCCAGGGCTGGGATTCGAACCCGGGTCCTCAGCGCCATAGGCAGCAATGCTAAACATTGTGCCACCGTTCTGCCCATTCAAATTTCTAAGCTAAGCTGTTGTCTATGGCTCCTGGGGGATATTTTGGTGAAAGAGTGAACGAGTGCTATGCTAATTAGACACGTGATTTTGAAAGTCAGGCATTACAGCACCAACTGGGCAAGTCACAACGGCACCCAGGGAGTCTCCCAGGGCAATGGAGACTCCTGGATATTTTGGAAAGGGTGGCACCCTGGCACACCCTCTGGCACCTGGGCACCTTGGTACTGTCAGCCTGGTACCTTGGCACTGCCACCCAGGGACCCAGGCACTGGCACACTGGTACTGCAAGGATTCCAAGGTGGCACTGTCAGGCTTGCAGGGGCACTAGTAAGGATGCCATGCCGGCAGTGACAAGGTACCTTGGTGCCAGATTGGCACTGCAGAGGATTGGGACCTGAAGGGGGCCATCCCATGAAGGGGGGGGGGGGGTCATGAAGAGGACTCATGAAGGTTAGGGTTGTGTGAAAGTGGGGGTTCTTAAATGGGGGACGAAAAGAGGGGTGGGGAACCTGAAAAGGGGGCCCACAATTGCCCCATAGCAGAGTGTCCTCACTTAGGTGTGTGTGTGGGGGGTGGGGGGTGGGGGGGTGGGGGGGGGGGGGGGGGGATAATACCCATGCCCACGGGTGTGGCATTGTCCATGGATGGGAGGTGTGGGGAAATCTGAGCACACTTATTAATTGGGCCACCCTTTCAAAACGGCACCCCTGTCTCTGTGCAACCAGTCTTATTGGCAGGTTCCGATCACCACTGCTGAAAACATTTCTAAATGTGGGCTAGACCGGCGAGAAACTCTCCAAGGCCCAAAGAAAATGTCTTAGTGGGCGCAATCTAACAGCCCCCTTTTGCCCAACTTGGAATCTGACGAGGTCGGTCATTACTGTGAGAGGCCTCTCGTGGGATTTTGATGCTCGCTATGCCTCGTGAGATCTAATGAGATCTCGTAAGTCTCGGCGAACTGGATCTCGCCCTCACTGGGCATGAGCCAGATTCTCATATACAAGAGAGTAGTGAGCTTCACTTAACTATGTTTCTGCTGGAGTTACCCAAGGCGTGGTGTCGAACGGCCTCATCTCGGAGACCTCCTTTAGGCGCCTTTTAGCAGGAGGCCCAAAAACGAAGAAGAGTTTGTTTAATAGCGGGGTCGTTCTCAGTGCTGTAAGCGCTGGGATACACCCTGCCAAACATGCCCAAAACAGAACTCTGGACACGACTCTCCATAAAAATTTCTAAGCATGGTAGAGAATGGGAATTGCCACGAGCTTTTCGCGTTCGGGCCATCGAGGCTGGCAACGCTATTCAAAGTTAATTCGTCCACTTAACGAGGCCCCACAGACTTCTCGGCGTAAATGAAGGCTCACCAGCGGATTTGCCAGCACACCGTTAATAAAGTCGAGCAGCGCTTAAGCTATTCAGCCAACCCCAGCCAGCTGGCAACAGTGGCCTCGAGACAAGCCCCAAGGTTCGGGGCCACTGACCTGGGAGGCCCCTGGACGTGGTGGAGGCCAGGATGGATGTCCTGCACCCCCAAGGATCCTGGAGAGTCAGCCACAAGGCAGCCAGTGCTGCCTGGGACAAGGTGGCAGCACATGTGGGCTCAGGTAGTGTGACCAGGAGGACAGGCCTCCAGTGCCGAATAAAGATCACTGGTCTACACCGGGCAGCAGGAGTGAGTAGACACCAATTT
This sequence comes from Scyliorhinus canicula, assembly GCF_902713615.1. NCBI lineage: Eukaryota > Metazoa > Chordata > Chondrichthyes > Carcharhiniformes > Scyliorhinidae > Scyliorhinus > Scyliorhinus canicula. The sequence goes on from NC_052151.1 coordinate 174,041,200, forward strand.
CCCGTCCCCCCTCGCGAGGGAGCATCCGCCCTCCCAACTCTCTATGTGACCCCCCAACCCTCCCTCCACCCTCCTCCTCCTTCAACACCCCCCTAACCCTCCCTTCACACCCTCCTTCCACCATTGTGAACCGTGTGCGTGGTTAGGCTAAGGACAGCCTCTCTGTCTCTCCTTGGTAAAAGGTCTCCCATAATCATTGGGAGAGAGCCCAGACTGGCGGTGTTGTGCTGGACTTAAGAATCCTCACCTCCTTCGTGGAGGGTACTCTGGAGATGACCAGGGTTGCCAAGGAGAATTCAATCACCCAGGCGGAGGCTGGCTGACGCCGCAGAGGTAAGGAACCACCAGGCTCCACCCCTAGGACCTGTCAAACGTGAGTTATTGCCTTACTGATGGACCCATCTGTCCTGCTGACCACATGTGCATTCTCCTGCAGGTCCTCCAGCCGACGGCTCCGGCCCTTCCCGGGAGGCCCCCTCTTTAGCCTCCCATGAGACGACCTCGGAGGAGAGCTCCAAGGGTGCCACTGTTATAGTCGCGCCACCTGCCACTGGAGCAGATGCACACACTTCGGTTGGACATGTTAGTGGACAGGATTCGGGAGCACAATCTGGTGAGCACTAAACTGCTGCTGATGTACATCAGGTGGAGGCAGGAACCCTCCAGGCGAGACAGCAGACGGAGGGATGCTACATCCCCGGACCCAGCCGGGTCCCAGCCTGATGCTGAGCCTGTGGAACAGAGTTACCCGGAGCTGTTGGAGACAATAGGGAACAGCCAGGACATTCAGCGGGAGATGTCAGCTCGAGCAGAACCCTAATCGTTTGAAGGAGTCCCAGATGTAACGGGCGCAGGAGATGCTGCCGGCAATGCATGGCACCGAGACTAACACTGCTGGGTGGCAACCGCAGTGGAGAGCCTGGAGCACGACGTCGGCACCATGAGTGAAGGTCCAAGGCACCGCGCAGTCTGTGATGGCCATGGTTCAGGGTCTCGACAGAATGTCTGCCTCACTGGGGGATGTCATGCAGTACCAGTTTGACCATGATGAGGTTCTACGGGACATGTCCTGCTCTCAGATGGGAATGGCCGAGGTGCTGCATAGCATGGCCCAGTCACTGAGGAGCATTGCCGAGGGCGTTGACACAATGCTGCGAACCATGGGGAACCGCCAGTGTTGGCAGAGCCAGATCTAACCAGCTGCCCCTATAGCCCAAGGTTAACCCCAGGGCCCTTTGGGAATACAGCTGGAGGATAGGGCACTGAGTACCAACCCAGAACAACTCCATGGAGTGGCGACAATGGCCACCAGCTCCCCTGAGTTCCCCCTCTCTTATAAGGCCAAGTCTCGCAGACAGCACACGGGACAGGGCTGCATGGCTTTGCATGCACCGCTGACAATTGAGCCGGGGCCCTCTGGCCTCAGAGCCCCCAGAGGATGTCCGCCAGGGGCATCGACAGCCACTGGATGAGGTAAGCAGCTGGCTGCCTCCACCTCTGATGTGCATCCTGCAAAGCATGTTGAGGACCACTGAGGGCACCGAGGGAGGGGGTAAGGGGTGCGTTGGTTGGGCGTGGGGAGGAAGGTGGGGATTGGGGGAGTGGGGGTGGGAGCAGTACCATTGGGAGAGTGTGGACTTGTATGACACATTAAACACGCTTCTGCACAACCAGTATGATGCCTCCGTCACCTCTGCAATGCGGGCCGACCTCTGAACCCTTGGCCCATCCCTCCAGGCATCTCCCCCTCCCCATGGCACCCACCCATCCTCCAGCGTGGACATGTCTGCTTGAGTGAGAGTGTAACAAGGCCGGAGAATCACGCCCTCTTTTTTTCTATCTTGGCCATCTTGGAGTCTTTTTCGTGTCTGAATGAGGCATTGAAAATAGTCCCCACTCGACATCTAGAAAAAGATGTTACCATTTTTCCCTAATTGAATTCTTACTTCTCGTTAGCGTAACTTCAAAAGATGTTGGCTTCCCTCCCGTATCTCCATTCTAGGGTCTTATAAATCATGTGTCAGCCCATACAGTTAGTGTCATTTGACTGCATAGAGCATGGCAACTGAGCCCAAGTGGTTAGCATCAATGCTTCACAGCTCCAGGGTCCCAGGTTCGATTCCCGGCTGGGTCACTGTCTGTGTGGAGTCTGCACGTCCTCCCCGTGTGTGCGTGGGTTTCCTCCGGGTGCTCCGGTTTCCTCCCACAGTCCAAAGATGTGCGGGTTAGGTGGATTGGCCATGCTAAATTGCCCGTAGTGTAAGGTTAATGGGGGGATTGTTGGGTTACGGGTATACGGGTTACGTGGGTTTAAGTAGGGTGATCATTGCTCGGCACAACATCGAGGGCCGAAGGGCCTGTTCTGTGCTGTACTGTTCTATATAACCCTGTCCTTAGTTGATATCCACTCACACATCTTTCAATTGAGTCATTGTCTCGGGACAAGAACTGTGAATCACAGATCTTTGTCATTGTCATTGTCATTGATCTGCCAAGACCAGCGAACCCAGGATAGAGAAGGAATTCAATGTGACACCTTTTAGCAGTTATTCATGTTATACCAAGCAGCCTGTTTAGCTAGTAGAGCACAGGGGAACTAAGATAATGCTCTTAACATCATTTTTAGTTAAAGCATCAGGTTTCCTGACCTTTTCCTAATTTATTTCCAATGGGTTTTAATAAATTTTCAGGCACAAATAGAGCAAATAGGCCAGAAGGCTGGCTGGAGATCCATAATTGCCAGATATCTACTCATTTTAGATCATCTGTCCATTCCCAGTGTCTAATGCACGGGAGGCAGGAGATGCTTACCTGAAGCAAGACAAGGCTTCATTTAAATGTTAAACTGTGAGCAAGGAAATCTTGTAACGTATTTTTCAATGTTTGTCCATACAAAGTATATACTCATAATTACAGCTACATGAAAAAAAATCATGTTCACTAATCTAATATCCTTCAGCAAAAGAAGGTCCGTGTTCTCTGCCCAGCTGCTGAAACTCACACCCTGTATTTTCAGAGATGCACATCCCTCAGTTTGTCTCAGGTTTGGACCTGGTGTGTATGCCATGCTTCCAGTGGCACTGTGTATGAAAAAACATCAGGCTCATTCCGGTAGCCACTGAGAGGCTCCCAACCATACCAGCAATATTTTCACTATTACCTGGTAATAGCCAAAAGGAGCTTTTGTTAGGGGCTCTGGTTCACCAAATGGCCACTTGTAAATCTGTGTCATCGCCTTTCAGGATATCTGCAAAGAAATGCATGCAAATCACATTGAAATAAGTAATTTTCCTCAGTCAGTCTGTATTGGTGTTTTCAGACCAGCTGTTCAAGGAGCTATGGTGATGGTGCTCCTGAAGGCCACACAGTGCCATCCTGTCTGAAACCACCACCATCAACATTGGGCTGAATCGCCACCAGCATCCTTTTCTTTCATTTCATTTTCCTTCACCTGCTCTCCCTTTGGTCCAAGGCTGTATGCCAGAGGTGAGGTGAGAGTGACTGCCCTTGACATCAAGGCAGCATTTGACCAAGTATGGCATCAATGAGCCTGAGCTAATTTTTTTTTTAAATTTAGAGCACCCAATTATTTTTTTTCCAATTAAGGGCCAATTTAGCGTGGCCAATCCACCAGCCCTGCACATCTTTGGGTTGTGGGGGTGAAACCCACGCAAACACGGGGTAAATATACAAACTCCACACGGACAGTGACCCAGGGCCGGGATTCGAACCCGGGCCCTCAGCGCCATAGGCAGCAATGCTAACCATTGTGCCACGTGTCGCCCCCGAGCCCGAGCTAAACTCGAGTCAATGGGAATCAGAGGGAAAAACTCTCCGTTCATTGGAATCATACCTGGCACAAAGGAAGATGGTTGTGGTGATTTGAGGTCAATCATCTCAACTCGAGATGCAGGAGTTTCTCAGGGTAGGGTCCTGGGCCCAACCATCTTCAGCTGCTTCATCAAAGACATCCCTTCCATCATAAGGTCAGAAGTGGGGATGTTTGCGGATGACTGCACAATATTCAGCACCATTCGCGACTCCTCAGATGGTGAAGCAGTCCACGTCCAAGTGCAGCAAGACATGGACAATATCCAGACTTGGGCTGAGATTTGGGAAGTTACATTCGGGCCACACAAGTGCCAGGCAATGATCATGTCCTACAAGAGAGGATCTAACCACCACCCCTTGACATTCAATGGCATTACTATCACTGAATCCCCCACAATCAACATCCTGGGGGTTACCATTGATCAGAAACTGAACTGGACTAGCCACATTAACACTGTGGCAACCAGTGCAGGTCAAAGGCGAGGAATCCTATGGCGAGTAACTCACCTTCTGACCCCCCAAAGCCTGTCCACCATCTACACAGTACAAGTGAGGAGTGTAATGGAATACTCTCCATTTGCCTGGATGAGTACAGCTCCAACAACACTCAGGAGGTGCAACACCATCCAGGTTAAAGCAGCCGCTTGATTGCTCCCCTTCCACAAACATGCAAACCCTCTACCACCAACGAACAGTATCAGCCGTGTGTACCATATACAAGATGCACTGCAGTAACTCACCAAGGTTCCTTAAACAGCACCTTCCAAACCCACAACCACTACCATCTAGAAGGACAAGAGCAGCAGATATCTGGAAACCCCACCACCTGGAGGTTCCCCTCCAAGTCACTCACCACCTTGACATGGCTCCTTCACTGTCGCTGGGGCAACATCCTGGAACTCTCTCCCTAACAGCACAGTGGGCGTACCTACATCTCAAGGACTGCAGCGGTTCAAGAAGACAACTCACCACTATCTTCCGAAAGGGCAACTAGGGATTGGCAACAAATGCTGGCCTAAGCAGTGATGCCCACCTCCCATAAATGAATAAAAAGAACAGGAATGCCTTTTAAATCTTTTCCCTCTGCGCAGACATTTCCCTTTGACAGTTTTATTTTAAATGAATACAAATGCAATTTTTGGCTTGAACGAATAGTTTGCTTCCTGCATTCATCCAGACTGATGCTTGAGGCTATATACATAATTATGGCAATGAGGTGACCGTGGAAAGCAGTACTCTACAATTTGGCTCAACTGTTTCAGGGAATTCAAACAACCTGCATTTGTGGAGGATCGCATGAGAGAATGAACATTCTTCTCAAAGTTTTTCTCAACCACTTTGATCTCCATTTCTTTTCTCAGTTTAATTACCTGCCCTCCCCCCACCCCCATGGATCTCTCTCCCATTCTGGAACTGCACTTTATTTGTGGGCAAAAATTGCTCCTCTTTCTATGTCGAATTGGCTTTACATGTTTCATAGGAATGTCTTGGGGAAGGCCTGATGCCACTTCACCTCAATTCACCAGGGCAGCTTGTGCCACAGGCTGCACCCTGCATGACCAGCACGACATTCTTCAATGAAGGAAGTGTCCTGCAGCACTGCCTTCCCTGGAGAATTGACGCGAGTATGTGAAACCCTACTGGGAATGACGCTGCACGAGTCATTTTCTCCTGCTTCATTTTAATCTTCATTAGATGCCCCCACATTATTAAGTGCTTCTGGTCATACACGCATTTTTTTTTGACTCACGATGCATTGATATTTCAAACCTTTGATTGCTTTCTGGATGATGCTTTCAGCAAAATGATGATCTATGTGTCTGTTCCACAGGTAGGTCTTTAGTCTTCTGGATACAGTAGGGGGAGGGGAATGTTAACCCTACCTACCCAATGGGAGGCCAGTGGAAACGGAGCTTGACACTTATGCATTAGCCTCCCATCTGATCCTGCTGACAGCAAATTCAAATTGCAGGCACATCAGATACCAACTAAATCCGTGTTTAAATGTACAGATCAGGTCCTAATGCTCTAGTCCAGGCTTGCCTGCATTATTAACCTTAGAACTGCATGGGGAGGCCCCTGCTGTTTTGGAACAAGGCCTAACTTGCTGGGAACCAGCAAAGTAGGATTGCATCTCTGGGCCTCACAGGGAGGATCTGGGCTTCCCTTGCCTTGAGCTTCCGTCTCCCTCCTTCGATTGCCTATAGACAACCCGCCGCTGACCTTTTCCCTTTTGCCGGGTGCTGTCAGGTCTTGTTGCCAATCATTCCCCTTCTCATTTTCTCCACCTCCAGTCTCCATTCCACCACTGGGTTCAGATGGCAGTCCATTCTATAGAATGTAAATGAGGCCCCACTATTACAGTGGGCAGGTCCTCGCCTATGATACATGTCAGGCCGCATTCTCGCCCAAGGGTCAGTTGACTTGGTAGTTTAAAGCTGATAAGCAATGCTGTAAATAGGTGAAAAGTATTACCACATGTTACGAGTAAGACCTTATAATTTTCATTGCTTTGCTTCTACTCTAGCTCAACTCTTGATACTGCTATTCTGCCATGCACTGAAGGTCAAGTCAATACAGTGTGGAACAGCTATTCACGTAACTTTTGCAAATGAGCTCATTAACAGCAAAGAAACCCCCACTAAAAATATAGCAATTTATCTGATTCCCGTTCTTCTGGATAATGCACCAATACATCTATGTTTTCTTTCAGAATTTGCCGGACATCTAAACAGAATGTGAAAAGCTCTACTTGTTAAATGAAAGCGAATGTCCTGAAACTTTGGCAGTCTTGGAGGAAGCATTCTGGTCCTTTTCATGTTGTCGTACGACATTCTGTATATCACAAATCTGTATGGTGTGCATGTGTGAAACTATACTTAGCTGTCAGACTTTCCAAGCACACTGACACAGCTTGTTTGATGAACTGTGTTGCATTTGCTGTCAGGGATTGTTTAGCGGATTACAATGAATGATCCAGAGCTCCCGATGGAGAGCTTTTCTGGACAGAATGAGAGTTATTGGAGAGGAATTGTCACATGTTACCCAATTTCCAATCCATGCTTCCACTGAGGAGACTCTGCACTGTGAGCATGGGGCCATTCTATTTATTCTGATGTTACAAAAAATTCAGTGGGTGAACTATTAATGTTTTTGTAGAGTACAAAAGTATTCTCTTGTACTTAGTATCAGTACTGAGATGTAAGTAATGTATTGATCATTTCCAAATTATTCTAATAAATACATTTGAAAGCATGGGAAATATGTTCTTGTGATGTTGTAGGAGGACTTCTGAATCATATTTGGGTGGCATTTATTTTGACTTTGCCACTTAAAGATATCAGCCTATAATTTTCCTGTGCAGCACCCAAATTTCAGGAGCTAATCGACTGACAGAAATCACAAAATGGTGGACAGTAAAAATGGCGAACCTCCACGAGGAAGTGTGCCACCCACCATACTGACGGAGGAGGTCATGTGGGAACCAGGAGTGCAATGCTGGCATCATATTAACCTCTCAGTAATGTGGGCCTTCAATTGCCCCAGCACTTCACTAACAGGCAGGAATGAACTGTCATTGGTGCGATTTGAAGGCTTCATGGATTATCGACAAATTAGTTGCATGCTTTATTGTTTCTGGCTGTAGCTTTATTTATTGATGTTTTCTGGTAGATGGTTGCCTGGGCTGGAGCGTTTCAGCTATGAAGGGTGTCTGGCTGGGCTGGGATTGTTTTCCTTGGAGCACAGAAGGTTGAGGTGGGGGGAGGGGAGATTTACTCCAGGTCCCTGCTAGCCCCCTGCAGGGCTGGGAATTTGTGTTCCTTTAATCCATGATTTTTCAGGAGTAAAACTCCACGGTTTTGACGCCGGCGTGGAGACATAGTCCTAAAAACGGAGAATCCAGCTCAGAATGTTTAGTTAGAATTTAGGGCAGGATAAATTAGTTATTGAAGATTGCATTATACGGGAATGGATGTTGTGATTTGTGGGGATTGTCCCTTTAAGGGTAACACAGCAGAGTAAGTAATCACCTCAGGGGATCTCTCTGGGCAGGGAGCTATGTAGGAACCTAGGTGCTGCCATATGGATGCTGAACAATTCTTATTAATAAATCGTTTTTGTATTTATGAATGGAGTCTCTGAAAGTGCATCATTACACCTTGTTGAGACTAATTGAACTGTTCAGAGTGTAACAGAGAGTCATAGAGTTTTACAGCACAAAGAGGGGCCCTTCGGCCCATCGTATCTGCGGCAGCTAGCAAGCGCCTATCTATTCTAATCCCATTTTACAGCACTTGATCTGTAGCCTTGTATGCTATGGTATTACAAGTGCTCATCTAAATGCTTAAGTGTTGTGAGAGTTCCTACCTCTCCCATTCATGAGGGGCTGGTTTAGCACAGTGGGCTAAATCATTGGCTTGGAATACAGATTGTAGCAGACTGGTTTGTGAGTCTGAGTAGCTACTCACCCCCATCTCCTACCATCCCAGAATATATGTTACATCACTCCAGGGTGTTGGGACTGTGTTGGCACCATCAGCGGGTCAATGTCAAGGGCAGGGGGGTGGTGATAACCCACAGAGAGCTCAGCGCTAGTGCTCCTGCCGATCTGCTGAGTGCTCTCTCACATCCATCACCTAAACACGGTATGCCCGGGGAAGCCCTGAGAGATGGGCCAAGGATTTCGAGGCCAGGCCTGTTGTGGAAGCAAGTAACAAAGACGTCATGCTGTTTGCGCTCAAGAGTTTTTAATGTGCAATACAATTTGCCACTCTCCAGATTGTGCCGCCCCACTCTCCCCACCACTCCATTACCTTCCCCTTACCTATCCCCCCCCACACTCTCTCTCGCCACCTCCCCCCCCCCCCCCCCCCCCCCCCCCCCACCACCACCACCCCCGGTGCCCTCAGTTATCCTTGATATGCTTGGCCTTCCTAGCTCTACCACTGTGTTTAGGTGGCTCCCTGGGATGGAGGTGGAGGCAGCCAGCTGCTTACCACATCCTGTGGCTTTCAATGCCCCTGGCGGGGGTCCATTGGGGGTTCTGAGGCCGCTTGTCAATGGCACATGCACAGCCGTGTTGCCATGTCCAATGTGCTGGCTGTGAGACATGGCCTCATCAAAGGGGTGGAACTCAGGGGAGTCGGTGACCATCGTCGCCGCTCCATGGGATGGATCCAAGTTGGCACCCAGCGCACCCGCCTCCCATTCGGTGCCAAGAGGACCCTAGTGTTCGCTTTGGGACAGAGGGACAGCTGGATCGAGCCCCTGCATCATCTGGCTCTGCCAGCCCTGGCAGCTCCCTGATGTCTGCACCATGGTGTCGACTCCCTTGGCGATGCTTATCAGAGGTTGGGCCATGCTCTGCATCGCGTTGGCAATGCCCACCTGTGAATGAGACAAGCTCCGCAGCGCCTCAGCTGTGTCCATCTGAGAGCCAGGTCAGCCTGGCACTGGGTAACACCTCCAGCAAGTCGGACATTTTTCCGTGACCCTCTGCGATAGTCGTCACAAACTGCACAATGCCTTGGATACATTCACTAATGGTGCCACCATCGTGCGCCAGGCTCTTCACTGCAATCTCCATCCGAACAGTGTTGGCTTCGGTGCCAGGCATTGCCAGCAACATCTCCTGTGCCCGTAGCCTCTGGGAATCCTCCGATAGACCTGCTGGAGTGTCGCTGACATTTCCCTCTGAATGTCCTGAACCCACAAGAACGTCTCCTTCAGCTCCGGGTAACCCTGTACCACAGGGTGGGCCCCAGCTGGGTTCTGGGATCCAGCAGCCCTCCGACTGCTGTCTCGCCTGGGGGTTCCTGCCTCCACCTGATGTGCATCAGCAACTGTGTGCTGCTCACCAGGTGTGTGTCTCTGCACTGGTGGAGGGTGGGGATGACAGCTGTGACGCATCAAACCTGTCATCCTTGGAGCTCTCCTCCCAGGTGTTCTCCTGGGCGGCTGGAGAGGATGCCTGGCTGAACGGACATGCGGTCAGTGGAAGGGATGGGTCAGTCAGTAAGGCAATAACAAAACACGTTTGACAGGTCCTCTGTGTGGGGCCCAGTGGTTCAACACCTTGCAGCTTCCTTCAACTTCCTCTTCAGTGACCGCTTGGTCCTTGGCCACCCCCTGTCACCTCCAGTGCTTGTTACTTGAAGCTGGTGTGGATGTCTATGTCCGGCACCCTGCCACCAGTCTGGGCCCTCTCCTGGCGATTGTGCGAGAGTTTCTCCTGTGGAGACAGAGAGAGGTCATCATTAGCCACACGCGTGGTTCACAGTGATGGGGAAATGGGTGTGATGAACGGTTGGTGGGTTGAAGGGAGGAGGGGTGAAAAGAGGGTTGTGGACCGCATGGGAAGTTGGGGAGGGGATGCGCACATGGGAGAGGAAGATTCTTAGGGTGGGTGGGGGGGGGGGGGGGGGAATTGGTGTCTACTCACCTATGCTGCCCGGTGTACGCCATTAACCTTTTTACGGCACTGTAGGCCAATCCTGGTCACGCTCCCGGAGCTTACAGTTGCCGCCACCTCGTCCCATGCAGCACTAGCTGCCCTGTGGCTCACCCTCTGGGACCCATGGGACAACAGTACACCCCTCCTGTCCTCCATTGCTTTTAGGAGCCTGGCCAGGACCGCATCACCGAATGTTAAGGCCGGTCTTCTCGGCACCATGGTTGCGAGCTGAGTGGAGCAAGAGATATTTACCATAGATTATCATAGAATTTGCAGTGCACAAGGAGGCCATTCGGCCCATCGAGTCTGCACCGGCTCTTGGAAAGAGCGCCCTACCCAAGGTCAACACCTCCACCCTATCCCCATAACCCAGTAACCCCACCCAACACTAAGGGCAATTTAGCATGGCCAATCCACCTAACCTGCACATCTTTGGACTGTGGGAGGAAACCGGAGCACCCGGAGGAAACCCACGCTCACACAGGGAGAACGTGCAGACTCCGCACAGACAGTGACCCAAGCCGGAATCGAACCTGGGACCCTGCAGCTGTGAAGCAATTGTGCTATCCACAATGTTACTCTGCTGCCCAGCGAAATAAGTCGTTATGAAATGAAATGAAAATCGCTTATTGTCACAAGTAGACTTCAAATGAAGTTACTGTGAAAAGCCCCTAGTCGCCACAGTCTGGCGCCTGTTCGGAGAGGCTGCCATGGGAATTGAACCCGCGCTGCTGGCCTGCCTTGGTCTGCTTTAAAAGCCAGCTATTTAGCCCTGTGCTGTTCAACCTTGTTACCGGGGAACTGGCGAGTGCGGCCCCAGTGAATCGGCTGGCAAGCCTTAATTTGCGGCAAGAAGCCCATGGGGCCTCTATAAGTGGACCAAATAATGTTGAATAGCGTTGCCAGCCTCACTGGGCTGAGCACGGGGAAGCTCACGGCAGTTCCTGCTCGCTACTACACTGGAAACCTTTCCGGAGAATCACGTCCATAATGCATGCAGGCACACATCATCACAATCCAACAAAGTCTTATGTTTTGACAGTTCTTTCACTTGGTCTGTCACATTTGAAGGAATGGTCATGGTACTTATATCGTGTAGTAAAGATTATTATCTTTCCAGCATTTCAATTCAGCATCTTTTCATATATTATCATGTTGAGCTTGTGCTTTTCTATTAGTGTGACCATTTCAGCAATCTTAACATTATCGAATCGCTACAGTGCAGAAAGAGACCATTCAGCCCACCGAGCCTGCACCGACCCTTTGAAAGAGCACCCCACCTAGGCCCAATTCTGCATGGTCAATCCACCTAACCTGCACATCTTTGCACTGTGGGAGGAAACCAGAGCACCCGGAGGAAACACACGCAGCTACGGGTGAAAGTGAAAACTCCAGACAGCCAGTCACCTAAGGCAGGAATTGAACGCCTCCACCCGATCCCAGACATTGTTCCCCATTTTATAAAAATTGCAGGGGCCCTTGTAATGAATTTTATCTCCCTCCAGTCTATAAAAATAGACATTTACCTCAATTATCTGTTTTCTATCCCTTGGTCAGTTTGGATTCATGCGTTTCAATTTTAAGGACAAGTCTAATATGTGGTGCTTTCTCAAGAGCCTATCAAAACTCTGTATCAAAAATATTTCTAACTGTGTCTGTCCAATTCCTTTGCATACCTTTTGAATTGGTACCCACTCCCCTCCCGAATTAGTTTTAAACTTCCCCACATCACGGGATAACATGCCCAAAAGGATCTTGCTCCAGCTGTGTTCAGGTGCAACCTATGCATCTTGCATAGGTCGCCCCTGCCAGGAAGGAACTAAGTGGTTGCACTTCTTCTTTTCTAAGAGCAGAAACACTTAGATCCTCTGATGATATGAGGAGCTGTCAATCATAGCAAGAGTGTTCATAAATATTGTGATTAGCATCAAGGCAGGATACATGAGATGCATTCAAGCATGAAGGGAAAGATAAATAAACGATCCACCAGGCAGCTGTGCCTGAACCATTAAACTGTCAATCACAGGTTAGTGAAAGGCATTGCTCTGGGAAATTGAATGAAGGCTTTGCATTTTAAAGGGGGTCAGGGGATTTGAAGCTTTTTCAAGCTTTCCAGGAAGCCTCTGAAACATGTAACAGCTGCTGTTTTAACTGCTTTTGTTTGAGGGAGCAGATGTTAGGAAAGGAAAAGTAATTCTGCTTTGATTCTTCATCTGGACTACCTGGACTGCTCTTCAGCTGTCAGACAGACCAGTTCAGCCTGAGGTGACCACAACAGAATTAAAATAATCAAACCAGGAAGATACTCTTCAACAGAGGGCTGCCTGAGAACACCATGCCAATGGTGATCAGAGGGCTGCCTGAGAACACCATGCCAATGGTGATCAGAGGGCTGCCTGAGAACACCATGCCAATGGTGATCAGAGGGCTGCCTGAGAACACCATGCCAATGGTGATCAAAGGGCTGCCTGAGAACATGTCAATGGTGATCAGAGGACTGCCTGAGAACATGCCAATGGTGATCAGAGGGCTGCCTGAGAACACCATGCCAATGGTGATCAGAGGGCTGCCTGAGAACACCATGCCAATGGTGATCAGAGAGCTGCCTGAGAACACCATGTCAATGGTGATCAGAGGACTGCCTGAGAACACCATGCCAATGGTGATCAGAGGGCTGCCTGAGAACACCATGCCAATGGTGATCAGAGGGCTGCCTGAGAACATGTCAATGGTGATCAGAGGACTGCCTGAGAACACCATGCCAATGGTGATCAGAGGGCTGCCTGAGAACACCATACCAAGGGTGATCAGAGGGCTGCCTGAGAACACCATGCCAATGGTGATCAGAGGGCTGCCTGAGAACACCATGCCAATGGTGATCAGAGGGCTGCCTGAGAACACCATGTCAATGGTGATCAGAGGACTGCCTGAGAACACCATACCAAGGGTGATCAGAGGGCTGCCTGAGAACATGTCAATGGTGATCAGAGGACTGCCTGAGAACACCATACCAAGGGTGATCAGAGGGCTGCCTGAGAACACCATGCCAATGGTGATCATCAGGCTGCCCAAGGCCGGAAGGGGAAGACCATGCATGGGACCCCATCCCGCACTCTCTCACACACAGCCCTCACCCACCCAACCCACAGGACCCTTGGGAGAACCAATCTTTCAGCCTGGAGATGGCAAAAGGGCGCATTCTCAGTGCCCTGACCCCCTTGACCTCTCAAAGGTTCCACCGGGTGGGCTTTGGTGCAAACGTGGTCAAGCACAGCTGGTGCAGGGGTGGTTGTGCGTCGGGCGGGGGAGGGGCTGGTCAGAGCATCATGGTTGCTCTGAGCAGATTTGGGGTAGAGAATACATCTTCCAACCCGTCAATTGCATGCTTATGCATACTTATCATGAATTTTCATTCTCCTCGTCTCTACCTAAAATGGGCAACATCTTATTTTAAACAATGGCATGGATCACATCTTGTGAGTTTTCCAAGACGAAAAGTGAAACTGGTTGCCCCCTCAAGTGGACGTAACAATCCCATGCCACATTTCAAAGAAGAGTGAAGTGTTCACTCCTAAATCCTGGCCAATATTTATCCCTCAAACGGCAAATACAAACAGATTATTGGGTCATTATCACATTTCTCTTCCTGAATCTTGCTGATGCAAATTGACAGTTAACACTGTGCAGTAATTAAAATCAGAAATGCAGAAGGGGCCAGGAGTAGGGGAACACAGATATTTCAGATGATGTGGGGCCAGAGGAGGTTAAGGTGACAGAGAGGACAAAACTATGGAGGGTGTTGAAAACAATGATGAGAATTTTAAAATCACAGCGTTGCTTAACTGAGAGTCAGTGAGGACATGCATGATGGGTGAACAGGACTTACTGTGAGTAAGGAATCTTAGAACATACAACATACAGCCCATTCGGCCCATCGAGTCTGCACCGACCCACTTAAGCCCTATCCCCCTAACCCAATAACCCCTCCTAACCTTTTTGGTGACTAAGGGCAATTTAGCATGGCCTGTCCACCTAACCTGCACATATTTGGACTGTGGGAGGAAACCGGAGCACCCGGAGGAAACCCACGCAGACACGGGGAGAACGTGCAGACTCCGCACAGACAATGACCCAGCGGGGAATCGAACCTGGGACCGTGGCGCTGTGAAGCCACAGTGCTAATCACTTGAACTACCCGTGCAGGGTTTTAAATGACTTCAAGTTTTTTGAATATAGAATGTGGCAGACCAGCTCAGAGTGCACTGGAATAGTGAAGTCTAGAGGTAACAGGAACATAAATGAATGTTTCAGCTGCATACGGGTTGAGGCAGGAGAAAAGTCAGGCTTGTTGCAGAGGTGAAAATAGAGGGTCTTAGTGAGGATGCAGCTATCTGGACTACCTGGACTGCTCTTCAGCTGTCAGGCAGACCAGTTCAGCCTGAGGTGGCCACAACAGAATTAAAATAATCAAACCAGGAAGATACTCTTCAACAGAGGGCTGCCTGAGAACACCATGCCAATGGTGATCAGAGGGATGCCTGAGAACACCATGCCAATGGTGAACCGAGGGCTGCCTGAGAACACCATGCCAATGGTGATCAGAGGCCTGCCTGAGAACATGCCAATGGTGATCAGAGGGCTGCCTGAGAACACCATGCCAATGGTGATCAGAGGGCTGCCTGAGAACACCATGCCAATGGTGAACCGAGGGCTGCCTGAGAACAACATGCCAATGGTGAACCGAGGGCTGCCTGAGAACACCATGCCAATGGTGATCAGAGGGCTGCCTGAGAACACCATGCCAATGGTGATCAGAGGACTGCCTGAGAACACCATGCCAATGGTGATCAGAGGGCTGCCTGAGAACATGCCAATGGCGATCACAGGGCTGCCTGAGAACACCATGCCAATGGTGATCAGAGGGCTGCCTGAGAACACCATGCCAATGGTGAACCGAGGGCTGCCTGAGAACAACATGCCAATGGTGAACCGAGGGCTGCCTGAGAACACCATGCCAATGGTGATCAGAGGGCTGCCTGAGAACACCATGCCAATGGTGATCAGAGGACTGCCTGAGAACACCATGCCAATGGTGATCAGAGGGCTGCCTGAGAACATGCCAATGGCGATCACAGGGCTGCCTGAGAACACCATGCTAATGGTGATCAGAGGGCTGCCTGAGAACATGCCAATGGTGATCAGAGGACTGCCTGAGAACATGCCAATGGTGATCAGAGGGCTGCCTGAGAACATGCCAATGGCGATCACAGGGCTGCCTGAGAACACCATGCCAATGGTGATCAGAGGGCTGCCTGAGAACACCTGCCAATGGTGATCAGAGGGCAACCTGAGAACACCATGCCAATGGTGATCAGAGGACTGCCTGAGAACATGCCAATGGTGATCAGAGGACTGCCTGAGAACATGCCAATGGTGATCAGAGGGCTGCTTGAGAACACCATGCCAATGGTGATCAGAGGGCTGCCTGAGAACACCATGCCAATGGTGATCAGAGGGCTGCCTGAGAACATGCCAATGGTGATCAGAGGGCTGCCTGAGAACACCATGCCAATGGTGATCAGAGGACTGCCTGAGAACATGCCAATGGTGAGCAAAGGGCTGCCTGAGAACACCATGCCAATGGTGATCAGAGGGATGCCTGAGAACACCATGCCAATGGTGATCAGAGGACTGCCTGAGAACAACATGCCAATGGTGATCAGAGGGCTGCCTGAGAACACCATGCCAATGGTGATCAGAGGGATGCCTGAGAACACCATGCCAATGGTGATCAGAGGACTGCCTGAGAACAACATGCCAATGGTGATCAGAGGGCTGCCTGAGAACACCATGCCAATGGTGATCAGAGGGCTGCCTGAGAACATGCCCATGGTGATCAGAGGGCTGCCTGAGAACACCATGCCAATGGTGATCAGAGGGCTGCCTGAGAACATGCCAATGCCGATCACAGGGCTGCCTGAAAACACCATGCCAATGGTGATCAGAGGACTAATTGAAATGCAACTGGAAGGTTACAAATAATAATTTAATCTCAGACAGGGAGAAAGGTAGACTGGGTGGCTAGGAAATGTTTGCGGCAAGGATTCAAGGCAATCGATTCAGTCCTCTCAATATATAGCTGCAGGAAATTTCTGTTCATCGAATACTGGATGTCAGATAAGCAGTCTGATCACTTGCAAATAATAGAGGTGGTGGTGAGTTAGATTTGGGCGTTAGCTGTTTATTAAATGTGCTTCATCAGATGCAAGTGGTGGGCATTACTGGGGAATTCACTTAAGCTTCTATAAATAGGAACATAATCAAGGATTTGGCATGGAGGATGTTGCACGCGGCAGTCCCGTCCAATAGATGGTTCAGACGATTCACGGACTCTCTAACTGCCTATAATTTCTGTGGTCTGGAGGATTCCGTGTTTCATATTCATACAGAGTGTGTGAGGTTGCAACCCCTGTTTCATTATCTGGGGGGCGTGGAAGGAAGGGTGGGGGGGGGCTACTGATTGCATTTCAGACCCACCCTCCTGATCTTTAGCCATCCGCAGAGAAGGTGGGCAAATCAAGATGACAACCTCATTGGTCTGCTACTGAGCTTGGCCAAGGTGGCCTTTGACAGGTTTAGTTAGTGGGCTGTCAAAGTGGCCGTTCAACCCAATGGTCTGCCTCCTTTCTCTGGCAATGCCCATGCTTGGGTGACCCTGAAGAGGTAGCAGGCAGTACCTGCTAGTATGCCTGAGACCTTCCACTAATGGGCACCAGGTGATCTGGAAAGCATTATCATCCCCAGGAATGCTACTTTGATTTAAATCACAAAGTTTCCTTTAATATTTCAGTACATTTTTGTTAGTCAGTCAGTCGATCCCTTTTGTGTTTATGGGTTTCTCAAAAGAGGTATAGGAGCAGATTTCAAACGAGGTTTGAATTCAAAAGGTGCAAACTAATAATGTGAATAAATGCTTAATAAGAGTGTGTGAAGTTTAGGCTTGGGTTAGCTGCACCACCATCTGTCTTTCTGGAGTAGACCACTGATTGCCAGATGGTGAGGAGAGATACTGCTGCTGATCCTGCTGCTGTGTATGGGGCCCAGATGGGAGAGAGAGAGAGAGACAGAGAGGTAGAGTGTGGAGAAGTCTGAGAGGACGGGAGAGCTCTTCAGATGCCTGAACATCAATGATCAACCACATCTACTCTGGAGAAGGGAAAGAGAGTGTGAGAGACCAACACTAACAACACTTGGTGCACCTTTCTTGAAGACTGTTAATGAAAAGTTTTATTTTCATTACATCAGTTAGGCTTGGTGGAGAACTGTGCCGTGTGAAGGAATCTCTTTCTCTCACCAGGAAAGTCACAAGCAGAGGCTTAGCAAATCTTCAGAAGAAATTGCTTTGCAGCACTTAGCCCCCAATCCACTGAGAACAACCTTTAAGTGGTGACCCCACCTTAAAACCTCCTCCTTCCTTCCTTTTTCCTTCCTTTGTTCTATCTCGCTGTCATGTCTTTCAAACTACAAGGAGGGGGGGGGGGGGGGGAAGCCTTTCTCCTGTGTCACTTGTAGGAAGGGGTGACATTTCTTTACCACAGGGCTGTCTTTTCTTGTTGTCCAGGAGGAGCAATCTCGAGCTCCTTATGAACTGGTGCTGAATCTCCCTCCTCACAAGATCTTTGCTAGTGTCCTATCTGCTCACCTTGGTACCATGTTAACCCACATGATCCACCCTGACTTCCTTAAAATTTCAATAGTGGGATGTGGGCGTCGCTGGCTGGGCAAATTTGTTGCCATCCCTAATTATCCTTTAACTGAGTGGCTTATTAAGCCATTTCGGAGGGCATTTAAGATGCCTGGAGTCACATGTAGGCCAGATCAGGTAAGGATAGCAGATTTCATTCACGGAAGGACATTAGTGAACCAGATGTTTTTTTTACGACAATCGTCAATGGTCATTAGACTTTTAATTCCAGATTTTTATTGGATTCAAATTTCACCATCTGCCCAGGTGGGATTCAAACCTGCAACCCCAGAGCATTCCCCTGGGTCTCTGAATTACTAGTCCAATGACAATACCACAACACCATTGCCTGCCCTAATGTGCTGCACAGTACCAGGCTGAAGAACTAGCAAGGTGCTGGAGACACCACTCACTCAGAGCAGCTATCATGCCTACTCCAAGTGCTGTCCCACAGGTCTTGAGCACTGGGCATAAAGCAACTGGTGCCTGATATTGTGACACCAGTAGGGCATTTTAATCCCTCTCCCTGGGTTGCCACCAAGATACCAGAAGAAACAAGTCAACCTCTTCTGGGACAAAACTGCATTGTGTCTCTGCCATGTGCAGAGATTCTCCCAATGAGAGAGGTAGTTATGCTCTGGGCACAAATCTCCGGAGAGATTTCTAAGTGCGGTAGTGAGCGGGAATTGCCGCAAGCTTCCTGGCGCTCGGCCCAGCGAGGCTGGCAACGCAATTCAACGTTGATTTTCCACTTAACGAGGCCCCACGGACTTCTCGCCGCAAATGCCGTCTCCCCAGCTGATTCACCAGGACCCGCTCGTTGGCCCCCAACTGACAAGGTTGAGCAGCACTTAAGCAGCACTTGCTGAGCCAACCCCAGCTCGCAGCAATGGCGCCAAGGAGACCAGCCCCAAGATTCAGAGACGCTGACCAGGGGAGGCTCCAGATGCGGTGGAAACCAGGAGGGATGTCCTGTTCCCCCAATGGTCAAAGAACAAAGAACAAAGAAAAGTACAGCACAAGAACAGGCCCTTCGGCCCTCCAAGCCCATGCCGACCATGCTGCCCGTCTAAACTAAAATCTTCTACACTTCCTGGATCCGTATCCCTCTATTCCCATCCTATTCATGTATTTGCCAAGATGCCCCTTAAATGTCACTATCGTCCCTGCTTCCACCACCTCCTTCGGCAGTGAATTCTAGGCACCCACTACCCTCTGTGTACAAAAACTTGCCTTGTACATCTACTCTAAGCCTTGCCCCTCGCACCTTAAACCTATGCCCCCTAGTAATTGACCCCTCTACCCTGGGGAAGAGCCTCTGACTATCCACTCTGTCTATGCCCCTCATAATTTTGTAGACCTCTATCAGGTCGCCCCTCAACCTCCAGCATTCCAGTGAGAACAAACCGAGTTTGTTAATAGCTAATGCCCTCCATATCAGGCAACATCCTGGTAAATCTCTTCTCCACCCTCTCTAAAGCCTCCATATCCTTCTGGTAGTGTGGTGACCAGAATTGAACACTATATTCCAAGTGTGGCCTAACTAAGGTTCTGTACAGCTGCAACGTGACTTGCCA
The DNA here is from genome assembly GCF_902713615.1 of Scyliorhinus canicula. Taxonomy (NCBI): domain Eukaryota; kingdom Metazoa; phylum Chordata; class Chondrichthyes; order Carcharhiniformes; family Scyliorhinidae; genus Scyliorhinus; species Scyliorhinus canicula. The sequence continues at coordinate 174,060,806 of NC_052151.1, forward strand.
ATTCGTATACTCAATGCCCGGCCAATGAAGGCAAGCATGCCGTATGCCTTCTTGACTACCTTCTCCACCTGTGTTGCCCCTTTCAGTGATCTGTGGACCTGTACTCCGAGGCTTCTCTGACTGTCAATACTCTTAAGGGTTCCACCATTCACTGTATATTCCCTACCTGCATTAGGGAGGTCCCGAAGGGTTAGCCATAGGGTAGCTAGTGCCATCTGGGATGAGGTGGTGGGGGTAGTGAGCTTGGGGAATGTGACCAGGAGGACTGACCTCCAGCGCAGGAGGAACATCAATGACCTAAAACAGGCAGCACGAGTGAGCGGACACCATTGACCCCCACCCCCCCGAACAAGGCCTCTCCCCCACCCCCCCCCCCCCCCGCCTCATGGGAGCATCTACTCCCCTCCCCCCTTCACCCCTTCAAACCCCCAAACCCTTCCTCCATCCCCTCCCCCCTCAAACCTCCCAACCCCCACTTCACAAACCCCCTCTCCCTTCCACCACTGTGAACCACGCGTGTGGGTAATGATGTCCTCTCTATGTCTCCTCAGGAAAAGCTCTTCCACAACCATCGGGAGAGGGTCCAGACTGGCGATGATGCGCTGGGCATAAGAATCATCACCTCCATCAAGGTGTGGGCCCTAGAGGTGACTGGGGTGGCTGAGGACGGGGCGGTCATCAGCATGGAGGCTGGCGGATGCCGCAGAGGTGAGGAACCACCAGGCTTCACCCGGAGGATTTGTCAAACTGATCCATCCCTCCCACTGACCACATGTCCATTTTCCTGCAGATCCTCCAGCCGACAGTGACGGCACGTCCAGGGCGGCATCCCCTCCAGCCGCCCAGGAGAACACCTTGGGGGAGAGCTCCGAGGATGCCACCGTAATAGTCGCAGCACAGCTGTCATCCCCACCCTCCAGCAGCACAGATACACGCACCTTGGTGGGACATGTTAGTGGTCAGGCGTCTGGGGCACAATCTGGTGAGCACCACACTTCTGCTCTTGTACATCAGGTGGAGACAGGAATCCCCAGGCGAGACAGCAGTCAGAGGGCTGCTGGATCCCAGGACCTAGCTTGGACCCAGCCTGATGCTGAACCTGTGGAACAGAGGTACCCGGAGCTGATGGAGCACCCGGTACATTCAGAGGGAGATGTCAGCGACATTCCCGCAGGTCCATAGCCACTTGGAGGAGTCCCAGAGGCTCTAGGCACAGGAGATGTCACCGGCAATGCGTGCTACCAAGGCCAACACTGTGAGGGTGGTGAAGGAAGTGGAGAGTTGGTGCACGATGTGAAGGTATCCAAGACGTCACGCGATTGGTGTCAGCCATGGCTGAGGGTCTTGACAGAATGTCCACCTTGCTGGGGGATGTTACACAGTACCAGGCTGACATTGATGAGGTACGGCAGGACATGTCCCGCTCTCAGATGGGCATTGCCAAGGCGTTGCAGAGCATGGCCCAATCGCTGAGCAGCATCGCCGAGGGCGTTGACACGATGGTGCTGACCATGGGGAACCACCAGGACTGGCAGAGCCAGATGATGCAGGGGCAGCCGAGGTTCAAACCAGCTGCCCCTCAATCCCAAGCTGAATCCAGCGCCCTATGGGCACTGATCAGGAGGAGGGGGTGTCAACCCGGACCCATCCCATGAAGTGGCAACAGTGGCCACCAGCTTCCATGAATTCCACCCCTCTCGCAGCCAGCACATTGGGCAGGGTGGCATGGCTGAGCATGTGCCACCGATGAATGAGCTGGGGCACTTCGGCCTCAGAGCCCCCAGAGGGCGCCCACCAGGGGCACCAAAGGCCACAGGACGAGGTAAGCAACTGGCTGCCTCCATCTCTGATGTGCATCCTGGGGGCACACCTAGGCATAGCAGTAGAGCAAGGAGGGCAAAACTCATCAAGGATCACTGAGGGCACCGGGGGAGGGGGTGGGGGTAGGTAGCGGGTGAGGGGGCTGGGTCTGGGGGTGGGGCAGCACTATCGGGAGGATGGGGAATTTTCAAACACAATAAACATCTTTGTGCATAACCAGTATGATGCCTCTGCCAAGTTATTCCGCAATCCGGGCTGACCTCCGAACCCTTGGCCCATCTCTCCAGGCATCTCCCCACCATGTGGTACCCACCCACCCTCCAGCCGTGAACATGTCCACAGAGCTGTGTTCTATCCCCTGGGTGTTCGGGTTTTGGTGACTGCATTTGTAGTGTTGCGTCCTGCAGTGTTCTGGCACAGTGTCCAGCCATCAAGGTGTGATTGGGATGCTAGGCAATGATTCCCACATGCTACAAGACCTGCTGCCCACGAGCATCCTCTTGGGTTGTGTGAAGTGCTCACTTCACCACAGTTGCCAATTCCTTATTAACAATAGCCTTCAACTGCACAGCCCGAGGCACCGGCAGTTGGTGGGTGTTATGGCTGGTCGGTGGGGCAGACAGGCAGGGACAAGGATTGCCCCCAGAACGGATAAACATGATCCAGAGGTTGTCATGGTGGTGCCATGAGCAGTTGACCCCATCCTCCCAAAGTGGCCCCCCACGCAGAGGGTCCCTCACCCCCCTCCCCCCCCTCCCCCCTCTGAACACTGGGGTGGCAAGCCCAGTTCCCCCGGGCTCCTTGCCCGCGAGCAAAGATGGCTACTCCCCTCCTTGGCTCCCCACAGAAGCCCATCCCCCATGTTCACGTTTTTCAAAAGGAGCACCAATCGGCACCAGCATGAGCACTTGCTGGGGAGGCCGCCGAATGATGGGAGAACATTGGATACGGGGTGGCTTCCATTAATTGTATAGAAATGGGGCTTAAGTGGTGATAATCGTTTTGCTTGAGCAAGAGAACAAGGCCGGAGAATCGACCCCCCTCTGTCTTCAGACCCTGTAGAGACGCCTGTACATCAAACTTCCTCCTAAATATTGTAAGTTGCTGATCAGCAACTTACATGCTGTCAGCTGCATGTCCTCAATTAAGACAGGAGACTCCTGTTGTCTTCGCTTTCATCCATTTTGTAAGAACAATGACTGAACAGAGTTTGTAAACAGGAACTCTTAACTGATTCCCCACCCCCAGTCACATCAGTTAAGTCAGTATTAATCCAAATTCAAATCTGGACTCTTTTCCTCACAGCTCTTCATATTTATGGCTGGAGACTTTTGTCATTTAATCAATTTTCACAAAAGCTCATTTATCATTTTATTAAACTGAGTTGTCCAATTAGGGTTCAAAGCAGCAGAAACATTTGTTCGATTATATTCCCAACGATATATTACCACAGCAGATGACTAGCAGCTTCAGTGCAGGGTAATAGTGGTGAAAACGATGTGTATCTATGGTGATTGAGCACTGCCACATTGTCCACACATTGTTTTTCCATGAAGCCCGATTAGAAATCTTGATAAAAAGCTACATAATCATTCTCAAATGGTTTTAAATGAATACTTTGAACAAAATCAACATGGCAATACAAAGAGACATTTAACTTTCTGTTTGCTGATGCTTTCAACGTGGTTTAGTACAATCTACTGAGTGCAGCAAATACTGAGGAGAATAAAAAATCTGTTCCCCTTTGTATTAATGGAAAAAATTCTCACACTGCACTTTCATGCTTAATATGTTTCTCAGCACCTCAGGAATACTGCAATTGATGTGTTACGTTGATCTCTGGTGTGTGTTATGGTTGATGCCAGGTATGCAGATTGGCCAGCAGTGCTTTACAGATGGCAGTTTATGACTAGCATATGTGCTACTAGTGAAACAACAAGCTCCTCATGTCATCTGCTCCACGTTGTAAGAGCATTACCTGACCACAGACCCGTTCCACTTCCACGAGCGTACAATTAATTTTGACATTCACCTGCTCCAAATAATTTCGAAGAAAAACACCACTTGAATGGCACACTCAACAGGGAACAATCATTGCATGAATCATGAACTGCCTTCTGCCTTGGGCAGTTTAACTCATGCTTGTATATAACTGCAACTAAATGCTGCCCAGGTCACATTCACTGGAACTGTTTTCTGACAACTCCAGACCCAATTGCTGCTTTTTATTCCCCCACCCTATTTTTTAAAATTCTTGCAAATGTCATTTCATTGCCTATCCAATTTCTTGATTGAAGGGGTATATATGTAGGTAACCGACTCTTGGGCCTCAGCCAACGTAACTCTTCATCCCATTGTCAAAGAGTTACCTAGTTAAGGGTCTCCCTGAGTGATTCTTACTTTGCTTTTTTTTCCTGCACTCTGTGCTTCCCCAGACTTAGCAAAGCTAAATCCAGCAACTTTACGGAGATGGATCTTGAAGTCGATAGAAGTAAAACTTTGGGGAAATGTAAAACGGGAATCCAACTCTCTCACTCTCTGTCATGTATTTTACCCCTCTACGTGAGGAATCAGAAGAGGAATACCATACACCAACAGTATGAGCTGTAGGTCAGCAATCCATCAATGCACTGCAGTCAAGCGTGTTTGTGATGACTAGCAATAGCACGACACAGGTTAGTGGTGCCATTTATCTACTGGTTTCCTTGCTAGTGATTCTCGAACTAGCATTCCAACCAGGATATAGTCAATTGCATCAAGGATATTGTCCACTCAGCATTACTGAGTTCAGATACTATCCATCTACAAATCAAATAAAGGATACATACAATTTTCTGGCTCCAAATATTTACAAACTGGGTATTGAATTTTTGGTTACAGTCTTTGACAAACTGCAAATGTAAAAATGCAAACATAATGGTCCGGATATTGTAGCCGAAACCTTGGAACAATTGGCATTTTCATCCTACCTGCCTGGCTGTAGGCAGGGCCAGTTATAATGCCAGAGTTGCCTACTGGAAATTGACTGGATCCCGGTTTTTCCCATTTTCAGGAAAATTTCTCGATGAGCAGCTAAATCGCTCAGTCAAAGTCAGTGAGGTTCCAATTGACATATTTCAATTGGTCAGATCAACCTCATTACGCAAGAAAATGCAACACAAATCTATACAAACTGATTGCAAAATTTAGGCCTCTAAGCCCCGGGTATCATACTGGAAATCCTTCACTACAACCCCCCATATATCCTTCTTCAGCTCTGCTGCCTACAATTGAATGCAGAATTCCATTTGGCATGCAATGTAGAAGAGGTTCAATATCATCGGTGTGCCAAGTTTTCCCTCACTCTACCTGGGAGTGTGGTCGGAGTCCTGCCTGGCGGTGGCAGCTTTTATGGCAGCACCACTTTGCAATCCATGCCCTGTGTTCAGTCGGAAGTGATGAGCCACCAGCGCCAAGGCAGTGGTAGTGGGGGGATGGAACCAGTCTGTGATCTACTCTCAGCCTCACTGCACATTGGTCCCAGCATTTGCATGGTGCCTGCAAGTAGCTGGGTCGGAATGCTTTGGGAGCATCTGAGGCGCTGAGGTCTGGAGCCCGTCCTCCCAGGCTCTAGCACCCAGAAGACAGCTCACAACCACCTTCTCAAGGGCAATTAGGGTTGGCAATAAATGGTGGCCTAGCCAGTGACACCCAACATCCAGTGAAATAATTTGTTTAATGTCACGGTATGGCCAAGAGTATGTCAAGGGCTCCTTATGAAGAAGGGCAGCCTTTCACCAGCTTTGCTCAGGTACTGGGAGAGCACCTCATACAAGTGATACACTGAGGAAACTATTAAAGAAATGGAGCATGCTTCAATTATAATTATCAGAAATGAACGGAAGACAATTTTTGTACTTCTGAATGAAATGCACTTATTGCATTTGCAGCTCTGGTCAGCAGAATCTTTTAGCAGCAACTTTGCCCGAATTTGTTTGATCCAGATGTCTGAATGGTTCGATGCAGGATTAGGATGAGATTTTGATTGTATTTGGCCTCCTGGGTGTGTTGAGGTTGTCCAGTCGTATTATCTGTCAAGTCTGCAGGGTTATCTCTTGTCCCCAGGGGCCATTTTCTCCTGGTCAGTTGCGAAATTTAGCCTGGGAAATGAGGTTGACAGAAGATTGATAGTGGCATGAAAATTCATGCTCTGGTGACTTTGACATCCACTCTGTTGGTATATCCCCACCTCCTGCGCCCTTACCCCCAGCAGGCTGTAGGTGTGCTAGTGGAAAGCCAAAGGTCTGTGTGAGCTTGGCTGGATAAGTTCTCCTTCTTCCTGCACTGCTGTTCAGTTAGATCCGGGAAGGTTTGAGTGTCCTGTTGCCTCAAATGTACTGGACATGGCCTTCGGTATGCTTGATGTACTCTGAGAAGCCAGGTAGTGATTGGGGTAGTTTGCTAAGGTGGCTTACTGCTGCCATTTTCCTTCATCCATTCAGAAGTACAAAGCAAAAATAGTTCCCATAATAAAGAGAGAAACATAACCCTAAAAGGAATAAGGCATCAATTACGATGGATGGGCAACAAAGGCTGAGATTGCCAGCCACACTCCCGAATAAAAAGAAAATCTAGAAGTGGCAATCAGGCAGCTGAAACATGCTTTATAATCCAGATGCCAGGTAATCCTGAGATCCGGTGAGCTCCGACCGGGAACTCCCTTTTATATACTTCCCAGAACTCCCAGACATCATTCCCGCTAGATTTCGCTATCTGGTGCGAGAATTAACGAAGCATCCGCGGATCTGGGTTAAAATGCAGCGGGGGTGGCTTTGACGTCATGTTGTCCTTAGCTGAATGCCGTGCCTGGCTGTGGCTGGTGTCTGACACAGTCATAAGCAGCTCAGATGAGATAGGGCAGATTGGTGAAGGGTGAGAGGTGACCACATCCATTGCTTTAATCTCACATCCGCACTGTTCCAACCAGGTGGGGGAAAGGTTAGAATTGGCCTTTCTGTCTTTGGTGGGAAGGCAAATCCTATAACGTGGTCAGCCCAAGCTTGTGGTTTTCAAGTTGTATTCAAAATGTCTGAAAATACCATTTTTGTGTTCTGGAGAGCTTTACCCGAGTGAAGCTGGAGCACAAATAGGTTAATTCGAAGATAAAGAATTTTACATAGAATCCAAGGCAAAATTCACATTCAATTATAGTCATATGGCTTATAATTATGATGTATTGCTATAAATATATAAGACTTAATCATCACAATAACCTATCAAGAAGACTTTGTATTATATACGTAGCTCATTCTGTGGCCTGGCAACCTCTAAGTGCTTATTTGGTTTCAATTATAAGCAGCTCGGAAATGATTGCTAATATGCCAGCATTCCTTATAGGGTATTAAAAACAGCACAACAACATAATGTTGATGCACCTACAGGCAACAATGAATATAGCAATACAGATACACAGGGGGGAAATTTAAATCTCCCCTCCTGTGTATTGAAGGAGGTGGGGCATGTAAAAGAAAGCATGAGGACAACCCAAAGCCTTAACCCCGACCTGCTCTCTATATTATGTGGGAGGGAGTCCGGTAAGGCGCTAAGCAGCCTGCCAGTCCTTCGGCCCCTTGAATGGGCAGTTGAGTGCCACTTAAGGGTCACACTCCTCTGCTGTCGCAATATTACGTTTGATTGGGAAAGATGGAAGGTCGGTGACAGATCAGGCGAAGGGGCAGGAAGTGGGCGGTACCTCCTTTAGGGGTTCCCCCGTGGCCATTATGGGCACCGTCCAAGATTACATGCCCCCCCTCCTCCACTTTGTGCCTTCTCACCCCCGGCCTTTTTAACACAACCCCCTACTCCCCTTGCTGGGGGCATGAAAAAGGGCCGACCAAAACCCCCAAACCTACCTTAATCTGGGACGTCAACTTCTCAGGATGCCTTGAAGTCACAAAAACAGCCCTGCAAACCAACGTTTCCACTGAAGGTACGGGCGGGAAATATACCCCCCTGTAAAATTCCTCCATAGTATTTAATCCTTTTTCTAATGATATTTTGTTTATTAATTTACCGGATGTAGGCATCGCTGGTTAGGCCAGCATTTAGTGCCCATCGATAGTTGCCCTTCAGAAGGTGGTGGTGAATTGCCTTCTTGAACCTCTGTAATCCTTGAGGTGTAGCTACACCCACTGTGCTGTTAGGGAGGGAGTTCCAGGGTGTTGCCCCAGGGACAGTGAAGGAACGGCGATATATTTCCAACTCAGGGTGGTGAGTGACTTGGAGGGGAACCTCCAGGTGGTGGGGTTTCCAGATATCTGGTACTCTTGCCTTTCTCGATGGTAGTGGTCATGGGTTTGGAAGGTGTTGTCTCACGAACCTTGGCGAGTTGCTCCAGTGCATCTTGTAGATGGTACACACGGCTGCAACTGTTTGTCGGTGGTGGAGAGTTTGAATGTTTGTGGAAGGGGCAGCAATCAACGGCTGCTTTGTCCTGGATGGTGTTGAGTTTCTTGACTGTTGTTGGAGCTGCACTCATCCAGGCAAGTGGAGAGTATTCTATTACACTCCTGACTCGTGCCTTGTGGATTGTGGACAAGCTGTGGGGGGAGGGTCAGGAGGTGAGTTACTCACCATAGAATTCCTAGCCTTTGACCTGACCTGGTAGTCACGTATTAATGTGGCTCGTCCAGTTCAGTTTCTGATCAATGGTAACCCCAGGATATTTATAGTTAGGGATTTAGCGATGGTAATGTCATTGAATGTCAAGGGGCGGTGGTTAGATCCTTTCTTGTAGGAGATGGTCATTGCCTGACACTTGTGTAGTCCGAATATAACTTGCCATGAGTCAGCCCAAGCCTGGATATTGTCCAGGTCTTGCTGCATTTGGACATAGAACATACAGTGCAGAAGGAGGCCATTCAGCCCATCGGATCTGCACCGATCCACTTAAGCCCTCACTTCCATCCTTTCCCCGTAACCCAATAACCCATCCTAACCTTTTTGGTCACTAAGGGCAATTTAGCATGGCCAATCCACCTAACCTGCACATCTTTGGACTGTGGCAGGAGCACCCGGAGGAAACCTACGGAGATACGGGGAGAACGTGCAGTCTCCGCACAGACAGTGACCCAGCGGGGAATCGAACCTGGGACCCTGGCGTTCTGAAGCCACAGTGCTATCTACTTGTGCTACCGTGCTGCCCTGGACTGCTTCATCATCTGAGGAGTCAAGAATGCGAACATCCCCACTGAGGCGATTGCTAAAAGAAAGTGGTGCCCTTTTTAACATTTAAAAGTCACGACTCGATGATGCCACTGGCACTTTAACTTAGTATTCAGCTTGTCACAGGGAGGCCCTCTATTGATTGTTTCCTGGCAGGAGTGCTGACCCCCCCCAAGCTTCAAATAGAAGGTTTCAACATTCCCACCCCAACCTTCCTCTCCTAAACGTGGCTTAGATACTTCCCCCATACTGACTGCCTGGGTTTATCCACATGGTTTTTCCTGCTACGGCCTCCTGCTGCTAAATTTGTACTTCGCCTGTAGGCCAGGCTGTCAATCTATAGCAGTTGTCAGCAGAGAGTCAGCACAGCAATATATAAATGAGTTCCTGCTGTAAAGATCAGCACACCCTCCACATTCAAGCTCATTAGATTCTTCACCAACTACCAGGCTCCCTTTGCTGCCTCACTGATAATATTGGTAGGAATGATCCCATGTTGGCTGGGATCACCTCACACAGCAGAGAATGGGATTGACGCTGGGGCCTTCTGAGCCTAGATGCTCAGCTACTCAATGGAGAAACTGGGGGAAGGAGGAGGAATGCTATAGCAAAGTTATGCTATCGGAAGAGAAAGGACAGAAGTGCATAAACATATATTCTTCTGACAAGGTTTGGCAAGACAGGTGCTGAGAGGACGTTTCCCCTCATGGGACAATCCAGAATGAGGAGGCAAAGATTATCAGTCCCATTTAAGTGGAAAGGGGGAGGCATTTCTTCTCTCAGAGGGTCTTTAGCATTTGAAATTCTGTCCAGTGTGCAGTGGGGGCTGGGTCATTGAATTTGTTCAAGCTGAAGTGGACAGATTGTTGATTGTCAAAGGAGTCGAAGGTTAAGTGGGGGCAGACTGGGAAGTGTTGCTGAGGTAATAATCAGCTAGATCGGCCATGATCTTATTGAATGGTGGTGCAGGCATGTGGGGCAGAATGGCCAACTCCTGCACCTTTACCTTTTATGTTCCTATGTAGATGGAAAATTTCCAAAAAAAGGCAGGAAACGTCCTGCAGCTCCTCGCACACCAAAAAACAGGTTAAAGATCAGGACAAATTATTTCTGTGTGAAAGATGTGGTCAAAGGCACAAATTAAGGCAGTGTCCAACGTTTGGCAACTTTTGTTCCAGATGGAAAGGAAAAAATCACTTTGTTCAGAATTGTTAGTCTAAACTCAATTCCAGATCAGTCAGTACCGTGGAAGACAGTCTCCAGTGATGACACATTATTGTTTGTTTGGAGTAATAACAGAGAAGAATACATTTTTGGAGTCATCAAAAAGTTCTTCAACACTAAACAAAATGCAAACTGATACTCCATTTACAATAAATGAGGTTGATGAGGACAAATGGCTGCTACCATTGGAAGTGAACAGTACAGTGGTGCGATTGAAGTTAGACACTGGTGCCAAAGCTAATTTAATCAGCATCATGATATAAAGAATTCAGCCGATTTGAAGAAATCACAAAATATCTCTGAGATATTATAATAGTACAAGCATTAAATGTTATGGTGCTTGTGACCTGAGTATGGTGTTGAGGTTTATTCCGTCCCATTCTATATTGTATCCGAGGGCTTGGATTCATTATTAGGTGATCAGTCCTGTGAAGAGTTAGGCTTAGTGCAGTTGGTATATAGCATCCACAACAGATTGGATCAACACTCCAACCATTCTGAGCACATTATCAGCAAATTCAGCGATGTGTTCACAGGTTTTGGTACACTATCATTCACCTACAAGATAAAAGTCAAAGAGGATGCAAAACCTGTGATACATGCACTAAGAAGAGTACCTGCACCTCTTTGGATCACCTCAAAAAGGAGCTAGAATTACAAAGTTAAAAGTAACCAGAAAAATAAAAGAACCTACCGACTGGGCAGACTCCATAGTTTGTGTGAAGAAAAATGGTGTTATTTGCATGTGCATGGATCCTAAAGATCTTAACAAGAATATCAAAAAAGAACATTACCAAATACCAAAGCGTGAGGAAATCACATCTCAGATGGTTGGTGCACAATTCTGTATGAAACTTGACGCATCTCAAGGTGTCTGGCAGCTAAAGCTAGAGAAACAAAATACAAATTACTGCACTTTTAATACACCATTTGGATGGTACTGCTTTCTGAGAATGCCATTTGGCATAATTTAGGTATCAGAAATGTTTCACTGTGCCATAGAGCACGCCATCGAAGGCACTGAAGGTGTGTGTGTGTGTATGTGGATGATATGATCATTTGGGGTTCAACCATAGAAGAGCACATGACAAGGTTGCTTAAAGTTCTAACGAGCGTCAGGAGAAATGGGCTGAAGCTCACCAAGCACAAGTGCCAATTGGAGTAACCGAGGTCACATTCTGAGGTTACAAACAGGCATTGAACCTGACAAGGACAAAATCCAAGCAATTCTCAACATGTCAAAACCACACGACAAGAAAGCCATCTTAAAAGTGATGGGTATGATCGATTTTATAGAGAAATTCATTCCAAACCTGTCAGCAAAAACAGCACATCTACGTGATCTCCTGCACAAGACAACGGATTTCACGAGGGACTTCCGGTTGCGGTGATGCGGAGCTAAGCCGCACGTTCGGTAGCTCCCGCTATTTTTGGTCTTTTGGGCTCTTTTAAGGACCCGCAGCCGTACTAGTTGGACTTTTCCCCATGTGGGAACACTTCCTCTAAGATTCTCCGCCGGTGGATGGCCTGGACCAGGAGCACAGCGTTCAAAAAATCGGCTTTAGAGCAGAGAAAGGTGCGAGGCAGGAAAGGCAAGATGGCGGCGGGCAGGGAATCAGCAGCGTGGCAGCAGTGGGCGCGGGAGCAGCAGGAGCTGCTTCAGCGCTCCTTCAGGGAGCTGAAGGCAGAGATCCTGGAACCGCTTAAGGCCTCCCTGGACAAGCTCATGGCGACCCAGACGGCTCAGGGTGCGGAGATCGAGAGCTTCGGCAAAAGGCCTCGGAGAGCGAGGACGAACTCCTGGGCCTGGCAGTGAAGGTGGAGTCGCACGAGGCGCTCCACAAGAAATGGTCAGCAAGGATGGAGGAGATGGAGAACCTCTCCCGCCGGAAGAACCTGCGGATTCTAGGCCTCCCAGAGGAGCTGGAATGTTCGGATTTGGGGGCCTATGTGACGATGATGCTGAACTCGCTGATGGGCGTGGGGTCGATCCAGGGACCCTTGGAGCTGGAGGGTGCCCATCGGGTGCTGCTGAGGAAACCCAAGCCAAACGAGCCGCCTCGGGCGGTGCTGGTCCATTTTCACCGCTTCGTCGACCGTGAGTGTGTGCTGAGATGGGCGAAGAGGGAGAGGAGTAGCAAGTGGGAGAATCGGGAGGTCAGGATCTACCAGGACTGGAGTGCGGAGGTGGCAAAGAGAAGGGCTGGTTTTAATCGGATGAAGGCAGTGCTCCACAAGAAGAGGGTCAAGTTTGGCCTGTTACAGCCGGCACGCCTCTGGGTCACTCTACTTTGACTCTCCGGTGGAGGCCTGGGCTTTCGTCCAGGCAGAGAAGCTGGACTTGAACTGAGGAATGGGGGTTGGGGAACGGTGTACACAGATTCTCCGCCGGTGGATGGCCTGGACCAGGATACCTCCTTGGTATCCTTTCGCTTTTATCGGTTTTATTTGATGATGTCATTTTGCTGTTCTGCTTTTTCGCTTTTTTGGGACTGTTATCTGTTTACTTGGGCGTTTTGTTACGTCTGTTTTTTTTTCACTGGTTGAGAGTTTGGGAGTGGTTCGCGGTCCGGTTGGGTCATGTGCCCGTCTTTTCCCGCGTGTTGGGCCGGGGGGGGGGGGGGGGGGGGGGGGCTCGGGATGGAAGCGCAGGATTCTCTCCCGCGCTGGAGGAGCAGTGGGCGGAACCGACACTGCGGGGGGGGCGCGGTGGTTGTGTTGCACTGGGGAGGGTATTGGGGTGGCGGGAGCAGCCGGGGTCATCAGGAGTCGGCTGACTTATAGAAGTACAAAGGAAGGGGTTACGCAGCTAGGGGGGATCCCTAGCTTGGGGGGGGGGAGGGGAGGCTTGGGGTGGGGAATAGAGGGGGGGCACCGGGTTGCTGCTGGAATGGCCGAGAAGGAGCTGGAGCATGTAGAGAGGGTCAGGGTGGGGTCTGTCGCAGTGGGGAACGGGCTCAGCGGGGGGCACGGGCACGTGGTGGACTGAGGAAGGGTAATGGCTAGTTGACGGGGGAGGGTGGCAGGTAGCCCCCTGATCCGGCTGATAACCTGGAATGTGAGGGGACTGAATGGGCCGGTCAAACGGGCCCGCGTGTTTGCGCACCTGAAGGGGCTGAAGGCGGATGTGGCTATGTTTCAGGAGACGCAGCTGAAGGTGGCGGATCAGGTTAGATTGAGGAAGGGATGGGTAGGCCAAGTGTTTCATTCGGGGCTGGATGCAGAAAATCGGGGGGTGGCGATCCTGGTGGGGAAGAGGGTGTCGTTTGAGGTGTCAAATGTGGTGGCAGACAGCAGCAGGAGGTACGTGATGGTGAGTGGCAGGCTGCAGGGGGAGCGGGTGGTGTTGGTCAATGTATACGCCCCGAATTGGGATGATGCGGGTTTCATGCAGCGGGGGTTCTGATAATGGGGGAGGATTTCAATACGGTGCTGTATCCGCCACTGGATCGATCCAGGTCCAGGACGGGTAGGAGGCCAGCGGCGGCTAAGGTGTTGAGGGGGTTTATGGACCAGATGGGAGTGGTGGATCCATGGAGGTTTGCGAGGTCGAGGGCCAGGGAATTTTCATACTTCTCCCATGTGCATAAGGCTTATTCCCGGATTGATTTTTTCATTATGAGTAGGGCGCTGATTGCGAGGGTGGAGGATGCTGAGTATTCGGCGATAGCCATTTCTGACCACGCTCCGCACTGGGTGGACCTCGAGCTGGGGGAGGAGAGAGACCAGCGCCCGCTTTGGCACTTGGAGGTGGACGAGGAGGTGGGCGGGCGGGTTCAAGGATGTATCGCGAGGTACCTGGAGGCCAATGACAATGGGGAGGTCCGAGTGGGGGCGGTCTGGGAGGCGCTGAAGGCAGTGGTTAGGGGGGAGCTGATCTCTATTCGAGCCCACAGGGAGATGAGAGAGCAGAGAGAGAGGGTGAGATTGGTGGGGGAGATGGCGAGGGTGGACGGGAGATACGCGGAGGCTCCGGAGGAGGGATTGTTGAGTTCGACTTGCTAACCACCAGAAAGGCGGAAGCTCAGTGGAGGAAGGCACAGGGAGCAGTGTATGAATATGGGGAGAAGGCGAGCAGGATGCTGGGGCACCAGCTCCGTAAGCAGCATGCGGTCAGGGAGATCGGTGGAGATAAGGATTGGGGAGGCAATGTGTTGCGAAGGGGGGTTGACATTAATGGGGTCTTCAGGGACTTTTATGAGGAACTATATTGGTCCGAACCCCCAGCGGAGGAGGGGGGGATGGGGCGCTTTTTGGACCGGCTGAGATTCCCGAGGGTGGAGGAGGGACAGATGGAGGGATTGGGGGCACCGATTGAGCTGGAGGAGCTGGTCAAAGGGATAGGGAACATGCAGTCGGGGAAGGCGCCGGGGCCGGATGGGATCCCGGTCGAATTCTATAAGATGTATGCAGACCTGTTGGGCCTCCTGCTGGTTAGGACCTTCAGTGAGGCAAGGGAAGGAGGGGCTCTGCCTCCGACAATGTCTCGGGCGCTGATTTCCTTGATCCTTAAGCAAGACAGGGATCCCCTGCAGTGTGGGTAATACAGGCCGATCTCACTCTTAAATGTAGATGCCAAGCTGTTGGCGAAGATTTTAGCCACGAGGATAGAGGACTATGTGCCGTAGGTTATCCACGAGGATCAAACGGGGTTCGTGAAGGGGAGGCAGCTGAACACTAACATACGGAGGCTCTTGAATGTTATAATGATTCCGGCGGTAGAAGGGGAGGCGGAGATAGTGGTGGCGTTGGACGCGGAGAAGGCCTTTGATAGGGTTGAGTGGGGGTACTTGTGGGAGGTGTTAGAGAGGTTCGGGTTTGGGGAGGGGTTTGTCAGTTGGGTGAGGCTGTTATATGAGGACCCGATGGCGAGCGTGGCCACGAGTAGGAGGAGGTCGGAGTATTTTTGGTTATACCGAAGGACGAGGCAGGGGTGTCCCTTGTCCCCCCCCCTGCTTTTTGCGCTGGCAATTGAACCCCTGGCCATGGCGCTGAGGGAGTCGAGGAACTGGAGGGGGCTGGTGCAGGGTGGGGAGGAGCACCGAATGTCGCACTATGCGGATGACCTATTGCTGTATGTGGTGGACCCGGTGGGGGAAATGCCGGAGGTGATGAGGATTTTCCGGGAATTTGGGGATTTCTCGGGGTACAAGCTCAACCTGGGGAAGAGCGAGCTGTTCGTTGTACACCCGGGGGACCAGGAGGGGGGATTGGTAGGCTCCCACTAAAAAGGGCGGAGAGGAGCTTCAGGTACTTGTGGGTGCAGGTGACCATGAGCTGGGGGGGCCCTGCATAAGCTTAACTTCACAAGGCTGGTGGAGCAGATGGAGGAGGAGTTCAAGAGGTGGGACATGTTGCCGCTGTCTTTGGCGGGTAGGGTGCAGTCAGTCAAAATGACGGTGCTCCCAAGATTTCTGTTCCTGTTCCAGTGCCTCGCCATCCTTATCCCGAAGGCCTTTTTCAGATAGGTTAACAGGAGCATTACGGGGTTTGTGTGGGCGCACGGGACCCCGAGGGTGAGAAGGGCGTTCTTGGAGCGGGGCAGGGATGGGGGGGGGCTGGCGCTGCCCAACCTCTGTGGGTATTATTGGGCTGCCAACGCAGCGATGGTGCGTAAGTGGGTAATGGACGGGGAAGGGGCAGCATGGAAGAGGATGAAGATGGCGTCCTGTGTGGGCACGAGCCTGGAGACGCTGGTAACGGCGCCGCTGCCGCTCCCTCCAACGAGGTATACCACGAGCCCGGTGGTGGTGGCTACCCTCAAAATTTGGGGGCAGTGGAGACGGCACGGGGGGGGAGGTGGGGGCCTCGATGGGGTCCCCGATATGGGGGAACCACCGGTTTGTCCCAGGGAGAATTGATGGTGGGTTCCTGAGTTGGCACAGGGCAGGTGTTAGGAGGTTGAGGGACCTGTTTGTAGACGGGAAGTTTGCGAGCCTGGGTGAGCTGGAAGGGAAGTTCGGGCTCCCCCGGGAATACCTTTAGGTACATGCATTTAAGGGCGTTTGTCGGTGGCAGGTGGCGGAGTTCCCTCTGTTGCCGTCGCGTGGGGTCCAGGACAGGGTGCTCTCGGGGGTGAGGGTTGGAGAGGGGAGGATCTCGGCAACGTACCAAGTGATGCAGGAGGTGGACGAGGCCTCGGTGGAGGAGCTGAAGGGTAAATGGGAGGAGCTAGGTGAGGAGATTGAGGAGGGGACGTGGGCGGATGCTCTAGAAAGGGTGAACTCCTCCTCTTCTTGTGTGAGGCTTAGCCTCATACAGTTTAAGGTGTTGCATAGGGCTCACATGACCGGGACAAGGATGAGCCTGTTCTTTGGGAGCGAGGTGTTGCACGTTTTACTTGAGTGTATTACGCGTTTATTGGAGTGTATTAACACGCCTCCGTTTAAAGGCCGTGTGCTTAACACTGCTACAGCTCTGTGTGTGTAATTTCAGCTCGGAGTCGCCAGGTGCCGTATATAGACACCTCACAAGTATTTCAAGGTCAGGTTCAAAGTAATAAAACTATACACAGATTAGTAAGTTCCAACGATCAATATTTATTATACAAATATAATAAATACGCATGCACACGCTAAAGACTAATACCTATTTCTACTATTAAACGACTAAATACTTATCTAAGTAGGAACCAGCAAGGTCAGGGGACAAGGCCTTTGTTCCTTTCTGGGCTGCACCTTCTGTTCGTTACTAGTTGATTAATGTATAGGCAATGCTGGGTTCACGTAGCGAGCGTCGTTTTGGCACTTACTGAACGATGGCTGGTGCTCAACGGCTGGTGATGGGAGACAGGATCAACGGCTGGAGTCGGAGTCAGGATACAACAGCGGATCTGGGTCAAAGTCAAAACAGCAGTCCAAGCCGGAGCACAAAAACAGCGGAGCCGGAGCAAAACAGATAGAACCATGTGCGGGGTCTATCTTTAAAGGGCCCCCAATGTCCGTGCCTTTTCGGGGCGGGCCTTTACCTGCCATGTATCGATTGGGTTATTTCCCAATCGATGTCTTACAAATCCCCCAATCTGAGGGTCTCTTCTCGATGGGTGGGGCGGTCTCTAGGGTCTTTTGTGATGGATACTTCCGGTGCCGTTTCGTCTGGGCGTCCACTCAAAGTATCCATTCAAAACCAAATGTTGCTATTATGTGTGCCCAGATCTGGATTGCCTCATTACTATGCAAAGCGTTTTGCTATTTACACCTTTGGTTGAGATCTTCCACCTGGCCATAAACTAGTTTTGCTACGTGCAGAATGCTAATTAGCCTTTGCAGACTGCTTGTCCTGGCTAAACTGTATTCTCCATTTTGTTAGCCCAGTGTCCATCTTAGGTGGCTACAGAGGACAGGTGTATTAGGTGCTCCGGGAGCCCAGCAAACCATGCCCATATGTTCTGGGCATGCCCAGCGCTGGAGGAATTTCGGAAGGGTGTAGCAAGGACGGTGTCGAGGGTGGTAGGATCCAGGGTCAAACCGGGCTGGAAGCTCGCAATATTTGGGGTTGTAGAGGAGCCGGGAGTGCAGGAGGCGAAAGAGGCAGGCATTCTGGCCTTTGCGTCCCTAGTAGCCCGGCGGAGGATTCTTCTTCAGTGGAAGGATGCGAGGCCCCCAAGCGTGGAGGCCTGGATCAACGATAGAACATAGAACATAGAACAGTACAGCACAGAACAGGCCCTTCGGCCCTCGATGTTGTGCCGAGCAATGATCACCCTACTCAAACCCACGTATCCACCCTATACCCGTAACCCAACAACTCCCCCCCTTAACCTTACTTTTTTAGGACACTACGGGCAATTTAGCATGGCCAATCCACCTAACCCGCACATCTTTGGACTGTGGGAGGAAACCGGAGCACCCGGAGGAAACCCACGCACACTTGGGGAGAACGTGCAGACTCCGCACAGACAGTGACCCAAGCCGGGAATTGAACCTGAGACCCTGGAGTTGTGAAGCATTTATGCTAACCACCATGCTACCGTGCTACCCTATGATATGGCGGGGTTTATTAAATTGGAGAGGGTGAAATTTGCCCTAAGGGGATCAGTGCAGGGGTTCTTCAGGAGGTGGCAACCATTCCTAGATTTCCTGGCAGAACGGTAGAAATAAGGCCGGCAGCAGCAGCATCCTGGGGGAGGGGGGGCGTCCCTTTGTTTTGGGCTGAAGGGACGTGTATATTTGTTTTTTGCTAATATCGGGCGTTAATTTATTTCTTCTTTTTTGTATACAGGGGGTGGGTTTGTTCTTTCTGTTCTTAGTATTTTCTGTTAATGGTATTTTGTGAAAATTTGAATAAAAATTATTTAAAAAAAAAAGACAACGGATTTCATTTGGACTGAGTAACATGAGTGGAAGAAGCTCAAGACTTCACGAACCGCCACTCCAGGTCTCACATTTTTTGACCTATCTAAGCAGATTAAAGTGTCAACAAATGCGTCCAAAGATGGTCTGGGAGCAGTTCTTCTGCAACCCGAGCTTGACGATCGGAAACCAGTCGTGTATGCATCACAATCCATGACAACAACAGAGCAGTCATGTATGATTTCAATCATTCTACCCTCAAGCCAATAGAAAAGCCGAAAAAGGTGTACATATTGTTAAGCAATTGTTGAAGAAAGCAATGGACAGTCAATCTCGCATGATTGAGTCCAGAGCATCACCACTGTCACATGGTAGATCACCAGCAGTTACTCAGAAATTGAAGGATTCTTACCATACTTCCATACTTGGCAAAGAAGGAGGAGAACGTGGTGGTACTGCAGGAAATGCAAAACATTAAAGAGAAACAAAAGCAGTTAAATGGTAGAGTGTCCAAAACTTTACCACCTCTGAGTCGTGTTGACATTGTGAGAGTAGAAGATTCAGGCAATTGGTAGAGAAAAGCCATTGTACTTGACGTAGCACCTCGTTCCTACAATGTGCAGACAGAAGATGGGTTGGTTTTAAGAAGAAAGCATCACGCACCCTTGAAAACCAGAGACGACTTTCAAAACAATGTGATGGGTGACGAAGCAACATCGGAATCAACGCAAGCTGCAGTGTCAGATAGTTCAGCAGTTTGTGAGCATGAGAATGTCATGGAGAACGTTGAATCTACAAGTTCTGAGCAGCAAGGTCAAACTTTGAGAAGATCAAGCAGATTCAGAAGAAAATCTGATAAACTCAATTTGTAGATTTGGACTATTTGTACATACTGTGCCTGCTGTTCTTGTGTGTGTATATAGATATAATATATATATATGTATGTATATTTGTTAAACCAGTTTAAAATTTAAAAAAATAATAATACTGCTTGACACATAGGCTCATGATAACACATGTCAATATACTGCTGATAATGAATGAATGAATTCTTTCAAAGGAAAGGGAATATTGTAATATCATGGTTGTGTTGTCATTCACCGACTGACCCCTAGGAGTCTCACTAGTATAGAAGTGAATGTTAAAGTCAGCTGACCTCAGACTGGCTGGAGGAAGCTGAAGAGAGAGGTTGCTTGTGCATAATTTGAAAGTTAGTAATCTATTGTTCTGTATATATTTTATCCACACTTAATGTTAATAAATCATTTTTAGCATTAGCTATCAGATTTCTTACAATAAATCATGCCATCTGACAAAAACATTACACCCTGTGAAGTAAATCATCTGGTGGAAGGGCTTCTGCGGGAAGTTGAGGAGGTGAGTAGCTATCTTTTCTCACAGGCAAAGAGCCCGGGGGTGCTGGGCTTGCCACACCAATGCTTGGCTGGGGGGGGGTGGAGACTCTCGGCTGGGGGTGGAGGACCTTCGGCTGGGGTGGGGGACCTTTCACCCTGGGAAAATGCTTCTGACTATCCACATTGTTCATGCACCCCATCATTGTGTACACTTCCCTCAACCTCTGTCATTCAAGTGAGAACAAACCAAGTTTATCCAACCTTCTCTCATAACTAATGCCCTCCATACCCTGGCAACATCCTGGTAAACCTTTCTGTACTCTCCCCAAAGCCTCCACATCCTTCTGGTAGTGCGGCGATCAGGATTTAACACTATATTCCAAGTGTGGCCTAATTAAGGTTCCACACAGCTGCAGAATGACTTGCCAATTTTTCTACTCAATGCCCCAGCCGATGAATGCAAGCATGCTCTATGCCTTCCACCTGCGTTGCCATTTTAAGTGATCTATGGACCTGTACACCCAGATCCCTCTGCCTATCAATACTCTTAAGGACTCTGCCATTTACTGTATATTTCCCACCTATGTTAGACCTTCAAAAATGCATTACCTCACATTTGTCTGGATAAAACTCTATCTGCCATCTCTCCTCCCAAGTCTCTAACTGATCTATATCCTGCTGTATCCTCTGACAGTCCTCATCATTATCCGCAATTTCACCAACCTTTGTGTCATCCGCAAACTTACTAATCAGACCAGCTACATTTTCCTTCAAATCATTTATATATACTTCAAACAGCAAAGGGATGTCCTGTGTCTCGTGTCGAGGGCTGCTGTCCGAGCTACCCACGTTGTCAGTGCTCGGCTAAAGGGGGGGACTCCGGCTGTGGCATTGGTGGGAAGCGGGGGACACGAGATGGACCCGCTCCATCTCCAGCAGGTCCTGCAAGATACAAGATGTATGATTAGACCATGGGCCGGGGGGGAGAATGGGGGTGGTGGTGATGAGGGTGGGGGTGCAGGGGTGGTGGGAGTGAGGGTGGTGTAGGGTGAAAGTGGGGTTAAGGGTGGTGTAGGGTGAGGATGGGAGCGAGGGTGGTATGGGAGTGGTATTGGGGAGTGGTGTTGACACACATGTCACGGGGAACCGCAACTCAGCAGGGTCTCACTTCCTCGCCGAACACCACTCCTCCTTCGGACATCCAACCACATCCTATTCTGCCACGGTTAGGGGCTGCAGATCTGGCGCTCCTCCTCCAGTTTTCTCCTGCTCCTGGCGGTTATGGGCAGCTTTCTCCTGGGGGGGAGGGGGCAAATGTAAAATGACTGTATTGGGCAGTCCAACACAGGCAACACAGGGTGTGGGAGGCTGGTAGCCTCAGTGACCAGTCATGGCATCCGGTATGGGTACCGGCATGTGGTGCAGGGTGGTGGTTCAGTCGCCCTCCGGGTTGGCGGGTAGGGTTACAGGTGTGTGGGACAGGGGTTAGTGCCAGGGGCACAGTGCTGCCTTCTCACCCTGGCCGCCCTGAGGAGATCGTGCAGTGTTGTACAGCGGTGCTGGCTGGTCTGGACTGTGTTGCACGTGGCGCTGACCGCCTCTGCCACCTGCATCCAGGCACGATGAATGGCGGTGGCTGGTAGCCTCCTTCCCGGGTCAGGGTACAGGGTGGTCCACCTCTGCTCCACTGCATCCAGCAGGATCTCCAGCTCAGCCTCGGTGAAGCGTGGTAATGTGCGTCTTGGCTGGAATGTTGTGTGTGGGGAGTGAAATGTGTATATGCGGCTGCAGCTTGTCAGCCTCCTGAGTTAATCGTGAAAACGGCGGATCCCGTATCATTTCTCATCGGAATCAAATGTGTTCTATGTGGCGCTGCTGGTGCTAGCCCCTTAACAGTAGCTGAATTGGTCCAGGTGCAACGCCTGTTCAAGAAGCCCTGGATGCTCCTTACAAACTTTGCCCCATACAAGCTCCTAGCACTAAGTGAGTGCTAGTCAATATAGGGGAAGTTAAAATCACCAACAATTCTGTTGCTTTTGCACCTTTCCAAAACCTGCCTATCTGCTAACGTATCTGCTACTCTATCTGCCGCTGGCTGTTGGGAGACCTGTAGTAAACCCACAACATTGTGACTGCACCCTTCCTATTCCTGAGCTCTACCCATATTGCCTTGCTGCATGAGCCCTCTGAGGTGTCCTCCTGCAGTACAGCTGTGAAATTCTCCTTGACCAGAAGTGCAACTCCCCCCACCCCCTTGTACGTCCCTCTCTATCCCGCCTGAAACATCTAAATCATGCAAAGTTTAGCTACCAATCCTGTCCTATTTTTTAAAATACCCTCACTCCTTCATCCCACAACAATAATAGCAATGCTTGATGCTGGGAGGACCAAGTAGAAAATTGAAGTCTTAAACAATAGGCTGGCAGAATGAAATCAAACCCATTCTTCACCCCCGACCAACTCTGTTAACCAAAATGCTGGTGGTGAGAGAGGGTTGCAAATGGTGACCCTCATATCTAGAATGGCCCTCGAATATTGAGACCCATCAAAGTCCACTCTTTGCCTTGTCATCTCAGGGAACGATGTGTCCAGAAGCAAAATACTGCGAGCGCTGGAAACTTGAAATAAAGACAGAAAATGCTGGTAATACTCAGCTGGTCTGACAGCATCTGTGAAGAGAGAACCAAAATTAACTTTTCAGGTCTGTGATCTTTCATGAAAGGTGTGTCCAATTAAGATCTCAGCAGCTGGGATACCATGAGCTGGGGGATTCACAAATACCCAATATACATTCCTAGTGTACAACAGAAAAACCAAAGCATTCTTAATAAAACCACTTTTATTTAAGGCCATTGGGATTTGTTCTTTCGAGATGGATGGACACTGTTCATCAGCAGGGCTATTTTTCCAACCATGAGGTTATACAGTGGAGCTACTTTATCCTTGCTCCCCGCTTTATAATATAAATCAACAAAACCTAACATATTAGTTTGTTGACTATTAACCAGGATGTACATATGGATTACATTATTTAATAATAATACTAATGGACATGCATTTCTTCGAATCCCATGTGAGAATATTGCATTTCAAAGTTGTCTGTGATCTTGGCACACTGGGAGTGGACTATTATCTAGTTGAAGAATCTAACGCAATACATGTGTTGTATAGATGTCGACATTAATTGAACTTGAACATTGAGCCTCTGATCGTGGCTTAGTGTTTAACTGGCAAAAATATTATTGAAACAACTTGATGACATGTTGGCAAAAAGCATGTTTCATGATTTGAAAGATCTGCATTTCTCTTCCTAATTGGTGAGTAAAGATTGCACAATAGCATTCATTACTCACCATTTCACAGAGAATGATATCGTTCCTTGGCCTTTGTACCTTTGAAAGGGCTCAGCCATCTGCACCATATAGCAATATCGATCAGTGGTTTTGACTGTCTCTTACAAACCGGCCTTCAAAACTTTCTCATCAGGTATGAAATGCTCCAGATTTATGTGTTTGTTCGTCACTTCCACTGTCCGAATATCAGTGCCCACTTTCTTTCACTCAATCCATCTTTCAGTCTTCATCTTTGTACTATGAGCATAATTTTAATGCTTGAGAGACTGACATCGAGACCCTATTACAGAAGCAGAACACTCTGAATGTTGGAAACAGAAACTGAACTAGGAATTGCTGGAAATGCTCCTCAGGCTGGGCACCATCTGTGGAGAGAGAGAAAGGTCGATGGCTTTTCAACTGAACCAAGTCATCATTGCTGCCCTAAACAACCACATCATTACCCATCATCTTCAAAACAACTCATTCAGTTAAAAAGCAGCAGGAAAATTGTGCTTTCAGACAGCAAACCTCTTGATCCACACAGGCTTTTCCGACTGAAGTGGTTGGCAGTGGTCTTTTCCAAGGGACATATTTGGGTTCATTAAGCTTCAATTTTTATAAATGACCTAGGCTCAGGTGTAGGGAGTAACACCATAACCTTTACTAATTCTAGTTTGACAATTTAGTCAATAGTGATGACAGTGTTTTTTATTTTTATCGAATTTTACATCTGTACACTATACAGCAGGTGATTGAGATGGTTATTATGTGCAATTTGCATGTTTTTGTTTCATCGGTCCTGCCCCACCCTGCCCCGCCCCACCCCTTGCTCCCCCTTCCCCCATCCTCCCCTTTTTGTTATTCATGCTCTTTCTTCCACCGTAGATGTAATAATCTATCTTTCATCTTGTATTTGCTGTTGTTGCCCCTATGGCTTTGTTGGGAGGGCTCTGGCCCCCTCTTCGCTCTTTTCCCATGCCCCGTTGTGATATTTCCCTGGGTCCCTTCCTTTCCCCCCCTCCACCCACTTTTGTTCCTATCTGCTCTGTGTGGTCCTGTCTGCACCTGTTAGTCCCCCCGCCAGCCTCCCTTCCTGTCCTCTATTGGCCTCGAAGAGATCTTGGAACAGGCCAATGTATGGCCCCCACACATTGTGGAAGCCCTTGTCCAACCCTCGGATCGTGTATTTGATTTTCTCCAGATGGAGAAATTCCGACAGGTCTGCCAGCCAGTCTGCAGCTATGGGTGGGGCTGCTGATCGCCAGCCGAGCAGGATTCTCCGGCGTTTGATTAGTGAAGCGAAAGCAAGGGCGTCGGCCCTCTTCCCTATGTGTAGTTCTGGCTGGTCCAATACCTCGAAGACTGTCACTCTTGGGCACGGCTCCACCCTCACCCCCACAACCTTGGACATCACCTCAAAGAAGGCTGTCAAGAACCTAACAAATCTGGGCAGGCCCAGAACATGTGGGCATGGTTGGCAGGGCCTCCATGGCACCGTTCACACTTGCGATCCAGCTCCGGGAAGAACCTGTTTATTCAGGTGCCAGTCAGCTGCGCTCTTTGCACCATTTAAATTGCATGAGGCTTAGCCTAGCGCAGGAGGAGGTGGAGTTAACCCTACTTAGTGCTTCGCTCCAGAGTCCCTACCCTGCTTCTGTCCCTATTTCATCCTCCCATTTCTGCCTTGCTCCATCTAGAGGTGCTCTCGCCCTTTCAAAAGTTGTCCCCACAGTTCCCTTTTTCCATACTGTCCGCATCCAGCAGTTCCTCCAGTCATGTCTCTCTCGGGACCCCTGGGTACCTTGCCGTCTCCTTGCGGAGAAAGGTTTTGACTTGTAAATGTCGGAGCTCCTGTCCATTCAGTAGCTCCAGTTTCTCCATCAGCTCATGCAGGGTTGCGAGTCTGTCCCCCATGTAAAAGTCCCTGATCGGGAGCATCCCCCTGTCCTGTCTCCACTTCTTGAAAGTGGCATCTAGCATGGCTAGTGGGGATTTGTGGTTACCGTAGATGAGGGCTATGGTGGACACCTCGGTTAAGCAAAAGTGTTGTCTCCTCTGATTCCATGTTTTTAGCGTTGCTACCACCACTGGGATGGACGTGTATTTTGCCAGGAGGGATGGGAGTGCTGTCATGGCTCTGACTCGAAGGGTCGTTCCCGTACTGGAGGACTTCTCCATCTTCACCCATTCCTTGCCCGGCTCCCTTACCTATCCCCTCACTCTCTCAGGTGTGGTTGCTCAGTGGTAGTGTTACAAGTTCGGAAGGGCGAGGCTGCCCACGTTTCTGCTCCTCTGCAGTGTTGTCTTAGAGATTCTTGGATTCTCTCCCCCCACCCCGCCATACAAACACCATAATCATTCAACTAATTCTTTGGAATTAGGACTTGACGATGAAGATCGATATGGATCTAAACAGGAAGTGGAACATTGGCAGTATGTTTATCTTGATCGTCTGCACCCTCCCCGCCAGGGAGAGAGGGAGTGTGTCCCATCTCTGTAGGTCCTTTTCACTTCCTCCGTCAGGCTGGTCAGATTCCACTTGTGGATCCGTGTCCAGTCTTGGGCTATCTGGAATTTGTGTTGGGCTAGTTTGAATAGTAAACCCTCCAGCTCTGTTCCTCTCCATTCGGGATCACCGAGAAGACCCCAAACTCTTCCAGGAACTTCATGATTTTCTTCAAGACATTCTGCAGGTCTGAGATGTGGAGGAGCAGATCATCCACATAGAGTGAGACTGTGCTCTCTGCCTGCTCTTTGGATATTCTCCCAGCCTCCCACGTCTCACAGGGCAATCGCCAGGGGTTCAATTGCCAGGGCGAACAGGAGCGAGGATAGCAGGCACACCTGCCTTGTGCCTCTGGAAGCATTCAGAGCTGGTGGTGTTAATCCGAACGCTCGCCTTGAGGGCGTGGTACAGGAGTTTCACCCATGAGGTGAACCCCGTCCCTAGCCAAAACTTCTCCAATACCTCTATGAGGTACTTCCATTCGACCCTGTCAAAGGTCTTTACTGCATCCGGGGAGAAGATCACCTCTGGTGTTCTCTCCCCGGATGGCGTCAGTATCACATTCAGCAGCCGTCTAATGTTCCCAGCTAGTGGTAAAAGGCTCAAATGCTTGGTTGACCTTTTTTGGTTCGACTACCAGTCCAGCTCTGCTGTCCTTTACCTGGGCTATTTCCCTCATGGTTGCTGGCTTTCTCAGCTGGTGAGCCAACAGGCGGCTAGCCTTCTCTCCGTGTTCATAAAAGGTCCCCCGCGCCTGGTGGAGTTGGTGCACTGCCTTCCTGATGGAGAGCAGGTTAAAGTCCATTTGTAGCTTATTCCTCTCCACCAGAAGCTCGATGGTCAGGGCCTCGGTGTACCTTCTGTCGACCTCCAGGATTCAGTCGATTAGTTGCTGTCTAGGTGCCCTCTCTTCCCTGTCTCTACGAGCCTTGTAGGCTATAATCTCTCCCCAAACCACCGCCTTCCTCATTCTGGTTGTTAGTGATATACTCACCTATGGCCTGTGATGTTTTCTGACAGAAGACCTTGTCGGCCAAGAGGTCCGTGTCCAACCTCCATGCGGGGCATTGGACATGGCCCCCCTCCAACCTCACATCCACATAGTGCAGAGCGTGGTTGGAGATGATGATCGTGGAGTGTTCCACTCTTATTATTTCTGGAAGCAACGGATACAGGGATAAAGTGCAGGAAATTGACATTGAGGTAGAAGGCCAGCCATGACCTATTTAAATGGTGGAACAGGTTTGAGAGGCTGCATGGCCTACTCCTGCTCCTAACTTCCTAAAAGATAAGTGGGCCAAAATTATGCTCCAATTACACTACTGTTGTATTGATGCACTATTAATTGACCACAGAAGCGAAGTTGTAGTCCGAAACTGAAGGCTTTAATGGACAAGATGTTTCCCCAGCAGCTCAGGTACAGAAAGGAAGCTGTGGGGATCACACGGGCTCTTATACCCCGCCTTACTGGGCGGAGCTACCTTACAGCTGTAGCCAATGGGTGACTAGTATTACATACCATTGGGCCAATGAGCAGCGAGCCTTCTCCACCAATGGTGTCTCGACATTGCTAGTTACCGTAATACCTCTAGTCATACTACCACATTCACCCCCTGTTGAAAAATAATCCACGGGGTGGTGGTGGCGACTTGGTCGCCCGACCATAACTGGTGGTCTGTCCGGGTTGAATAGCATACTGGTGGTATGACTGTTGAGGTACTGCGGTACTTTCGTACTGCGTCTGCCCACTGGCCCATAACTATTTACAAAAACATAATACAGTTTCGCAATTACACAATTGGCCATGTACATGACACATTAAAAGGTCTATATACAGTTCATAGTGAAACAATCAGACGGGCGGGGGCCTTGGTTGTCCTTTGCGATCGACGGAGCTTCGGCGGAGACGTCGGTGGAGGTGCAGGCATCCGTGACTCCGGGAGCGTGGATCCATTCCCCGCAGCGGCTTCAACACCCCTAGATGGCGCTGGTGAGGGTGGCTGACCTGGGGAGGGGGCATCCAGACTTCCAGATGGCGCTGGTGGGGGTGTTGACTGGCCAGTGAAGGGAGTGATGGTAGAGTGCTGCGGTCGGTGGGGGGGGTCCAGGCAGGGCCGGCATGAAAACGGTTGTCCAGGGCAGGGGCCGACAGTAAGGTGCGCTGGTGGGGGGGAGGGTGGGACTGGTGGCGAGGGTGGGGATCCGGCGGGCGCCAGGTCCCGTAGAGAGACCGTGTCTTGTCAGCCGTCGGGGTACTCCACGTACGCGTACTGGGGGTTAGCGTGGAGTAACTGAACCCTCTCAACCAACGGGTCCAACGTCTGCGCCCGCACGTGTTTCCGGAGCAAGATGGGTCTGGGGGCTGCCAGCCAGGTCGGGAGCGAGGTCCCTGAGGAGTACTTCCTCGGAAGACAAGGAGACATTCATGAGGCGTTTGGTTAATTGCAGTGCAGAGCGGGGACCGGATGGAGTGGAAGGCGTCTGGGAGGACCTCCTGCCAGCGGGGGGACTGGGAGATTCCTGAACCGTAGGGTCAGTAGGACGGTCTTCCAGACAGTTCCGTTCTCCCTCTTGACCTTTCTGTTACCCCGGGGGTTGTAACTGGTTGTCCTGCTCGAGGCAATGCCTTTGCTAAGCAGGAATTGACGCAGTTCATCACTCATAAAAGAGGACCCCCTATCGTTATGAATGTAAGCGGGGAATCCGGACAGGGAGAAAATGCTGTGGAGGGCTCTGATGATGGTGGTTGTGGTCATGTCGGGGCAGGGGATAGAAACAGGAAGCGGGAGTACTCGTCAATCATGTTGAGGAAGTACGTGTTGCGGTTGGTAGAAGGGAGGGGACCTTTGAAGTCCATGCTGAGGCGTTCAAAGGGACGGGAGGCCTTTATCAAATGCGCTTTCTCTGGATGGTAGAAGTGTGGCTTGCACTCCGCGCAGATGTGGCAGTTCCTAGTGACTGTCCTGATCTCCTCGATGGAGTAGGGCAGTGATGCGCGATCAATAACTACTGAAACAAGGATGGAGACCGAATTGAAGGCTTTAATCAACAAGATGTTTCCCCAGCCGCTCGAGTACAGAAAGGTTGGCTGCTTGGAAACACGGGTTCTTATACCACGCCTCATTGGGCGGAGCTACCTTACATCCCGACCAATGAAATGCAAACACTTGGGCCAATGAGCAGCGAGCCTTCTCCACCAATGGTAGCTCACACTCCCAGGTACCGTAGTACCTCTAGTCATACTACCACAGGCAGGTTGTGGGTCTTTATGAAATGGAAGAAACGAGTGACCCCTGGGTGGCAGAGGTCCTCGTGAAGGGCTCGGAGGCGGTCCATTTGTGCGTTGGCACATGTGCTGTGGGACAGGGCATCAGGAGGCTCGTTTAGCTTCCCAGGACGATACAGGATCTCGTAGTTATAGGTGGATAATTCGATCCACCACCGCAAGATCTTATCGTTCTTTATCTTGCTCCGCTGTGCATTGTCGAACATGAAAGCTACTGACCGTTGGTCCGTGAGGAGGGTAAACCTCCTGCCGGTCAGGTAATACATACAATATCGCACAGCTTCTACTATGGCCTGTGATTCCTTCTCAACCGAGGAGTGGCGGATTTCGGAAGCGAGAAGAAGGCCACGGGTCTGCCCGCTTGGTTGAGGGTGGCCGCCAGAGCAACATCAGACGCGTCGCTCTCGACTTGGAAGGGGAGGGGCTCGTCGATTGCGCGCATCGTGGTCTTTGTAATGTCTGCTTTGATGTGGCTGAAGGCCTGGCGGGCCTCCGTCGACAGGGGGAAAGTAGTTGTTTGGATGAGAGGACGGACTTTGTCGGCGTAGTTGGGGACCCACTGAGCATAATAAGAGAAGAACCCAAGGCAGCGCTTCAGGGTCTTGGAATAGTGGGGGAGGGGGAACTCCATAAGGGGGTGCATGCATTCAGAGTCAGGGCCTATAACTCCATTATGCACTTCGCAGCCGAGGATGGCTAGGCAGTTGGCGCTAAACACGCATTTATCCTTATTATGCGTTAGGTTAAGGATTTTTGCGGTCTGGAGGAATTTTCGGAGGTTGGTGTCGTGGTCCTGCTGGCCGTGGCCGCAGATGGTGACATTATCGAGATACGGGAAAGTTGCCCGTAAACCGCCATTTGGTCTATCTCTCGCTGGAAGACCCCATTAGTGACACTGAAAGGAACCCTTAAAAAGTGATAGAGCTGCCCATCTGCCTCGAAGGCAGTGTACTTGCGATCACTCGCGCGGATGGGGAGCTGGTGGTGGGCGGACTTGAGGTCCACCGTGGAGAAGACCTTGTATTGCGCGATCCTGTTTACCAGGTCAGATATGCGGGGGCAGAGGGTACGCATCCAGCTGCGTAAACCTGTTGATGGTCTGACTGCAGTCTATGACCATCATATTCTTCTCCCTGGTCTTTACCACCACTACTTGGGCTCTCCAGGGGCCGTTGCTAGCTTCAATGACCCCTTCCCTCAGGAGCCATTGGACCTCAGACCTGATGAATGTCCGATCCTGGGCACTGTACCGTCTGGTCCTAGTGGTGACGGATTTGCAATCTGGGGTGAGGTTTACAAACAGGGCGGGGTGGATCGACCTTGAGGGTCACGAGGCTGCAGACAGTGAGGGGGGGGTATAGGACCGCCGAATTTGAAAGTTAGACTTTGGAGGTTGCACTGGAAATCTAACCCGAGGAGAATGGCTGCGCAGAGGTGGGGGAGGACGTAGAGCCTGTAGTTCTTGAACTCCCTCCCTTGGACCATGAGGTTCGCTACACAATACCCTTTTATTGCAACAGAATGGGAGCCAGAGGCCAGGGCGATTTTTTGTTTGACAGGGTGGACAGGAAGAGAACAGCGCCTTCCCGTTTCAGGGTGTATAAAGCTCTCCATGCTCCCAGAGTCAAGTAGGCAGGACGTCTCGTACTCGTTGATTAATACCGTCGTCGTTGCTGTGGAGAGGGTGCGGGCTCGAGACTGGTCCAAGGTCACCGATGCCAAACGTGGCAGGAGTTCGGAATCGTCTTCGGGTGGTGTGTGTGGTCACCCGTGCTGGGGTCCTTGGAGCAGGTCCAAGATGGCAGCGCCCACTGGTCGCACATGGCTGGGGGTGGACAAAATGGCGGCGCCCATCCCCCGCACATGGCATCGGCAAAGCAAGATGGCGGCGCCCGGGGGCCCCACGTGGCGCTGGGGGAGGAAGCTGGTGATGTTCGTCGGCCGCTCTGGGCCCGTGGAGAGGGTTGGAATGGCGATCCGCACTCGCCGCCCGGAACCGCAGTGACCGCCCGGGCCTGGCAGACTACCATGAAATGGCCCTTCTTGCCGCACACCTTAAACGTTGCTGAACGGGCTGGGCAGCGCTGTCGGGGGTGTTTCGCCTGCCCGCAGAAATAGCTACGGGGTCCAGCGGGATCGCCGGGGCGTCTCAGCGCAGGCCTGAGGCGATTCTGAGTCCGCTGGAGGAGGATCCCACGCTGCCCAGGGGGGTACCACGTGGTCGGGAGGCCATGTCCAGTGAATCGGCGAGTGTCTTTTCGAGCAGTCTCTGGCGGATTTGCGGGGACAGCATACCCGCGACAAGAGTCCCGGATCAAAAGTTCAGTATGTACGTTAGCTGAAACTTGTGGGCAGCTGTAGTTTCTCCCTAGCACGAGGAGCGCACGATAGAACTCGTATAGTGAATCACCAGGGCTCTGCCGTCTCGTTGCCAGTAGGTGCCGGGCGTAGACTTGGTTTACTGGGTGGATATAATATTCTTTGAGTAGTTCCATTGTGGAATCGTAATCTGTGGCATCCTCGATGAGCGTGTAGATGTCCGGGCCCACTCTCGAGTGTAAGATCTGTAGTTTCTGCTCCCTCGTGGATGTGCTTTCTGCCGTGCT
Organism: Scyliorhinus canicula; assembly: GCF_902713615.1. Classification (NCBI taxonomy): domain Eukaryota; kingdom Metazoa; phylum Chordata; class Chondrichthyes; order Carcharhiniformes; family Scyliorhinidae; genus Scyliorhinus; species Scyliorhinus canicula. The sequence goes on from NC_052151.1 coordinate 174,092,433, forward strand.
GAGGTAGCCGCTGAAACAAGCTAACCAGTGCGTAAAGGTTGTTGCTGCGTTAGCCGCGTGGAGGCTGAGTTGTAGACACTCCAGCTTGATGCGGAGCTCCATCCTTTAAAACTTGTCTATTAAATTGATGCACTATCAATGACCACAGAAGCGAAGTTGTAGTCCAAAATTGAAGGCTTTCATAGACAAGATGTTTCCCCAGCAGCTCAGGTACAGAAAGGAAGCTGTGGGGAACACACGGGCTCTTATACCCCACCTTACAGGGCGGAGCTACCTTACAGCCCTAGCCAATGGGTGGCTAGTGTTACATACCATTGGGCCAATGAGCAGCGAGTTACCGTAATACCTCTAGTCATACTACCACATGTATAAAGAATGATCAGGCCACAACTGAAATCACTGTGAACAGTTCTGGACATCACACCTAAGGGAATCTCTGGAAGAGACCGAGATGGATCATCCACTCAACACTTCTGGCTGAAGATTGTTGCGAATGCCTCAGCCTTTGTCTTTTGCACCTATGTACTGGGCTCCTCCATCATTGAGTATGGAAATATTTGTGGAGCCTCCAGTGAGTTGTTTAATTGTCCACCACCATTCACAGCTGGATGTGACAGAGCTTAGATCTGATGTGTTCATTGTGGAACAGCTTAGCTCTGTATATTACCTGCTGCTTATGCTGTTTGGTACACAAGTAATCCTGTGTTGTAGCTTCACCAGGTTGACACCTCATTTTCTGGTATGGCTGGTGTTGCTCCTGACATGCTCTCCTGCACTCTTCATTGAACCAGGGTTGATTCCCTGGCTTGTGGTGATGGTTAAGTGGGGGATATGACAGGCCATGAGGTTGCAGTTTGTGGTTGAATACAATTCTGCTGCTGCTGATGGTCCACAGTACCTCATGGATGCCCAGTCTTGAGTTGCTGGATCGGTTCGAAATCTATCCCATTTGGCACGGTAGTAATGCCACACAATACGATGGAGGGTATCCTCAATGTGAAGATGGAACTTTGTCTCCACAAGGACTGTGCGGTGCTTACTTCTACCAATACTACCATGGAAAGATGCATCAGCAACAGGCAGGTTGGTTATGATGAGGTCAAGTACGTTTTTCCCTCTTGTTGGTTACCTCACCACCTGCTGCAGTCCCAGTCGAGCAGCTATGTCCTTTAGGACCCGGCCAGCTCAGTCAATGGTGGTACTACCGAGACACATGTTGGTAATGGATATTGAAGACTCCACCCAGAGCATACTCAGTGCCCTTGCCACCCTCAGTGCTTCCTTCAAGTGATGTTCAACATGGAGGAGTACTGATTCATCAGCTGATGGTGGCCGGTGCATGGTAATTAGCAGGAGGTTTCCTTACCCTTGTTTAACATGAAGCCATGAAATTTCATGGGGTCCAGAGCCGATGTTGAGGGCTCCCAGGACAACTCCCTCCCAACTATATATCATTGTGCCGCCGCCACCTCTACCGGTGAGACAGGACATACCGAGAAATTGTGATAATGGTGTCTGGGACATTGTGAGGCAGGATGCTGTGAGTGTGACTATGTCAGGCTGTTGCTTAACTAGTCTGACAGACGGCTCTCCCAACTTTGGCACAAGCCCCCAGATGTTAGTAAGGAGGACTTTGCAGGGTCGGCAGGGCTGGGTTTGCCATTGTTATTTCTGGGGCCTGGTTCAATGCCGGGTGATCCGTCCAGTTTCATTACTTTTTAATGTTTTCAACACGGTTGAATACAACTGAGTGGCTTGCTCGACCATTTCAGAGGGCACTTAAGAGTTAACCATATTGCTGTGGGTCTAGAGTCACATGTAGGAGAGACCAGGTAAGCATGGCAAATTCCATCACCTGCCGTGGTGGAATTCAAACCCAAATGATAACTGGATTTTAAGGGTTACATTATAAGGAAAGGTTACACAAAATAGGGTGTACTCCCTGGAATTTAGGAAGTTAAGGGGTGATTTGCTGAAGTTTTTCAGAATATTAAGGGGAACAGGTAATACATATTGTGACAAAGATGTGCAGGTTAAGTGGATTGGCCATGCTAAATTGCCCCTTTGTGTCCAAAGATACCCCAGGTTAGGTGGGTTATGGAAATAGGGCGGAGGCTGGACCTAAGTAGGGTGCTCTTTCAGAGAGTCGGTGTAGACTTGATGGGCCAAATGGCACTAATGGAAGTATAAGACTTCCACATAGTGAAAGACAAAAGTACAAGGTAGATTAAATATCAGTGCAAATTGGCATAAATTTCAATAAGCTCCCCCCTCATCCTTCTAAACTCCCAACGAGTACAGAGCCAGTGTCCTCAACCACTCCTCATATGACAAGCTCTTCATTCCAGGGATCAATCTTGTGAACCTCCTCTGGACCCTTTCCAAGGCCAGCACATCCTTCCGTAGAAAAGAGGCCCCAAACTGCTTACAATACCCCAAATTGGGTCTTACCAGAGCCTTAAACAGCCTTCTTGCTCTTGTATTCTAGCCTTCTCGACATGAATGCTAACATTGCATTTGCCTTCCTAATTGTCGACTAAACCTGCACGTCAACCTTAAGAGAAGCTTGAACAAGGAGTCCGAAGTTCCTTTGTGCTTCTGATTTCCTAAGCCTTTTCCCATTTAGTCTATGCCTCCAGGCTTCCGACCAAAGTGCATAACATCACATTTTTCCACATCGTATTCCATTTGTCACTTCTTTGCCCACTCTCCTAGCCTGTCCAAGTCCTTCTGGAGCCCCCTGTCCCTCTGAATATCTTTGTATCATCTGCAAACTTAGGAACAGTGCCTTCAGTTCCTTCTTCCAGATCATTAATATATTGTGAAAAGTTGTGGTCCCAACACCGACCCCTGAGGCACACTACTAGTCATTGGCTGCCACCCTAAAAAATATCCCTTTATCCCCACTCTCTGCCTTCTGCCAGTCAGCCAATCCTCTACACCATGGGCTCTTAACTTATTTAACAGTCTCCCATGCGGCACCTTGTCAAAGGTCCTCTGGCAATCTAAATAGATCACATCCACTAGTTCTCCTTTGTCTAACATCCTTGTTACCTCCTTAAATTTGGCCTATAATTTCTGCCTCCTTCATTTTTAAATAAGGGTGTTACATTAGTAGTGGCAAGGCATTGAACAGGAAATTCGAGATTCATGTAATAATAATCTTTTGTAGTGTCACAAGTAGGCTTGCATGAACCCTGCAATGAAGTTACTGTGAAAATTCCCAAGGGTTCTGCAGTAATCATTGATGACTTGAATCCACATATTAATTGGGCCAATGAAAATGCAGCAGATGAATCCCTGGAGTATGTGCAAAATATTGTTTTAGGCTAATATGTTGAGGAACCAACCAGGGAACATGTTATCCTTGATTTGGTATTATGCAACGAGAAGGGGTTAATAAACAATCTTATTGGGCAGTGTCCTTTAGGGAACCGTGATGATAATATAGAATTCTTCATTTAACTGGAAAGTGAACAAGCCTGTAACCTAAGCAAAGGAAACTATAAAGGTATGAGGTGTAAGCTGGCTAAGATAGATTGGGGAACTTCATTGAAAGGCATGCTGTGGATAGGCAATGACAAATATTTATAGAATACATGTATGCATTGCAACAGTGAAACATTCCTTTCTGGCGCAAAGAATATAAGAAAAGTGGCCCAACCCTGGCTTACAAAAGAAATTAAGGATATTATTAGACCCAAAGTGGGTGGCATGGTAGCACAATGGTTAGCACTGTTGCTTCACAGCAGCAGGGTCCCAGGTTCAATTCCCGACTTGGGTCACTGTACGGAGACTGCACATTATCCCCGTGTCTGCATGGGTTTCCTCAGGGTGCTCCGGTTTTCTCCCAGAAGTCCCAAAAGACATGCTGTTAGGTCATTTGGACATTCTGAATTCTCCCTCAGTGTACCCGAACAGGCGCCGGAATGTGGCGACTAGGAGATTAGCACAGGAACTTCATTGCAGTGTTACTGTAAGCCTACTTGTGACAATATAGATTATTTTTTAAATTATTAAGATGCTAGAAAAAGTAGAAAGCCTGAGGATTGGGAAAGTCCAGTGTTCAGCAGAAGTGGACAAGACATTGATTAAGAGGGGAAAATAGTGTATGAGTACATTTGCAAGTAACATATACGTGCACTGTAAATACTTCTATAATTATATAAAAAGAAAAAGATTACCGAAGGCAAATATAAGTCCTTAAAGTCCAAAAGAGGAGAATTGATAATAGACAACACTAAAACAAGTACTTTAATTCTGGTTTCATGGAGAAGACACAAATAACTTCCTGGAAATGCTAAAGAATCAAAGGGTATTGGAGAAATTAATGGGACTGAAAGCCAATAAATCCTTAATGCTGATAATCTACATCCCAGGGTACTAAAGAAAGGGGCCAAGGAAATAATAAATGCCTTGGTTGTTATCTTCCCAAATTATGTAGATTCTGGAAAAGTCCTGGCAGATTGGAGGGTGGCAAATATAACTCAGCTATTTAAAAAAGGAGGGAGAAAAACTGGTGTAGCCTCCTTTATAGATAAACATGAAATGCGGTAGATTGAGTTATATCTATGTTAACTGAAGTAAGTCATGTCAGTGATGTGATTGGAAACGATAAGCGACCATTAAATAATGTAATTGCCAGATTTTTACGTTTGACAACTGCTGCCAAGTTAAAGAACATCATGATAAAAGTGAAATGGTCAACAGATCCATTAAAATAGATCAGCCACTGGAAAAAGTGCTATCTGTATTTATAATTTGGGAAGTGTAGCCCGGTAAAAGATCAATAGCTGATTGTTTAAACTCTCCCCAAGTATTTCATTCATTCTTTGGATAGCTCATTTGTGCATTTTTTCCAATAATTTTTGACAGATGTCTGAGCTTATGGCTGTCTTCAAAAGCACAAAAAGGTTTTGCACTGCAGAGTTTGTTTACCCAGTTGCCATGGATACTATGTTTTTTTTATTTTGACAGATTTAAGAACATTTCGAAGACTTCTAAATGTTATCATAAGGCATCTGAATGGATAGGGTTCTAAGTCGGGTGAAGGGGTTAAGGGGTGAAAAAGGGGGTGAGCAGGTGAAGGGCTGTGAAGCCGAGTGAGTGGCTGAAGTGAGTGGGTGAGGGCGAATGGTGCTTTACTTGGATCTGCAGAACTGGGGCTGATATTTTTGAGACAGGCCTTTAAACCTGACCACTTCAGCATCGACCTATCTCCGCTGCTCTGTTGGATGAAAGTCCCACTGGCTGACACTCCTGAGATAAAGGTGGGAATTCAACATTGAAAAAAATTCCTGGTTCTTGATTCCCAATTCCACGATGCACAGGCAAAGGATGGAAGAAGTCTGAAACTCTTTTCCACGAATGACAATTGATATGAGATGACTTGTTAATTTTAGTTTGAGATAGATTTTTGTTGTGCTAATATATTCTGAGGAATACGGGGCAGACATAATGGACTAAGTGGCCTCTTTCTGTACTGTAAGTTTCTCTGATTCTAAATTAAATAAAACAAAAAAGTGAATCAATTTAGTTCTTCTCACACTCACATATTTTCTGGCCTAATTGCACCTTTAGCAGACTTCTGGGGTTAGATCAAACACCTATTTATCTATGGCAAAGAATGAGGTATGTTGAGTGAATAAAAACATTACATTAATTAATTAATTAAAAAACCTGAAATGAAATAAACTTTCTCGTGTGCTTCCTACAATGTGTGTGCAGCCTACCTTCAAAGGGATGTTAATTCACTGCATAAGACACAGATAGGTCAGGTGTATCAAGATCTTGGAGATTTAATTGAAGTTGAACAGTTCACAGAATTGCATTTGTTTTCTTTAGAAAAAAGGATTGAGGGGAGATGTAATCTGAATTTATTTAAACGATGTGGTATCGGCAACATATCAGTCTTGTTCCACTGGGATCGCTTTCACCTCTGACCAGAGGACAGTTCATCCAAAATTCGAGTGGTTAATAATTCAGTGCTGTTGCTGCTAGCGGTACCGTCCTTTGTTGAGACAAACCAAAGTATTGTCTGCCTCTATAGGCAATCATTAGAGCCCCGAATGGGCGACTTAAATAAGTAGACAGAAATTGTAATATTGGGCAGGATTCTCTGTCGGCAAACGCCAAAATTAGGAAACGTGATTGGGCGGAGAATTAGTTCCAATGCCGAAATCGCAGCAGGTGCCGATTTGACGCCAAATCACAATTGTCCGTCACCTTGACAACGGCATCAATGCGTTCCAGAACGCACGTACAGTAAACACCGTTTGCATATCATTAGCAGGCCCGACCCGTATTCTCCAGGGCCTCTGCGATTCCCAGCTTTCGATGGGCTGAATTCCCGATGGCGTGGTTCGCTTTGCTTTTAAAAATCATGAAGCTGGTGTCGCGGTCAATGAAGGAGAGAAAAGAAGAGGACATAAAGAGGCGTGACTGTGGGCTGCCAGGTTGGACATTGGCCGGGCTGGTTAGGGTGGGGTGGGCCCTGCCAGGGCCGGGGGGATTGGGGTGTGACGGGGGAACAGGCTGCTTGGCCTGGGTGACCCCCACGGAACTGGGACAGTGTCCAGGCACAAATCGCCATTGTCGTTGCCTGTAAGGCAGGCATCTTGCTGCGCACCTCACTAACCATGCACTTTGGCCCCTGGTTCTGCATAGTGACACTCGCCGTATGGGTGTCCCCACCCCAGCACCCCACTCTCTCCCATACCCCCAACCACCAAGCCGGCCACCACCCACCAGCGGGGCATCACCTGGCCCACCCAGAGTAATGCCAACTTTAGCCGCGATGGGGGTGCTAGGTATGGACCGCGGTACGTACCACTGACAAGGGCAGCACCAGCTGATGGTACCCCTGTCAGCAGGGACGGGCACAAGGGCCAGAGTCCCCAGGGTGCCGGCATAGGGTAGCATTAGCAGTGCCAACTGTGGGCACCTGTAGCCCATTGAATCTGGTTGGATATGGGGGAATGCACCATGCCAACACGTCGGCCTTTCACCCCCTGCAGACAATGGATATTGGAATTCAACCTGCAATTGGGCAGGAATTGGGCAGCACGGTAGCACGTGGGTAGCACTGTGGCTTCACAGCGCCAGGTCCCAGGTTTGATTCCCCGCTGGGTCACTGTCTGCGCGGAGTTTGCACGTTCTCCCCGTGTCTGCGTGGGTTTCCTCTGGGTGCTCTGGTTTCCTCCCACAGTCCAAAGAGGTGCAGGTTAGGTGGATTGGCCATGATAAATTGCCCTTAGTGACCAAAAAGGTTAGGAAGGGTTATTGGGGTGGAAGTGAGGGCTTAAGTGGGTTGGTGCGGACTCAATGGGCTGAATGGCCTTCTTCTGCACTCTATGTTCTATGTTGATGGTGGCATTCCTACTAGTTTCCACAGCCCTGGGGGGATGCCCTGTGGCTGTACGAGCTAGAGCAGCTGAAGGAGAAGGAAGCTGCAGCAGCGGAGCGTCGAGCAGTGGAGCCTGCCCCAGAGGACCAGGATGCAGCCACCCAGGATAGAGAGACGGTTGCCCAACAGGCCGAGGAGGAGGTGCAAAGGAGGCTCTGCATGAGGCCTCGTGTGTACCAGCACCGCCTGTCATTTGAGGACCTGACGAAACGCGCACGTCATCGAAACTCTGGCTGAGCAGAGAGGCAGTGCGACATATCTGCCAGATCCTGGCACCGCAGGGTATGGGAAAGGACATCTGCTCCCGGTGGCCATCAAGGTGATGGTTGCCCTGAACCTTCATGCCATGTGTTTCTTCCAGCTCCGGGTAGGGACCTGTCCGACATCTCACAGCGGCCCTATATGCTCATCGGCACAATGCATCAATTTCAACGTGGACCGAGCCCACCAGGATGCCCAGGCAGTGGAGTTTGCTGTCATTGCTGACATGCCCTGGGTGCAGGGGGTGATCGACAGGATGCATGTCCCCCTTAGTGATTCCACTCGATGACCATGCAGCTGATATGTGACCATCAGATGCACATCATGCATGTCTGCACCTGATAGCCGGGCAGTGTGCACAACACCTTCATCCTGGTACTCGTGATGATTCCTGACATGTTCAAGTCACCCCCCACCCCCGGTCTGAAAGGTTGGCTTCTGGGTGACAGGGGTTATCCACTGCAGTCGTGGCTGTTGACGCCTATCTGGAGGTCATAGACCGACTTTAAGACCCACAATACTGGCGCCCATACTGCAAGCAGGAGCGTGATCGAGTGGTGCTTTGGCCTCCTGAAGATACAGTTTAGATGCCTGGACTGCTCTGGAGGGACTCTCCAGTATAACGCTGAGAGGGCTTCCCACATCGTGGCAGCATGCTGCGTCGTCCACAACAGCAAGTAGCATAGGGACAACATGCTGGAGGAGGAGGATGAACACTAGCATCACAAAGATGTGCAGGTTAGGTGGATTGGCCATGATAAATTGTCCTTAGTGTCCAAAAATTGTCCTTAGTGTTGGGTGGGGTTACTGGGTGGAGGTGTTGACCTTGGGTAGGGTGCTCTTTACAAGAGCCGGTGCAGACTCAATGGGCCGAATGGCCTCCTTCTGCACTGTAAATTCTATGAGAAATGTGGGGGAGGGGGAGGATGGGCAGGGCATGGAGCCCAGGCAGGCACGGGAGGCTGCCCGACACATGTATCAGGGTCAATGCGCAGGGGATAGTCTGATTGCTCCAGGTTCACTGACTAGAGGTGCGAGGAAACTGGTCAGGGGCATGGACACCTCATGCCACCCCCCCCCCCCCCCAACTCACACCCGCTGCGACTGGGCCATGCTGAGGAAACCGCTGCAATTTCCACTGGTTCTGGCACATGGCTGTCTATGAGGAGGCAACCCTGTCCTGGGCTACAGCCAGTGCTTGCACAGAATGCCCCAAGCGTTGGACATGCTGATCCATAACCAAACGCCTCACCACCAAAGGCTCCACCCGTGCAATGTTGGTTTTCAAGGTGCGCATAGCCGGCACCACCTCCTGCTCCTCCACGCGGTTGGACTGCTCCAACTGCACTTGTAGATATTGGATGCTCGTCGACAACCCTTCCTGGGCTGTGGGTCTCCACAATCAAATGGACTGTACATTCCAGAAGCCCGAAACACATCTGGATGGCAGCTAGCTCCTGGGTAGGCTCACCTTGCGACCGTCCTCCGTCTTGGGTGTTCCTACCTCCACCTGCTGTACTCGGTCAACTGTGTGTTGCACACCGGATAGTGACCCAGGAGCCTCTTCCAATCGAGGTGAGTGCATCTGAGATGGAGGAGGGTGATGGAGACAGCTGTGACAGGAGAGCACTCTCATCCCTGGACTCGAGCTCCGGGGTCTCCTGGGTCTCTTGTCAAGGCCTACCACCCGTGCTGTTCTCATCGCTGGTCAGCAGATGAGGGGGCTCCGGCTGTGGCACTGGCTGGGGGCGGGGTACACCAGATGGACCTGTGCCATCTCCAGCAGGTCCTGCATGGCACAAGACAAGATGCATGATTAGACTGCAGGCTAATGAGGGGCTGGGTGTGAGGGAGGTGTGGGGTGAGGGTGGAGTGAGGGTGGTGTGGGTGGGAATGATGATGATGTGGGGATGAGGGTGACATTGGACGTAGGGTGAGGGTGGTGTGGGGGTAGGGCTGGTGTGGGTGGGGGGATGAGGGTGAGGGCAGGCATGAGGGTGAGGGTGGTGTCGGGGTGGTTGGCACACGTGTCATGGGGCACTGCAACTAAGCAGAGTCTCACTTCCTTGCCCACAGCCTCTCCACCTTGGCGACCTCCCTTTCCTCTGGGCTGCTGACCACATCCAGGGCCTTCTGCTCAGCCGTGATGAGGGGCCGCAGGTCTGGCAATCCCCCTCCAGTTTTCGGTTATAGGAGGCTTTCACCTGGTGCTGATTCACCTGGTTCACTCACCGCCTCTGCCACCTGCATCCAGGCACGGCGCATGGCGGCAGCTGCGGTTGGCAGTCTCTTTCCTGGCTGAGTACAGGGTGGCCTGCCTCTACTCTGGCACATCCAGGAGGATCTCCAGCACGCCGTTCGTGAAACGGGGTGTCACTTATCTCGTTGCCATCTTATTGGCTGGGATGGTGTGTGTGGGGAGTGAGATGTGCATATGCAGCTGCAGCTTGTCAGCCTCCGGAATGTCAATTGCGAACCTGGCGAATCTGCACCGTTTCCCATGAACGCGATTGTGCTCCAAGTTGCGCTGGTCCCTTAACAGTCTCAGAATTGGTTCAGGTACAGTGCCTGTTTTGATTTCGTGGAAGACCATGAGTCCTGCCCCAGCATCAACACTTACGTCTCAGTAACAGAGAATTCTGCCAAACATTCTTCCTGGAAACAACTAAGGCGACATTCTCCAATCCCGAGCCATAAGTTTCTTGTCCGCGCACCATTCGCTGGCGGCAGAAATCTCTACTCCTGCAGCTTGTCAATGGGATTTACTATTGAACCCGCCCCACGTCACCATGGATCAATCCCACTGCGGGCTGTGGGGGGAGTGGGGGGGGGGGGGGGGGTGCACTGCTGGAGTGAAAAGTGAATCCCGATGATCAGAAAATTCCTGCCAAAATTGCTGAAAACCCTGCTGCTCCACAAACCTGGAGTATGAGAATTCAAACATGCACTTGATTCCTGACAAGTGCTCCCCATGCACAAATCGGCATTGGGAGAAGAAAAGACAAAACCTCACCTCATTGTTGCTTTCGGCCTTGCCATGTTTAAAATGGTCCCCACATGTGCTTTCTCATAAATGGTCACTGTGGTTCCAAATAATCCATGCAAAGTGCTTTGGGATGTTGCTGGCGGATGTGATAAGGTGGAAAAAAAAACGTAAATATCTTTCTATTGTAATTTGCAATGATAGAATTAAAAGCCATAATTAGAGAAGTAAGAAAATACATTTTTAAGATCAGAAAAGTATTTTCTCTGTGGCTTGTGGATTTCTGGAATATATTCCAAGATAAAACTGTCAATTGTATGATAATGAACCTTTACAAAAAACAAGCTGAACAAATATATAATTCAGAAAGGATAGACAGTTGTAAGGATAAATACACGCAGAGAAAATTAATCTCTGTGTGAAACTTTATGGTTCCTGACCTGATGAAAAGTTCCATGCCAAGAAAGACAAATGGTCCAGCACGTCTAATGTGGGATGTAAGGCCAGTCAGATATTATGGAGTTTTGATCATTTAACCTGAAAGCAGTGAAAAACTTAGCAGAACTTTCCCTATTGAAGTGAAATGGATTAATCAGAGTCTCAGAGGAACCATGCTATATTCACCAGGAGGGAAGGAATGGGACAAGTGGTTTTTGCGTTCTCCATTTCTTAATGCTTTTGGGAAGTTATAAAGGTAAACACAGAGGTAATATTAATATAAACTTAAACAAATGACAGATGGAGGTTTACTTTGAGCTGTTTCTGGAGTTGTGCCCAGTATACCTTCTGTCCTATAAAGTCAACGAGAGCCACTGGTGAAGTCAACTTGGCTGACTTTTTGATCATTGCCAACTCGTCTTCAGAAGCAAATTTAACCACAATCTATACCTGTGCTTCCCTGATCATTTTTCTCTCAAGATTCTATTCAAATCCTTTCCCAGTAGGTGTACGTTCAGCCTTTGGACTTTTGATTACGGTAACAAATGTCAGTTGATATTTTTCAATGTTTGCTCTGAGCTATTTTATCTCAAAATAGTTGCTTTCTGAGGTCTTTATTTTATTTGGCACCTTTTTCTTCTTTCACCATCAAATAATGCACAGATCCAGTAATTCCTACTTGTTAATACTGTACAACGACCACCACAATTCTGACCACTCGGGGGGGGGGAGGGGGGGGGGGGGGAATGGGTTCTGTGTGTGTGTGTGCGGTGGGTGGGATATGTGTGTACGAAATCTGGACACGTTCACAGGCAGGTTTTGTGTAAATTTGCAAAGTGTGAGTAATGGAAAGGAGCTTTGAACAGGGATGTTTGTTCCAATACAATGAGAACCTTATGACTCGAACATTAATTTTATTTTAAAGCCATCTTGAAGAATGAAAGTATTTATTGCAAAAATCTCAGCACTGCCAACTATTTCAGCTGGATTAGAGCTTTAAACAATTGATATCACAAAGTATAAGGTTGTCCAAAGGTAGACCTATCATCAAGCGCATGGGATTGCCTTTCACAAATCAGGAAATTTAACCATTTTTATTGGAAATTCAAATATTTTGAGTACTTCACTGGCTCAGTGAAGAGTATTATGGAGTTATGCAGATCGGGCCAACTAAGTCCTGTGTAGCTATGTTCCCTAATCTATTCTAATTGTTCCAGACAAGGAGAGGCAAAATTTACTTCTTTATCCCAGCAACATCTGTCCATAAGCGGAAGTGCTTTTGAATTATTTTTAAAACAGGCTGTATATACAAACCCTCAGTTTGTGTGATCCAATTCTTTATGTAACACTTCCGATTAACTCAGAAGGTTATTTTTTTTATACTCAAAACTCAGGTGTGGGGGCGGGGGGTGGCGTTGGTGTGGAAAGGTTTGCAAGCTCATACGCATGTAGAACAAGGTGGAGATAGAAAATAAGGAGCTTTTACAACTCTGGATAGCAATAGTAAAGGAACCAGAGAAATTAATGTTAGTTCACATGATTTCCAGAGTCCAAAAAGTCCAAGCCTTTGTGGCGAAGTTCAGTCTAGGTGAGTTCCTGGTTGGAGACAGCAGCATGAATATTCTTGAAATGAATGATGATACAGCGCGATGGGGTTTCAGTGCTTCGACCACTAGGCAAGGTGATGATCAGGCTTTTAAAACCAACAGGCTTTGAGGAGTTGAGAGATGGTGACCATCTACATTGTCGTCTGGTATTGCTGGTCTTATTCCTTTCCAGTTAGAAGTAATCTGCAGATTGCCTTGTTTGTCAGTTCTCTAACCAATGTGGTGATTTCAGAATGGTCACTCCAATCATTTGGCCTCCTTTCTGCACAATGATTTGAAAAGGGATATTTAATTGGTCTAGGGTCTGGCCTTTGTTTCATGGCTTATAATTTCCCAGTCATTAGCTTCCGAAAGAGTCACCATCCATACTGAGGATTTTGTTTTAAGGGAACCATTGTGTGGGCAGGACCTATGACCCTACCAGAGCGGTAAGCTTATCATAGAATTTACAGTGCAGAAAGAGGCCACCCGGCCCATTGAGCCTGCACCGACTCCTGGAAAGAGCTCCCCACCTCCACCCCATACCCGCAATCCAGCAACCCCACACAACGTAAGGGCAATTTAGCAAGGACAACCACCTAACCTGCACATCTTTGGACTGTGGGAGGAAATCCAGAGGAAAGCCACACAGACACAGGGACAACGGCCCAAGCCGGGAATCGAACCTGGGATCCTGGATGTGTGAAGCAATTGTGCTAACCGCTGTGCTGCCGTGTCTCCCACAATGCAAATAGAAGCCATTGATCCTCAACGGTTCCCTTTTGAAATGGACATGGGCAGTCTCAGGTGTGAGATGGGTATGTTAGCAACTCTATAAATTGCAAGGTTCGATCTTTTTCTACTGTAATGTCCTTACAATTGGGCGTGAAATTCCACAAGGAATAGAACAGAACACCTTGTAACTCCTGTCAGAAAATTCCAGTGACCTGTAGTAGCCATCTTTTTGGTTCAGCAAAAGTCCAATAAAAAAGCAAAAAATAATAAAATTTGATGTACTCTTTTGATTTCTTTTCATGCTTTATTCAAATGACAGGAGCTAGCTGGTGCCATGGATGTGGTCACAAATATTGGTCTCAGCCCTTCAAGCTGGACATGGGATAAAAATGGTCAGGATTGCTGCCGCCAGTTTTTTTTAATTTGTGGGATATATGTCTCAGGCAAAGTTGACTTTTGGTGGTGATGAGCCTCCTTTTTTGAATCATTGCAGTCCTTGCAGTGAAAGTTCTCTCAAGATGCTGTTGACTTTAACTCAATTGATAACCATCTTACAAGTGAGCATTTATGTGAACATATGAGACAGAATTGCCCGGGTCCTTTGAGAATGGGGTGAGAAGCGGGAAGGTTGGTAATTTGGTGTGGAACGGCTTTACTGACATCTTCACATGGCCACGTCATTTTGCCGGGGTGGGAAAGTGGCTTTCCATCAGGTTAATTAGGGCCACTTAGGTTACCAATTAAGAGCCACTTCCTGCCTCCACGGGCATTTTACCCAGATTGGGAGGCCCCTCTGCCATGAGGAAAGACCACTGGGTGAACCCCACTAGTCTCCCAGAAGACTCTGGGAGAGCTACCTCCCTTTATGGCCATTCCGTGACCCAAGGAAGGGCCTCTCTGGTGACGATAGCCACGCTAGAAACAAAGATGCTGCTGTGATCTACAATCCCCATCCCAACCACCCCCCCCTCCCCCCCCACCAATCAGACCTGGGAAAGCCCCACCCCACATACCTGTCTTCAAAGGTAACCGGCCATTGAGATGCCCTCTCCCTGCAATTGCCTCCTGAGCACCACTAGCGACGGCACTGCTGAGGTGGCTGGTCCGTCCTTGCTGTGGTTGCTTAACAATAATTTATCTATCTCAGATTTAACATTAACAACTGATCTCGCTTCAACTGCTGTTTGTGGGAGAGAGGTCCAAACCTCTACCAGCCTTTGAGTGACGGAGTTCTTCCTAACATCTCTCCTGAACAGTCTAGCCCTAATCTTTAGACTATGTCCCCTAGCTTTAGAAACTCCAACCAGTGGGAAAAGTTTATCTTTATCTACCCTTTCTTTCCCTCTTAATATCTTGAATACTTCGATCAGATCACCCCTTAACCTTCTATATTCTGGCGAAAACAGGTCTAATTTGTGTAATCTCTCCTTGTAACTCAACCCCTGTAGTCCAGGTATCATTTTAGTTAACCTCCGTTGCACATCATCCAAGGCCAAAATATTGTGTTGAAGGTGTGGTTCCCAGTACTCCAAGTGGGGTCTAACCAGGGTTTTGTATAGCTGCAGCATAACCCCTGTGTCTTTATATTCCAATCTTCTACATATATAGACTAGCAGTCCATTAGCCTTTTTGATTATTTTCTGCACTGGTTCCTGGCATTTTATGGAGATATGCACCTGAACTCCCAAGCCTCCTGTGCTCTCCACAAAATCCAGTATTCATTCAGACAGGACTCGTCTGCGATGAGCTCAATTTGTGGACATTCAATGTCTCTGATTTCATGTGAAATGAGCAGAGATCTGTGCTCTCGAAATTGCTTGAGGCACGGCTGTTACACAAGGATTACTCCCACCAGTGTCGACACTGCTACAGTGTCTGGGATCAGGGGTACCTACCAATTTAAATTTTGCATGGGGGACCCTTCCACCAGCCAACATTCTTTTCCAACTCTGTCAAAGAAATTAAAAACTGCTGCAAACATCCTGCAGGTTAAGCAGCATTTGTGGAGTCAATGATTCAAATGTGAACATTTCGCCAGCTGATGTTGTTCAGGGAAGGTGAGCTGTCTAATTTTCTCCCAGCGGCCATTCTGTCCAGGTCACACCCCAGCTTGGGGCTTTCCTCCCGCTGGGACTGTTTCGCTACAAATTCCAACAATGGATAGTGACTGTTCCTTCAGATTCCTGTCACAGCTGCGGAAAGATTCAGCTGAACAATTTCATAGCCTCAGAGTCCATGCTCCCGTGGAAAGAATGCAGGACACAGTGAGCCCACATTACCACTACGACTTACTGGAAATGACAGGAGATAGTTGGGGAAACATTCTAATATTTATTATTAATATTCATTGATTGTCGGATTTCACTGCTGCACATAAACACTCAATTTAAATAAAATATTTATTTTTGACTTCAGTCATCAGTAGCTATTAGGATATTAATAATTTAAGTCTGCTATCTTTCAATGTGATTTGTCATAATGCCGATTACCTAGGGAGCAGAGTGGCGCAGCGGAAACGTGCTGGGTCCATAACCCAGAGGTCAATGGATCAAAAACTAGTTATTTTTAGGGCAGCATAGTAGCACAGTGGTTAGTGCTGTTGCTTCACAGGGCCAGGGTCCCAGGTTCGATTCTTGGTTTGGGTCACTGTCTGTGCAGGGTCTGCATGTTCTCCCTGTGTCTGCGTGGATTTCCCCTGGGTGCTCCGATTTCCTCCCACAAGTCCCGAAAGACGTGCTGTTTGGTGAATTGGACATTCTGAATTCTCCCTCTGTGTATCTGAACAAGTGCCAGAGTATGACGACTCGTGGCTTTTCACAGTAACTTCATTGCAGTGTTAATGTAAGCCTACTTGTGGCAATAAAGATTTTTATATTATAGTACACCTCAGATTTTTCAGAATGACGAATTGACATCAAGTCAGATGAACTTCTCCAACTGAAGATTGTTTTAACTAAATTTTTCCTATCTTCTATTACCAAAAGCTTCACACCCTTGTGGCTGTTGGCTGTAGTTCAACCTGCTATGGCTTTTGCAGGCTGGAGGTTCAATAGCAGACTGAGTTGTGAGTCTAGAAATGTATTATTAACACTTTCCAAAGAGTGCTTAGGTCATGTGACGTTGCTCGTTAATGAGTCAGTTGCAGGCAAGAAAGAAGTTTCTATGCCTCAGGTCAAAACCTTTTGTTCTTTTGAGGAGATAGATGGTGGCCGTTAGCACCTCAGTGGGTATAACATGTTTGTTATAGGACTATGTTGGGGAGACAGCTGGCCTGTGGTTTTGTTGACTGTAATGTGTCTTCACAAGGATAGGTGGGCAATTCTTCAAGGATGTGGGTTGAGATTTTGTCCTCTAACTGCTGTTAGAAATTTCCAGAAACTTTAGCTCACTTATGAATCGTGTGACTTGTCACAACCATTTTTTGGTCCAGCAAAGTGCATTTTTAAAAAAAAAGTAAGGTTTATTGTAAGTAGTTTATGATCCCTTTCATATCTTAGGAACTTGACAGACTCCGACAGCTAGCTGGAATATATTTTCTCACTGGCTACTTCCTCTAAGGTGTCAATGCAATACTTGTTTCTCCATTGCTGTTGCAACCATTCTCATTACAGAGCCTAATATTTTTAATACATTCCTGGTATGAGGCTCATCCCTGATTGTCCTTGAGAAAGTGATTGTGGGAACTGCTGCAGTCCATGTGGTAACCCAGAGTGTTGTTTGGGGAATTCCAGGGTTTCGATCCCGTGACAGTAAAGGAACAGTTATAACTTCCAAATCAGGGTTGTGTGTGACTTAAAGGGGAACCTGGAGGTGGTGTTGTTCCCATGCATCTGTTGCCCTTATCCTTCCAGATGGTGGAGGCTTCAGATTTGGAAGGTGCTGTCAAATAAGCCTGGGTGGGTTGCTGCAGTTCATCTTGTACACGAAACACACTGGAGCCACTTTGCACCAATGGTGGAGCAAGTGAATTTTTAAAGTGCTGAATGGTGTGCTGATCAGCTGGGCTGCTTTGTCCTGGACGGTGCTGAGTTTCTTGAGTGTTGGATTGGAGCCACATCTATCCAGAAAAGTGGAGAATATTTCGTCACGTTCCTGATTTGTACCTTGTGGACAGTGCGCAGGATTTGGAGGGTCAGGAGGGGAGTTACCCTCTACAAATTCACTGATCAGTTTATGGATCACAGTATTTATATAACTGGTCCAGTTCAACTTCTGTTTAATGGTAACCCACACGACGATGATATAATGCACAGAATCCCCACAGTGCAGAAGGAGGCCATTCAGGCCATCGGGTCTGCATCAGCCTTCCGAAATAGCACCCTACCTAGGCCCTATCCCCATAATCCAAACTAACCTTTGGACTCTAAGGAACAATTTAGCATGGCCAAACCACCTAACTTATACCTTTTTGGACTGTGGGAGAGAAGTGGAGATTCTGCAATGGTAATGTCAAGGTGAGATGGTTAAAAATTCTCTCTTGTTGAAGGTGGTCATTGCCTGGTACTTAGATGATGTGAATATGTAACTCTTTCCTCAACAGAGGACTCTCCCAATGTGGCTGACTAGTTTTCAACCATGTCCATTCCATTTCAGCTACTTCTGTCCTCACCCTTATCCTCTCCCTCCCCGAACCATGATAGGATTCCCTTTGTCCTAATCTTTCATCCCACCAATCTCTGCATTCAAGGGATCATACTTCACCATTCCGAAGCATATCTTTGCCTTTCCGCATTCCAAAGGGACCATTCCCTCCATAATACCCTAACTCACTCATCAATCACCCAGCATCCCATCCCCTACTCATGGTGCCTTTCCATACAAGAATAGGAGATGCAAAATAGACCTTTTTATCTCCTCTCTGTTCCCCATTCAAATTCCCAAATATTCCTTTCAGGTGAAGCGGGCACCTCCCGCTGCCGGGGGAAAGCAGGCAGCATAATCAAGGATCCCTCCCACCCGGCTTACTCACTTTTCCAACTTCTTCCATCGGGCAGGAGATTCAGAAGTCTGAGAACACGGACGAACAGACTCAAAAACAGCTTCTTCCCCACTGTCACCAGACTCCTAAATGACCCTTTTATGGACTGTCCTCATTAACACTACACCCTGTCTGCTTCATCCGATGCCAATGCTTATGTAGTTACATTGTATATCTTGTGTTGCCCTATTATGTATTCTCATGTATTTTCTTGAATTCTGTTCAATTCCCTTTTCTTCCCATGTACTGAATGATCTGTTGAGCTGCTTGCAGAAAAATACTTTTCACTGTACCTCGGTACACGTGACAATAAACAAATCCAATCCAATCCAATCCAAAGTGATTCACTTGTACTTTTCCCCATTTAGTAAACTGTATTCGCTGCTCACAATGGAGTCTCCTCTGCGCTGCGGAGATTAGATTATCTGATCATTTTGTGGAACTCCTCCATTCGGTCCATGAGCCTGACCTTGAGCTTCCAGTCACTTGTCATTTTGATTCTACACCTTGATCTCCTTTACCTGCTGCAGTGCTACAATGAAGATCAATGCAAGCTCGAGGTAGAGCATGGTATATTTTCATTCAGCACTCTGCAGCCTTCTGGGCTTAACATGAAATTCAACAATTTTAGGTCATAGCCCTCATCCCCATTTTGTTTCCTACCTCTTTCTAATCTTCCTGGGTCCTCTCTCTTGCTTTCTTTTGCATTCAGGCAGAGGCTATTCTTTCCATAATACTGCCTGACTTGCTCAGTACTTCCAACATTTCCTGTTTTTATTTCAGTTATTCAGGATCCTGCCATTCACACCTCCTCAAGAAACATCTTTTGTTCTTTTACTCGTCTGTTTGTACTTGCACTGCTATTTCTTTCGCTATTAATAAGGATGAGGGTGGTGCAGTGCTCAGCACTGCTACCTCATAATGCCAGAGACCAGGGCCGGGATTCTCCCCTACCCGGCGGGGCGGGGGGTCCCGGCGTAGCGGAGTGGCGCCAACCACTCCGGCGTCGGGCCTCTCCAAAGGTGCGGAATTCTCCGCACCTTTAGGGGCTCGGGCCGTGCCGGAGTGGTTTCCGCTATGCCGGCCGGCGCAAACAGCCTTTGGCGCTACGCCGATCGGCATCGGGGCTGGCCGAAAGGCCTTCGCGGTCCACGCATGCGCCGGTGCGTCAGCGGCCGCTTACATCACCACCAGCACATGCGTAGGAGGATGGTCTCTTCCGCCTCTGCCATGTTGGAGGCCGTGGCGGCGGCGGAAGAAAATGAGTGCCCCCACGGCACTGGCCCGCCCGCCGATCGGTCGGCCCCGATCACGGGCCAGGCTACCGTGGGGGCGCCCCCCCGGGGTCAGATCGGCCCGCGCCCCCACCCAGGACCCCGGGTGCCCGCTCGCGCCGCCAATCCCACCGGCACCAGAGGTGGTTTAAACCATGTCGGTGGGATTGGCCTGTCGGCGGCAGGACTTCGGCCCATCGCGGGCTGGAGAATCGGCGCGGGGGGCGCGCCTATCGGTGGGCGCACCTATCGGTGGGGCGTGATTCCCGCTCCTGCCGATTCCCGGTGGTGGAGAATTCCGGCCACGGCGGGGCCGGGATTTACGCTGGCCCCGGGCGATTCTCCGACCCTGCGGGGGGGGGGGGGGGGGGTCGGAGAATTCCGCCCCAAGATCCAATTCTGGCCTCGGGTGGCTGTCTGTGTGGAGTCTCCATGTCTGCATGGGTTTCCTCCCGGTTCTCTAGTTTCCTCCCACAGTCCAAGATGTGCAGGTTAGATGAGGATAGGGTGGGGGAGTGGGCCTAGATCATGTACTCTTTTAGAGGGTCTGTGCAGGCTCGATGGGCTGAATGGCCTGTTTCTGCATTATAGGGATTCAATGATGATTTAATTTCCCTTGCCCTCCACCTTCTCACTGACCTTCCCTCCTGTTCCTTATCTACCCTCTCCCTTTCACTTGCTGAAAACTTTCTTGCTTCTCTTATTGTTGTCTCTGTTTATCTATCCACAGATGCTGCCCAACCTGCTGAGCATTTCTCGCATTTTCATCCGCAGAGTTTTGCTTCTGTAATTGCATCTTAATCCTAACTTAATCCTCCAAATGGGAATCTTATTTAATATAAATTTAGAGTACTCAATTATTTTTTTACAATTAAGGGGCAATTTAGCGTGGCCAATCCACCTACGCTGCACATCTTTGGGTTGTGGGGGTGAAACCCACGCAGACATGGGGAGAAAGTGCAAACTCCACACAGACAGTGACGCGGGGCCAGAATCGAACCCAGGTCCTCAGCACTGATCCAAACGGGAACCCAACAGTTTTATAATTGGGAATTTCCAATGGAATTCCCCGAGCTGTTGCATCAAATTTTCCATCTTGAATATATAATGTTAATGCCTTATTATATCGAAATTTGTCTGTAACAAATACAGTGGTCAAAAATTGATGTCCGTCCACCATGGTAGCTCAGTGGTTAGCACTGTTGCTTCACAACGCCAGAGTCCCGGGTCCGATTCCCAGCTTGGGTCATCTGTCAGTGCGGAGTCTGCGCGTTCTCCCTGTGTCTGCGTGGGTGTCCTCCGGATGCTCCGGTTTCCTCCCACAAGTCCCGAAAGACGTGCTTGTTAGGTGAATTGGACATTCTGAATTCTCCCTCTGTGTATCCGAACAGGTGCCAGAATGTGGCGACTAGGGGCTTTTCACAGTAACTTCATTGCAGTGTTAATGTAAGCCTACTTGTGACAATAATAAAGATTATTATTATTGTAATCGTAATAATAACATGGGTGTTAAGGAGACCGTTAATAATATTATATACAGCAGATTGCAATCAAAAGATCAGCAATTTTGATTATAAGAATAACCAAACACTCAGTTGTCAGAAGTAAAGCATTACAACTCTTTCTATCATCAAATGAACATGAAGAATGTGATTTTCTAAATGTATATCCCAGGTGTAGACATTCAAGCGCAAGAAGTACATATCAGTAAATCATGGGGTGTTCCTGGTGTTTTCATCTGTAAATTTTAACCAGTGGAAAATAGTAGAGAGGCCTCCTGTGGTTTCCCAGTGAATAATTCCAGTCGGTGAATGCCAGGAAAATAGGATTTGGAAAATTGGCACTTTTTAGTCAAAGTACCTGTTGAATAATAACAAAGATGACAACTGTAAATATTAACTTTGTGCGTCAAGAAGTATAAATACAAACTGTATTACTCCAATGCCAGAGTAAACATTGTGTATGATGAATCATCATAGGTCCGGTCCATCTAAAATTGAGCAATTGATCTGGCTTTAGATTCAACATGTTCAAACATCCTTTCGACCTGTTTGTGATCCCTACCACCCTGTGTCAATGATATTTCTCGTGCATCTATGATTTTTGTTTCTCTCTCCTTCACAACCTTTCTTTTGTGAGGGCCACGAAGAATCCAGCACAAGTTTGTAGAATCAAAAGAAATAACTTGATTTACAATTACATATGAACAACAGCAGCAGTACTCCACCACCGCTCACTCCTCTCTAACTTGTGCCACACTGGCCAGCTCTATTTATGCAGGTGACTGCTCATGATTTCTCTGTCCCCCCCCTCATTGTGGAAGTTCATACTCACTAAGGATTGTGGGATCACCATTACTCCCCAACCAGTAGTAATCAGCCAGGTTATGACACTTTTTTTTACCTTGTGTGATCTTCAGGGCAGATGCTTATCCAGCTGTGGTTTCTGCAGGAACATCAGATAATAATTTCAGTTCTGCTGTCACTTTATTCTGAGGGCAATGTCTTTGAAATAAGCTGCTCAGGAGGCTGAATTTTCAGTTTTGAGGCAGAAATAGGTCTCAGGACTGTTTTTGGTTCGGGAATCCGGTCTCCCATGGGAAACTGATTAAAGTTAAGATTTTCATAGAGGTAAACCCTATGAATTGCAGCACTGGTCAGCGAGCCCTTTATAGATGGTGCCCTAATCTGTGCGGAGCTGATTCCTGGCCCCGTCCCTCCAGAGTGACGACGTGAACCTCATCCGCTCACTTTGTTTTGGCAAAGAGGCTCAAGATTCAGTGAGAAAACTGGCCTGTGGAACTTTCCAGTTCAACGCTATTTTTCTGTAAGTGCCTGACACTTTGCCAAATTCTGGGAAGATTCCCCCCCCAGAGACTCCCATGAGTCAACGGGAATGTTTGACCTCTTGCTTTGAGGACATCCCTAAAGCGTTTCCACTGTCCTTCTGGGAGTTTCCTGCTGTAACCGAGTGAGTAATTTGTTTCGGAATCAAGTCTTCCACAGTACCAAGAAGAAGCTACATGTCGCTGGAGAGCCAGAGATTTGGCATCAGGGACAGTACTGCCTCTCTTTCCTTTGAGGTAATCATGGGCCTAACATTGGAGACCATGAGGGACGGGAGGGAGGTCCTCTTCACAAAGGGTGGCAGCGAGTGACTATCAGCCAAACCAAAAGAGGCCTGGGTTCAAATTGCTGCCACTATTAGTGGCAGAACTGAAATAAGAGGAACCTGTATTTGGTATTGTGAAAGGTTCAATGATCTAGTACGTTCTGGGAATGTGAGTGCAAACCTCAACCCTTGACAGGTCTCAGGCCTTGCACACACATTTCACCTGAGGAGAACTGCTGCTCCTGAATATAGGAGAAGTGTGTGTCCAGGACACTTACTCAACCCTCAGGCTGGCTCAGAGCCATAGTGCTTCTGAGCACCTGTCAGCATATAGCTCCGAATGGATAGGAGCAGACGGCACTGGCTACAGAAGACAACAGTTCTTTATCTCACTCTCTTTTGTCTTTCCAGGAGAAACAAGCACAAAATGTCTGTGGCAAGGCCCAGGCAGAAGGAGGGGTGTCATTCTTCTGCTGGTTATCCCAATCGAACAGAGTTAGCCAAGACAATGAACAGGAGGCAATTGGGCTTGTGAAGTCAGGAGCTCGAGGTGGACCTGCGGATTACAGAGGGCACATTTGTCACTAAGGGCATGCAGTGCACTTCACCCGATCCAAGGCAAATTGTTGCCGAGAGAGACTGTGTCGTACCCCTAATGGGTCTGCATGGGATCGAGTGCGATCTAATGGAGTCTGGATCAACAAGGTCACATTCCAAAGCAGTGAAATTGCCTACAGGATGGATTCAAACCGTTATTTTGGGTTCTGGTTCTGCGCCTAGTTTTTGGGAGTGTCCGTTCACACAGGTTTCATTGCGCATCATTCAGTCACACAGGCATTCATTTTTGTTTCTCTCTTATGGGCTTGCTCTCGTTCACTGTTTCAATAAAATGGGTAAAAGAATGTTTTGAAAATGTGGAATGTCAGCACTTTGCCCTCAATTGTTTTTACAAGGTCTCACAATGATTTTAACAAATTCAAAAGTAATTTCCATCAGCTCATTATGTTAGTCAGTACCTCACTGTGATAAATATGTTACAAATAATAGTCACAACCCAAAGAGGCAGCTGAAAGAAGTTGATGTCTTTATTAGAAAGCATACATTACATCACATGTCCAATGTCACTCAACCACAATAGTTTTAAACATTTAACATAACTTTTACATCAGAGGAAATCTGTAAAGTCTAAAGCTTTCACACCAAATGAGTTAAAGCGCAATTTTTTAAGGCCTGTATATGCACATATAAAGGTTCTAACCCAAATGACATAATTCTGACAGGAACTGTTCCAGTCAAGAAGGTGAAAATTAATCCAAAAATGTAAGAAGCACATTCAACACTTGGCAGCTGTGTTGGAACAATACCCTGAGAGTGGGGTGAATGACAAGACTGTGACAGTAAAATAGGCAATTCATATTTAGGGCACTATCTTTAAATAAAGAGGCTTGGCAAATCTTCTTTTGCTTATTTACAGACGCGTGATTTTATTTGAATTGAACTATTATGCCACTTGCATTAGCCATCAGCTATTTTGTCTGCCTTTCAGGTGATAGCTCTAATACTCCAAATTAAAGATCATGGGCGGAATTCTCTGATAATTGGGCTATGTCCCCACGCCCACGAGAAAACGGACTCAAATCACTCTGGACTTTCCTGGAGAAAGTCCAAAGTGATTATCCGTTTTGAAGGGGGCCAGCAGGGCCTTGGAGTAGTCCACTCAGCTCCGGCTGCCAATGGCGGCCACCCCGCGCAACATGGCGGACCCACACAGCGAGCCGGCCCCGACAATATCGACCCCCCTCAGGTCTTGCGCGCCCGATGATCAGTGGCCACTGATCGCAAGCCTGGCCGTCCTGGAGGCCCCCCCTGGTGATTGATCCTCCGCCCTCCACCAGGGAGAGCGTGCCCTACCCCCACCCCCCGTGATGGATCCCCCGCCTTCCACCAGGGCGAGCATGGCCTGGGTCCATTGCCGCCACTCCGGGCTTCCGTCGGATGGAACTCGGGAGTGAACCACGCCGGCGGGAACTCGTCCAGTTGTCGGTGGAGAATCGCCGCGGGGGCCTCTCTCAATGGTTCTTGGCTGGCGCGCGTCGACCGCGCGTGTGCGATTGCTATTTCCCTCACCCTTTACAGTGATCAGAAACTAATTCCAGAATTCAAGGTAACACCAGTGCCTCCAGTTGCCTCCTAAGAGTTGAAACTTATACTTGTCAATTGGAGGCTATACTTCTTGAGCAAATGTAGGTGGGGCTTTGGCTCCAAAGTAATATGCTTGGTGTTGGTAGCTTGCAATCAAGGTAAGTCTTTGGGACAGATTTAGTCAGCAGAATGCTGGTTAACAAACCAGCCTGAGTATCCAGTAATGGAATTGGAGGGTGTTGGAATTTTAGTTTTAAGCTGCTGTTGATATATTTTCAGTTTCAGTTGCATTAGTCCCTCCCCTGGGCACGGTTTAACCACCGCATTGCACCCTGTGTGGATCTGGGCACTCCAGTTATATAGTGGGAAAGTCCAAAATCGAGAGTCGCATCAGTTGCGAATCAGTTTGCCATCTAATCGGCCCGCTGCCTATGACGAGTTCCGAATCGCGCCAAAATATGACGAGCTTATCATTAACCCCAATTTGCATTTTTTCCATCCATTCGCGAGATTGAAGTCGAATGTAATGGCCTCCCGTGAATCAACTGGCTTTCCAGCAAGAAATCACGGGGACGTTGTTTAGTAATCCTTTTTAAAAATGTAAAGTTGGCACAATGGCTGCTGAGAGGAACTGAGGAAGTGAATAGCCATTTCCATTTTCCAGCACGCAGCTCAATGGGGGAATACGCTCCTAATGGTGCTTGGGCTTGGTCAGGGTCTGAAATGTTCCAGATCAGGGGTCAGCCCTGGGCCAGGAGTGCGGTGAGGGGCTTTTTGTCTGTGAGGCCTTCAAGTCATTTTTAAATATTGTGGACACCCATAACAGGAGCATCCACAGCTGCTGCCTGTCTGTCCTACCAAATACTTCCAAGACAGTGCCTTGTTCTTGGTTCTGAATGTCACTTTAACTCCCTTTGACTGTGAGAAGCCTCTAGCTTCACAGTCGAAGGCTGAAGGATCTGGCCTTTGTATTTATGAGAGCACTTGACAGCTACATGTTGTGTTTGTTGCTTGCTCCTGCTGGTGGCTGCAAATGCCTGGAAGCTGCTGTTTCTGTTTCCTTCCTTTTCTGTAGCCAGAAAGAGGGACAATTTTTTTGAAGGTTCCTGGGGCCTGGAACACTGGGCTTAGGGGGATATATGAGTCTAGAAGGCAATCCGGTTTGAGGCAAGCAGATGCTGCGGGACTTGGTGCACGACACTGATCCAAATTGTACACTTGATGATGCCACTGAAGAAATGTTTTTGCAGTGTGTGGTGAGTGCTGCATGTAACTGGTACGTCACTGTGGGTTAAACACGCTGGGAGTCAGTCAAGGATGTTCAACTGCACCTTAAGAGCCAGTGGAATATGTGGATGCCAGGATTTGGTTCGGGTGAGATTGGGCCGTGTGGGCGGGCCTGCACAGCTGCAGCTCCTGGATGGAGAATGGCGCTGATACGTGGAACAAGTAACATATTGATGGACAGATCATTTCTACGATAAAGTTCGGGACATGATAATACATTCTCATGCTTATCCTCCATTTCTGTTGAGGAACCTGCGTGAGGTGATACTGTGTGGTATTTTTTGTGAAAATGAGCCAATATAACTTTGTATTGGCACCAATATGGAATGGTGATGTTTCCTTGTTGTTTAATGGTTAGTATAATATGTGGACTGTTATGTAGTTGATTTTCAAATCTTTATTACTGCTGACCATTTAAAAAACAAAATATTCTCAAGTGGATTCCCATGTCTCAAATGATGATTATTGCATGGCTAATTCAATCAAACTTTGAAGTCTGAACAGTTTGCCTGACCTCAAGAAGCATCGGCACCATAGATATAAAAAAAATTTATATAGAATTTCAGTACAGAAGGAAGCCATGCGGCCCATCGAGGCTCTTGGAAAGAGCACCGTACCTAGGCCCGCATCTCCAACCTATCCCCATAACCCAGTAACCCAACCCCACACTATGGGCAATTGTGAATACTAAGGGCAATTTAGCATGGCCAATCCACCTAACCTGCACATCTTAGGACTGTGGGTGGAAACCGGAGCACCCGGAGGAAACCACGTGCACATGAGGAGAACGTGCAGACTCCGCACAGACAGTGACCCAAGCTGGGAATTGAACCTGGGACCCTGGAGCTGTGAAGCATTTGTGCTAACCACTATGCTACCGTGCAGCCAACAATCAAACACTCAAGAGCTGGGCTTCAGCACTGGGGACAACCTCACGACCAAAGGGTTGGTGTGTCGATCAGGGGAAGGCACCCTGAGCATGGCCTGCCTAATGTTCCCGGCAGGGGTCTGGTGTCTAGGGTCTCCTGATGTGGCCTTGGGGGGTGATGTGGCAGAGTGAGGATCTCCAGCACACCTGGCTCACTGGGTGACACTCTGAGAGAAGATGGGAACAGTAAGGGTGGGGGAGGCTCGGGGGATTTGAGGGTCCCGGGGTGGAGGCTCTCACTGAATCTCAGTCTCCCTCCTTCTCCAATTCCTCACCGATACAAAAATGGATGGTGGTGTCGGACCCACAGAGGATGCCCTCGCGGTGCTGGTGGCAGCCCAGGTGGCCAGACGCCACAGAAGGAAGCTGCAGGTTCCTTGAAGCAGGTTGGAGGCGGTACCCCATGTGCAGGACGCGCATACCCTGAAGACCCAGCCGCCCATCTGATCGAGGAGGAACCCAGAGGGGTGGGGGCGCCAGAAATACCCCAAAGTGTACAGGCATCATTGGTCTTTCGAGGAGCAGATGGACAGCATGTGTTGCAGGAGACTCTGTCTCAACAAAGAGACAGTGTGGCACCTGTGTCATGCCCTCTTGGAGGAGGAGGACCCCCATGGTGGCTATGAAGGTCCCTGTTCATTCCAGGGCTCGAGCGGGGACTTCCCAGACTACAGCCCACGTGCATCCATGAGGTCACAGATGCTCTATATGCCCAAGTATCAGAACGCATTAACTTTGACCTTTAACCATGCTCACCAAAATGTCCGGTCTGCAGGGTTCTCTGCCGTCATCTGGATGCCCCAGGTTCAAGCAGTAATTGGTAGTAATTGCATGTCGCCTTGTACGCACCAGGACATCAGGGAGTGCCTTTCATTAACTGGAAGGGGTTCCACTCTGGATCATGCACGTCTCCAGATCATGCACGTGTCTGCATGCTTCCTAGGAAGTGTAGATGACAGCTACATCTGGGACACTCGGAGATCCCCGGTGTTTTGAGGATCACCCCAGGATGATGAATTGACTCCTGAGGGGTAAGGGGTATCAGCTGTGGTCCTGGCTTATACGCCAGTGCAGAGGCTGGAGACTGAGGTGGAGATCCAATATAATGAGGTCCATGTTGCCACCTGGGGTGTCATCGAGCGGTACATCAGGCTGCTGAAAATGTGGATCCAATGCCTGGACCGCTCTGGTGGTGCACTGCACAACAACCCCTAGAGGGCCTCCTGCTTTGTGGTGGTCTGCTGTGCCTCACCTGAGGAGGAGGAAGCAGACCAGGAAGGGAAGGAGGACGAGACCGGGGAGGACCCGATGGAAGAGCCAGAGGATGGAGGACAGCGAGGGTCCGGCATGCCCAGAGGACCAGGGATTCTCAGAGGATGAGGTTTTCTTTGCCAGGTCATCTCTCCTCTCCCTCCCTCCCCCCCATTTCCCGCCTTCCTCGCACCCTTTCCCCTCCTTCCCCCCATTCCTCTCCTTCCTCCCCCCATTCCCCTCCTTCCTCTCCCCCACCGATTCCCCAACCCTCCCACCACTACTCCCATCTCCGCCCCCGACCCCCCTGTTCCTTGCAGAGTCTGAGTAACATCACTCCAGGATGATGGGCCTATACCGGCACTGTCAGTGGGTCATTGTACAAGGCACAAGAGTGATGATCACTCGCTGTGTGGTAAGCTCTGATGCTGCTCAGTTAATGCCAAAGTCTGCTGACAGCGAACTCACACTCATCCTCTGAATGGGTCTGCATCAGTAACGTTTGATTTTGGACACTGTGCCTGGGGGAGTAGGGGGTGAGAGAAGCGGAGGTCAACAGTGGATGGGGTCGCAGGCAGGGTCGCTATGAAGATTAACGTGACAGAGGCTTCACATGTATCACGTGTGTGGTGATATGACTGTGCACAGTTGTCTTTAGTTAGCAATGTGACCTCCAACCTGCTGGTGGCGATATAGATCTATCACCTGAGTCCAGATACCTGCCAGTTGTTAGTAAGTCATACAAGGAGATAGTCACACTTGGAGTAGCTCCAGGAGAATTCACGGAATTAATTTGGTAGCCATCGTCTGTATATAGTTCATTAATCATCTTTTCCACGTGTTTGTTAATAAATCATCTTTATAGTGAAACAACTGTATGTTCTGTGCACATCATTGTAACGGTTATATCACAGAACACAACAAGGTGTAAAATGTTTTAATTGTGAACATTTGACATTTCCATTCCCCCTAGCTACAGATAGTGACAACACCTCCTCCCGCCCCCCCCCCCCCCCTCCCCGTCAGTGCTTCCCTATCTTATTGATCTTATGCGGACTACTACCATGTCTAGGTGTGTCCGCAGGGTGCAGACTGCTGCTTTTCATGCCCTGTGGCCTTTGATGCCCTTGACGGATGCCCTCTTGAGGAGCTGGAGCTGGAGGGCCCTGGCCAATATACCAGCCTCACAGGCATCGCACTGCCACCCTGTTCTGCCTGCCGCCCTTGAGATGTGCCTCTGACAGGAGGGGAGGATTTGGAAGAAGAGGAGACCACCGTCATCTCCTTGCTGGGAGGCCCCGGGTTGGCCCCCAGTGCTTCCTCCTCCCTGATAGTGCCCGTAGGGCCCTGGGGTCCCCATGGGATGGAGTATCAGCTGGGATGAGGACTCAGATCTCTGGTATTCAGCCCCCCATCATGGCCTTTTTCTGCTTATTATGGTCTGTCTTCTCCTGTGGTGACAAAGAGAGGGCTGTGCGAGCCATGCTTCATGGATCAGATGGGTCTATTGCAGGTGGCATGTGTGGGCACCGCACCTGGACATGAAGGGGTTGTGCTGGTGGGTGCCAGGGGGTTCTGAGGAACAAGCACGAAGATCAGATGTAGGGAGGGTGTGAGGTGTCAGCCAGTGAGTTGTGGGGGGAGGGTTGGGAATCTTGAGGGGCGACAGGCTGAACTGATACCAGGAGAGAGGTGGTAACTTACCCTTGCAGCTCAGTGGAGGTCATTGGTCTTCTTCCGACATTGCACGCTGGTCATGCTACCCACACTGCGTAAACTGAGGGCCAAATTGTGAAACTTTTGTGGAGTATGAGCAATCAAACACCCCTGCAGATCCTGGCTCTCAGGATGTACTGAGGAGGAGGAGCAGAATTGGTGAAAGAAGGACATATTCAGACAACCAGTGAAGCATTGTGATGATACTGGTGTGTTTACACTTTGGAATTTGTTGAATCAAGATAGCATGTGGTCTGAATTGGCACTTTGTTATTTGTGGTGTTTAGGAAAGGATTAGGAAAGGACCTATTTGTTCAACTGGTAATGATCAGTTTGTTCCTGCAGAGGAAAAGTAGGGGACTAATTGTGTTGTCATGTTGCAGGGTGGGTGGTATATTGAAGGAAGGCCTCTTTATGAAAATATAGGGGAAGAAGGTTAAAAGTGCCATACAAAAGAGGCAATTTCAGTGACAATGTCCTTGAAGCAGTCACTAAGGAGTCCTCTGGGCGCTGGCCATTGTAATGCTCTTCTCCATGTTGGTCAACCACTGACAGAGCCAAGGCCCACAAAGTCAAAATTCTGTCAAATCAGCACTTGAGTGCTTAACCGATAGGTGTCTGGTGAAGATATAGAATCATAGAATCACTACAGTGCAGAAGGAGGCCACTCGGCCCATCAAGTCTGCACCAACCCTCCGAAAGAGCACTCCCCCCATGCCTGTTCCCCCACCCTATCTCAATAACCTCTTAACCTAACTTACACATCATTTGGGCACTAAGGGGCTATTTAACATGGCCAATCCACCTTAGCTGTACGTCTTTGGACTGCAGGTGGAAACCAGAGCACCCGGAGGAAACCCACGCAGACACGGGGAGAAAAGGCAAACTCCACTCACCCAAGGCTGGAATTGAACTCAGGTCCCTGGCGCTGTGAGGCAGTAGTGTTAACCACTGTGCCACCTTGCCGCCCATCATTAAAGGGCTCATCCAGGATTTGAACTCGGGACCTCTCACAAGCTCCTAGATTGAAACACCAAGACTGAAAGCGAGAATCATACCACGGGACCAACGAACCGCCACTATGAAGGGTATAACTATTTGTGATGCAGGATTTGGAATGGACCAAGTCCTTTGTAATCTGTCCAGGCAGGAAAAATGTTTCTTTAAGAGTCTGCCCACCCGCCACCCTCTGAACAATCTTGAAGAACCACAAAGCTCACAGGCATGAACAGCAGGAGACGAGCTTGTCAACTTTACAACAACAACTTGTATTTATATAGTACCTTTAATAGAGTAAAACTTCCAAAGGCACTTAGCAGGGAAATTATAAAACACATTTTATAACAAGCCAAATAAGATATTAGGACAATGGCACAAAGAGGCAAGTTTTGAAGAGTGTCTGAAAAGAGGAAAGAGGTAGAGAGGCACGGAGTTTTAAGGAAGGATTTCCAGAGCTTAGGACCTTGACAGCTGAAGTAATCGCCACAGTGGTGGAGTAATTAAAATTGGGGACGTCCAAGAAGTCAGAACAGAAGCACAGATATGGTGGGGGTGGGGCTTATGGGATAGAGGAGGTCACGACCTAAGCCAGGGCAAGACCATGAAACATTTTCAAACAGCTGAGAACTTGAGGTGAGAGTTTCTTCTTTGAAGAGGACAAAGAGGGCTGAAATTCAAAGTATTAAAGGTTTGTTACAATTTCCAGTATATTGGCCATCAACATATAGGCTCCCCTGTACGCTGCCGTAAAAAGTGTGGATGTTGAAATACTAAAAGCCCTCCCTGGTGGAAAATATCCGATAGAACTCAGAAAGCAACCCTGAAAACCAACAGCGAATGGTCCCGCCTCACTCCAGTGCTGCCGTAACGTCAAAGGTGCATCAGCCACCTTGACAAGCCTGTGGCAATGCTGTAAATAGCAATGTTGCACTCGGCCTTGTATCACACAGAGCTCCCATAAATACCTGAAATAAACCCTTGCTATAGAGATTGAATGTGGTGGTAGCCATATAGAGCAATGTACACTGGAGGCAGTCAAGCAGTCGGTAACTAACTGGAAATCAAGGTCAGCCTCTTAAACTTTAGATGCAATTAAAATAAAAAGATTTCTTGCTAATGTTGACCTAAGGAATCCAAAGCAAGGGAGATTGTATTCCCAAGCTGGCTACTCGTCTCTACACTGGAGATTTGCTCTTAGGAGCACCCCTTTCATTGTGGATTCTAAACGTTCAAACTGTTCAGATGCTTGATACAGGTACAGAGGCTTGCAAAAGCCAGGAAACTTCCGGAGGCCGAAATAAAATGCATAAAAAGAATGATCTCAAACCGTGAAGTCAACAGTGGTTTGAACAGATGAGAAAATTCTGACACGATCATTCTTAGGCCTTCACACAAAATAAGAGGCATACATGTGATCAAACCCAGCTCTCCGATTCTCTGAACTGAGTCCCCACACC
This sequence comes from Scyliorhinus canicula, assembly GCF_902713615.1. Taxonomy (NCBI): domain Eukaryota; kingdom Metazoa; phylum Chordata; class Chondrichthyes; order Carcharhiniformes; family Scyliorhinidae; genus Scyliorhinus; species Scyliorhinus canicula. Next base: position 174,124,984 of record NC_052151.1, read on the forward strand.
AGGCATGAAACTGACCAAAATGTGCTCAAGGTTTAACATCATCAAAGCCAAAATCTGCTACCTGGTGCTCATTCTGTCACTAAATTTGTTTTTGTCAAACCTCTGTGGGTTTGGGCATACTGCATAATTGTTAAAACTCTAACCATGAAGATAGTGAGAGAGTTGTGCGTGCAGTGTGTTTATCTATAGGGAGCTGGTGGGTAAATGGATGGCTGGTATGGTATTGTTAGTCCTGTGGAGGAGTAATTGTGGCATTGAAGACAACATTTTCAGGCTCTATTACTTATAGTTCCCACTCTATCATTGATCCATCACTGTTTTCTGAGCTATGCTGGCAGTAGAATGACCTATTACAATAAATGTTCGACTGCTGGCACCAAGTGTGTGGTTCATTCATCCATGTTTCATCAGACTGATCACACAAAATACAGAACATGAGGTATCTTACCATGGCACATAACATTATTTCAAGTGCTCCAGTGCAAAGTTGAGTTCAGCAATCACAGTAAATATTATGGCTTAAGTACTTGCAGCATGGAATGTCTGTTGAGCTCCATATCATGGCTTGTAACAGGCCTGGGCTACTTTGGAGTTGGTCTTCCTGTCCAGTGCTTTGCAGATATAGTGACCAGCTTCCATTAACTTGCTTAAGTCTATTCCCTTGAGTCAATAAAGAAAGAAAACATCTTTATAAAGTGGCACTAACAATAAACTTTAACAAATTTTCTCCTAGTAGTATTTACCTGAACATTGATACAAACATTAACATAGAAACTAAACTGTAACAAAATAGTAACATAAAGGGTTCTTTTCTCAATGTATCAATGCAGATTAGCATTTGATGTTTACAACCTTGAATTGGACATTATCCCAAACTATTTCCCTAACTATAGTGACTGATAGTGAAACCGACAAAGAAACAACATAGAATCAGTGAATGGTTACAGCACAAAAGGAGACCATTCAGCCCATCATGTCCAGTTCTCTGCCAGAACAGCTTTGATAGTCCCACTCCCTCACCATTTTCCCGGTAGTCCTGGAATTCTTTTTTTGGGTGCTTTTCCAATTCCTGTCTGAAAACCACAATTGAATGTGTCTTGATCACATTCTCAGACAGTATATTCCAGGCCCTAATCACTCGTAGCGTTCAAAGGTTTTCCCTCTTGTCACCTTTTTAAATCGGTGTTCTCTGGTTTTTGACCATTCTGTCAATGGGAACAGTTTCTTGTTATCTACTCCATCTACATACTGCCCAACCAAAATGGTTTTGAACACCTCTGCAAATCCCCCCGCGAATGTCTCTTCTCTAAGAACAACAACCCAAATTCTCCAATATATCCATTTAACTGTAGTCCCTCCTCATCAGAACCATTCTTATAAATATTTTCAACATGCTCTCTAAACCCTTTCAATCCTTCCTAAAGTGCAGTGCCCAGAAATGACTTCTGGGAATGGTTCCAGAAATGAGGAACTTTAGTTATATGGATAGATTTGGAAAAGTTGGGGAGCACTTTTTTTCATTCATTCAAGTGATGTGGACATCGCTGGCTGGACATAGAGGTGATTGGGAGCCATCTTCTTGAATTGCTGCTTCCATGTGGTGTTGGTACATCCACAATGCTATTAGTCAGGGAATTCCAGATTTTGACCCAGCAACAGTGAAGGTGATATATTTCCAAATCAGGATGGTGTAAGGCTTGGTGGGAAACTTCCAGGTGATGGTATTCCCATGTGTCTGCTAGCTTAGCTAGCCTTTCTCGATGGTAGTAGCCATGGGTTTGGAAGGTGCTGTCTAAGAAGCCTTGGTGAATTCCTGCACCGTATCTTGAAGTTGGTATACACGCTGCCGCTGTGCATCGGTGGTGGGGAGTTTATGTTTGTAGATAGAGTGATAATCAAGCAGACTGCTTTGTTCTGGATGGTGTCAAGCCCCTTGAGTGTTGTTGGAGCTGCATTCATCATCCAGGCAGGCGAAGAATATTCCATTACACTCCTGACATGTGCCTTGTAGGTGGTGGTCAGGCTTTGGGGAGTCAGGAGGCGAGTTACTTGCTGCAGGATACTTAACCTCTGACCTCTTACTGCCACAGTCTTTATATGGCTAGTCCAGTTCAACTAACGCCTAGGATGTTGATAGTGGTAGATTCAGCAAGGGAAATGTCAATTAATAGTTAGATTCTCTCTGTTTGGGGATGATCATTGCCTTGCACTTGTATGATGTGAATATTACTAGTCACTTGTCAGCACAAGCTTGGATATTGTTGAGGTGTTGCTGCATTTGGACAGTGACAGCTTCAATATCTGAGGAGTCATAACTGGTGCTGAACATTGTGCAATCATCAGCGGGTATCTGCGCTTCTGACCAGATGATGCCAGGAAGGTCATTGATGAAGTAGGTGAAGCTGGTAGGGCCCAGAAGGGGGAGCAATCAAGTGGGCTGTTTTGTCCTGGATGGTGTTGAGCTTCTTGAATGTTGTTGGAGCTGCACTCATCCAGGCATGTGGAGAATATTCAATTTCACTCCTGACTTGTGCCTTGTAGATGGTGGACAGGATTTGCGGGGTCAGGAGGTGAGTTACTCACCATAGGGTTCCTAGCCTTTGATCTGCTTTGGTAGCCACAGTATTAATATGGCTAATCCAGTTCAGTTTCTAATCAATGGTAACCACAGGATGTTGATTGTGGGGGATTCATCAATGGTAATGCCATTGAATGTCAAGGCGCGATGGTTAGATTCTCTCTTGTAGGAGATGGTCATTGCGATGGAACGTTTGTAGCGGGAATGTAACTTGCCACTTGTCAGCCCAAGCCTGGATATTGTCCAGGTCTGCATTTGGTTATTGTCTCTGGGCTATTACCCGTGCCACGTGCTAACGAGTCGAGGAGTAGGGAGAGAGAGCAGTTGAACACGTGGATGCAGGGATAGTGCAGGAGGGAGGGTTTCAGAATCCTGGACAATTGGGGCTCATTCTGGGGTAGGTGGGACCTCTACAAATGGGATGGTCTACACCTGGACCAGAGGGGTACTAATATCCTGGGGAGGAGGTTTACTAATGCTCTTCGGGAAGGTTTAAACTAGTTCAGCAGGGGATTGGGAATCTGAATTGTAGCTCCAGTACACAAGAAGTTGAGAGTAGTGAGGTCATGAGTAAGGTTTCAAAGTTGCAGGAGTGTACCGGCAGGAAGGAAGGTGGTTTAAAGTGCGTCTACTTCAATGCCAGGAGCATCCGGAATAAGGTGGGTGTGCTTGTGGCATGGGTTGGTACCTGGGACTTCGATGTTGTGGCCATTTCGGAGACATGGATAGAGCAGGGCGAGGAATGGTTGTTGCAGGTGCCGGGGTTTAGATATTTCAGTAAGCTCAGGGAAGGTGGTAAGAGAGGGGGAGGGGTGGCATTGTTAGTCAAAGATAGTATTACAGTGGCTGAGAGGACATTTGATGAGGACTCGCATATTGAGGTAGTATGGGCTGAGTTAAGAAACAGGAAAGGAGAGGTCACCCTATTAGGCGTTTTCTATAAGCCTCCGAAAAGTTCCAGGAAAGGATTGCAAAGATGATTCTGGATAGGAGCGAAAGCAACAGGGTAGTTGTTATGGGGGACTTTAACTTTCCAAATATTGACTGGAAACACTATAGTTTGAGTACTTTAGATGGGTCCTTTTTTGTCCAATGTGTGCAGGAGGTTTTCCTGATGCAGTATGTAGATAGGCCAACGAGAGGCGAGGCCGTATTGGATTTGGTACTGGGTAATGAACCTGGACAGGTGTCAAATTTAGAGGTAGGTGAGCACTTTGGTGATAGTGACCACAACTCGGTTAGGTTTACTTTAGCGATGGAAAAGGATAGGTATATACCGCAAGGCAAGAGTCATATCTGGGGGAAAGGCAATTATGATGCGATGAGGCAAGACTTAGGATGCATCGGCTGGAGAGGAAAATTGCAAGGGATGGGCACAATGGAAATGTGGAGCATGTTCAAGGACCAGCTACTGCGTGTCCTTGATAAGTATGTACCTGTTAGGCAGGGAGGAAGTGGTCGAGCGAGGGAACCATGGTTTACTACAGCAGTTGAAACACTTGTCACGAGGAAGAAGAAGCCTTATGTAAAGATGAGACGTGATGGTTCAGTTAGGGCGCTTGAGAGTTACAAGTTAGCTAGGAAGGCTCTAAAGAGAGAGCTAAGAAGAGCCAGGCGAGGACATGAGAAGTCTTTGGCAGGTAGGATCAAGGATAACACTAAAGCTTTCTATAGATGTGTCAGGAATAAAAGAATGACTAGGGTAAGAGTAGGGCCAGTCAAGGACAGTAGTGGGAAGTTGTGCGTGGAGTCCGAGGAGATAGGAGAGGTACTAAATGAGTATTTTTCGTCTTTATTCACACAGGAACAAGACAAAGTTGTCGAGGAGAATACTGAGATACAGGCTATGGGACTAGAAGGGCTTGAGGTTCATAAGGAGGAGGCGTTAGCGATTCTGGAAAGTGTGAAAATAGATAAGTCCCCTTGGCCGGATGGGATTTATCCTAGGATTCTCTGGGAAGCTAGGGAGGTGATTGCTGAGCCTTTGGCTTTGATCTTTAAGTCATCTTTGTCTACAGGAATAGTGCCAGAAGAATGGAGGATAGCATATGTTGTCCCTTTGTTCAAAAAGGGGAGTACAGATAAACCCGGTAACTATAGACCAGTGAGCCTTACTTCTATAGTGGGAAAAGTCTTGGAAAGCTTTATAAGAGATAGGGGGCGAAATTCTCCCAAAACGGGAGAAATCGTAAAACTGCCGTAAAACCCGGGCGGGTTTTACGGCAGCGCGCCCCTTCCCGACGGGGGACCGATTCTGGTCCCCCGTCGGGGCTAGCAGCCCGACGTCGGAGGCTCCGACAAGTCGGGCTTAACGAAAATCGTTAAGCCCGCTTGCCGGAGTTAGCGCCGGCTGACGCGTCATATGACGTCAGCCGCGCATGCGCAGGTGGGAAGACTCCACCCGCGCATGCGCGGGTGACGTCATCGCATTTTTGCGCGAATCCCGCGCATGCGCGGGCCGGGTTGCCCCTCAGTCGCCCCGCGTATTGATACTGCGGGGCGGCGGAAGGACAAATAGTGCGCGGGCATCGGGCCCGCTGCCCGCGATCTGTGCCCACCGATCGCGGGCCCATGGCACCCTTGGCACGGCCGTGGTACTGCCGTGCCAATCGGTGCCATGGATATTTTTTGCGAGTTTGTCACGACGTTTTTACGAACGGCAGGACCAGGTGTGTTTGCCGTTCGTAAAAAGGTCGTAAAGGGCTGGGACTTCGGCCCTTCTAACAGCTGAGAATCGCTGCCGGCCGTAAAAAAACGGCGGCAGCGATTCGGGTCGGGATTTCGGCGGGGGGGGGGGGGAGAATAGCGGGAGGGCGTCAAAAAAGTTGGGAAGGCCCTCCCGCTATTCTCCCACCCGTCGTGGGGGGGGGGGGGGAGAATTTCGCCCAGGATGTATAGTCATCTGGAAAGGAATAATTTGATTAGAGATAGTCAACATGGTTTTGTGAAGGGTAGGTCGTGCCTCACAAACCTCATTGAGTTCTTCGAGAAGGTGACCAAACAGGTGGATGAGGGTAAAGCAGTTGATGTGGTGTATATGGATTTCAGTAAAGCGTTTGATAAGGTTCCCCACGGTAGGCTATTGAAGAAAATACAGAGGCATGGGTTTCAGGGTGATTTAGCAGTTTGGATCAGGAATTGGCTAGCTGTTAGAAGTCAAAGAGTGGTGGTTGATGGGAAATGTTCAGACTGGTGTCCAGTTAATAGTGGTGCACCACAAGGATCTGTTTTGTGGCCGCTGCTGTTTGTCATTTTATAAATGAACTGGAGGAGGGTGTAGAAGGATGGATGAGTAAATTTGCAGATGACACTAAAGTCGGTGGAGTTGTGGACAGTGCAGAAGGATGTTACAAGTTACAGAGGGACACAGATAAGCTGCAGAGCTGGGCTGACAGGTGACAAATGGAGTTTAATGCAGAAAAGTGTAAGGTGATTCATTCTGGAAGGAATAACAGGAAGAGAGAGTACTGGGCTAATGGTAAGATTCTTGGTAGTGTGGACGAGCAGAGGGATATCGGTGTCCATGTCCATAGATTCCTGAAAATTGCCACCCAGGTTGAGAGGGTTGTTAAGAAGGCGTACGGTGTGTTAGCTTTTATTGGTAGAGGAATTGAGTTTCGGAGCCATGAGGTCATGTTGCAGTTGTACAAAACTCTGGTGTGGCTGCATTTGAAGTATTGAGTGCAGTTCTAGTCGCCGCATTATAGGAAGGATGTGGAAGCATTGGAAAGGGTACAGAGGAGATTTACAAGGATGTTGCCTGGTATGGAGGGAAGATCTTTCGAGGAAAGGCTGAAGGACTTGAGGCTGTTTTCGTTAGAGAGAAGAAGGTTAAGAGGTGACTTAATTGAGGCATACAAGATAGAACATAGAACATTAGAACATAGAGCATTACAGCGCAGTACAGGCCCTTCGGCCCTCGATGTTGCGCCGACCTGTGAAACCATCTGAAGCCTATTGACCTACACTATTCCATTTTCATCCATATGTCTATCCAGTGACCACTTAAATGCCCTTAAAGTTGGCGAGTCTACTACTGTTGCAGGCAGGGCGTTCCACACCCCTACTACTCTCTGAGTAAAGAAACTGCCTCTGACATCTGTCCTATATCTACCACCCCTCAATTTAAAGCTATGTCCCCTCATGTTGGTCATCACCATCCAAGGAAAAAGACTCTCACTGTCCACCCTATCTAACCCTCTGACTATCTTATATGTCTCTATTAAGTCATCTCTCAGCCTTCTCCTCTCTAACGAAAACAACCTCAAGTCCCTGAGCCTTTCCTCGTAAGACCTTCCCTCCATACCAGGCAACATCCTAGTAAATCTCCTCTGAACCCTTTCCAAAGCTTCCACATCCTTCCTATAATGTGGTGACCAAAACTGCACGCAGTACTCCAGGTGCGGCCGCACCAGAGTTATGTACAGCTGCAGCATGACCTTGTGGCTCCGAAACTCAATCCCCCTACTGATAAAGGCTAGCATACCATATGCCTTCTTAACAGCCCTATTAACCTGGGTGGCAACTTTCAGGGATTTATGTACCTGGATGCCAAGATCTCTCTGTTCATCTACACTACCAAGAACCTTGCCATTAGCCCAGTACTCTGCATTCCTGTTACACCTTCCAAAGTGAACCACCTCACACTTTTCCGCATTAAACTCCATCTGCCACCTCTCAGCTCAGCTCTGCAGCTTATCTATGTCCCTCTGTATCCTATAACATCCTTCAGCACTATCCACAACTCCACCGACCTTCGTGTCATCTTCAAATTTACTAACCCATCCTTCTACACCCTCTTCCAGGTCATTTGTAAAAATGACAAACAGCAGTGGCCCCAAAACAGATCCTTGCGGTGCACCACTATTAACTCAACTCCAGGATGGACATTTGCCATCAACCATCACCCTCTGTCTTCTTTCAGCTAGCCAATTACTGATCCAAACCGCTAAATCACCTTCAATCCCATACTTCCTTATTTTCTGCAATAGCCTACCGTGGGGAACCTTATCAAACGCCTTACTGAAATCCATATACACCACAGCAACTGCTTTACCCTGATCCACCTGTTTGGTCACCTTCTCAAAAAACTCAATAAGGTTTGTGAGGCATGACCTACCCTTCACAAAACCATGTTGACTATCGCTAATCAACTTGTTCTTTTCAAGATGATTATAAACCCTATCTCTTATAACCTTTTCCAACATTTTACCCACAACCGAAGTAAGGCTAACAGATCTATAATTACCAGGGTTGTCTTTACTCCCCTTCTTGAACAAGGGGACAACATTTGCTATCCTCCAGTCTTCCGGCACTATTCCTGTCGACAAAGACGACATAAAGATCAAGGACAAAGGCTCTGCAATCTCCTCCCTGGCTTCCCAGAGAATCCTAGGATAAATCCCATCTGGCCCAGGGGACGTATCTATTTTGACATTTTCCAAAATTGCTAACACCTCCTCCTTTTGAACCTCAATTCCATCTAGCCTGGTCGACTGAACCTGAGTATTCTCCTCGACAACATTGTCTTTCACCAGTGTAAACACTGACGAAAAATATCCATTTAACGCTTCCCCTATCTCCTCTGATTCCACACACAACTTTCCACTACTATCCTTGATTGGCCATAATCTTACTCTAGTCATTCTTTTGTTCCTGATATACCTATAAAAAGCCTTGATCAGATGATCAGAGGATTAGATAGGGTGGACATTGAGAGCCTTTTTCCTCGGATGGTGATGTCCAGCACGAGGGGACATAGCTTTAAATTGAGGGGATATAGATATAGGACAGATGTCAGAGATAAGTTCTTTACTCAGAGAGTGGTAAGGGTGTGGAATGCCCTGCCTGCAACAGTAGTGGACTCACCAGCACTAAACGCATTTAAATGGTCATTGGATAGGCATATGGACGATAAGGGAATAGTGTAGATGGACTTGAGGTGTTTCACAGGTCGGCGCAACATCGAGGGCCGAAGGGCCTGTCCTGCGCTGTAATGTTCTATGTTCTCTTGGACATGGACTGCTTCAGTATCTGAGGAGTTAGAAATGGAGCTGAAGATATGGGCCAAATGCAGGCAAATGGGGTTAGCTTAGGTGGGCCTTTTGAGTGGCACGGACCAGTTTGGGCCAAAGGGTCTGTCTCCGTGCCACAGATTCTATGATTCTATGATCTGCGAACGTCGCCACTTCTGACTAAGAAGGTCATTGACGAAGCACCTGAAGATGGCTGGGCCTAGGACACTCCCCTGAGGAACTCCTGCAGTGATTCCTGGAGCTGAGATGATTGACCTCCAACCACCACAACCATCTTCCTTTGTGCCAGGTTGTGCCAGGTACTCAACCAGTGGAGAGTTTTCCCCCTAATTCCCATTGACTCCAGTTTTGTTTGTGGCTCCTTGATGCCACATGGGTGGTAATTGGCTGGGTTGGATTTGTCCTGTTTCTTGTATATAGGATGCACCTGTGGAATCTTGCACATTGCCAGGTAGATGCCGGTGTTGTAGCTGTACTGGAACAGCTTGGCAAGGAGTGCGGCAAGTTCTGGAGCACAAGTCTACAGTACTATTCTGGGATATTGTCAGGGCTCATAGCCTTTTTAGTATCCAGTGCTTTCAGCCAATTCTTGCTATCATCTATTGGTTGAAGATTGACACCTGTGATGCTGGGGACCTCTGGAGGAGACCGAGATGGATCATCCACTCGGCGCTTCTGATTGAAGATGAATGCCTCAGTCATGTCTTTTGCACATTTGTGCTGGGCTCCTCCATCATTGAGGATATTTGTGGAACCTCCTCCTCCGGTGAGTTGTTTAATTGTCCACCACCATTCACGGCTGATGTGGCAGGATTACAGGGCTTAGATCTGATGCGTGTTTGTGGAATCTCAGCTCTGTCTATTACTTGCTGTTTATGCTGTTTGGCACACAAGTAGTCCTGTGTTGTAGCTTCACCAGGTTGACACCTCATTTTTCAGTGATGTTGCTCCTGACATGCTCTCCTGCACTCTTCATTGAACCAGGGTTGACCCCCCTGGTATGGTGGTAATGGTAGAGTGGGGGATATGCCGGTCCATGAGGTCGCAGATTGTGGTTGAATACAATCCTGCGTCAAGTTGGGCGCCATCTGGATACCCAACTGCTCTTATTCAAATCCACTTCCAGCTCTGGACGTAAATGGGAGATAGATAACAAGTTACAATAATTAGAATTAAGACTTAATTTGACAATGCAGATATGAATGTCGCTAATATATTTCCAGGAAGCCTATTTTGTGTTACATTTACTTCTTGATCTCGGGAGTACAAAATAAAACAAAATTTAGTGAAATGATTATTCTATTTGTTTCTCGATTTGCAATAGGTAAAGGTGAGGTCTTGTGGTGCGGTGGGTCATATTTCTGTCACTGAGCCAAATGCTCTCTTCCCGAGAGCTTGGCCAGGACTTGATGGCCAAGCAAGATATGTTCATAACGCAGCCAACAGGTTGAGTATCAACTTGTAAATCTTTCCATTATGTGTCAATGATAGGCAGTAAGATTTGGAGAGATTCCTGGCCATGTGATGAAAAGAGCTTGGAGCCTCCACTATCACTACCCATAGCTCCAAGCTACAACATGTAAAAATGCAGGTAGCCACAGCAACTGTGACTACGTGGGACTCAGTTGGCTGGGCAGCCAGTGTAGATCAGACCAGCACCAGGTTCAATAACAGTTCTGGCTATGGTAGATTTGGGGCTTGTCTCTTTGCCCAAACTGTGGGAGAGGCCATGGTGCTGTGGGTTGGGCTTGTCTGCAGGCAAAGAACTCAGGAAGAAAAATAATGGGTAAAGTGCAATTAGCTACTGACAGCCAGTTTCCATTCTAGCCATAGTGAAAAACTGAGTAGCAAATTAACTAGAGTAACCAAGATAAGGGACAATGGTCAGAAAATCATAAGAACTGCTTGGCCCAGATTTTTACGACTTCTGGTGTTGAGGTTTCCTGTTGGCAAAGAGAAATTGGAAACTTACCTGTCTAAATCAAACTTGGAACATGGAAGCTAGGCGTATCAATCATTTTAAGTTCAAGTATTTTAAAGTAAACAGGCAGTGAGGCATTGAACAACAGTGCCATCATGTCAGAGCATAATTAAAATGGTATCTCAGCTTTTGCCGGTAACATTGAGATAGGATCCACTTACAATTACTCAATGATGGTAACCACTTAATGTTGATGATAGTTATTCCATGAGGCCACTGTGAAAGGTATAATGCCTGTCTTCAGGCACCTTAATGGAAGGAAACACAGTGGTGCAATTTAAAGCCCAGAAAACAGAATTTGGTTCAGGGTGCGAATAGTGGGGTGTTTCTCGGCGCTAACCGGGATTCTGCGTTTTTTTTTGCCCCAGTGAGGAACGCCTCGCCGAGGCGCAGATACCTCATTTGAGCTCAGCACGTCAGTGCAGGAAGAGACTGGGGTTCCATTCTTAAATGGTGCTCTGATCTCTTGACTCCTCACCACGGCCTACGGACCCCCAAAGCTTCAACTTACCTGTTAGATGGTCCTCAAGATCCACCTCACAAGGGAGGGCACTCCAGGCCTGATCCCTGGCATGTGCAACCTGGCACCTGGGCACCTTGGAATTGGCACTCTGGCTGTGGCACCCAGGCAGTGCCAGGGTGCCAGTGCCAATCTGTTGGTGACAAGGTACCTGGGTGGCAACAGGAGTGCCAGGATACCACCCTACCCAGAGCCCAACCACCCAGGGGCCTCCAGTGACCTGGGAGACCACCCCAAGTTGCCATTATGCCTGGTCCATGTTTACGTGGACCAGTGATAAACGATGCCACGGCGCGATCTCCCAGGCAAAGGCATTCGTTCCCGGGCACTGGGAGAATCCAGTACAGATACATGTAAGTGACTCTAACTGCTCAATTAAATATGTGAATCTGGACCCACCCAGTGAGGGCGAGATCCAGATTGCGAGATCTCGCGATATCTCATGAGAACTCACGAGGCGTTCCGAGCTTCGCAAATCTCGCGTGAGAACGGTCTTGTCACGTCACTGAGTCGGGCGCAACGAGGCTGTTCAATCGCGCCCGTGATTTGATGAGAAAAAGACACTGTGGTCTGTAATTTGGCACTGCTAAAGGTGAAGCAACATGCCATCCATGTTTCTAATAGGAAAAGAAAACAAAGAAAACATTCATCAAAGCTCATCTGTCTGGGACACTAATTCTTATATTACAATTGCATTTTAAATTACCGGAACCCAGAACGTTTCCCCTGAGTCTGGACTGTAGGGCCCTTAATCCCTGGGTTTATAATGGACATGATGTAGAAATTTGAGTCTGGGAGTTAGGTGATTTGGGGAAGGAGATTGTGTCGCTGTTTGTCGGGGCCGAAGCTAGGAAGAGATGGATGCCAGGCCTGAGTGTCACGACAGTCAGAGATATGGGTCCCAGCTAAGAATGCTGGAGAGCTTGGATCAGGGGAGGGAACTCAAGGGTCGGGCGAAGAACAAAGTAGAAATGGCCTTTGGAACCAGCTGCCATGGGGAGAGGGGTTGCCAGCGATCGTATCCTCCTGGTTCCAGATTCAGTCAAGATATCTTTAACGTCATTAATTCTTCAGCCTCAGAAAAACCTGATCCAGCAGTGGTAGGTGTGGGGTGGGGGGGGGGGGGTGGGGGGGGGGGGGGGGGCGCTCAAACAGTCATTGGGCCCCTGATCTGCATATGTCATGTGTCTATTTGGTAAAGGCTGCATATTTTATCCAATGTGACACACTTCTGGTTGCATGGACCAATTTCGTGGCCGTAATATTTTTGTCTTTTTTATCGACTTTAAACTGATTGTACCCAACATCTAACATATTTTCTGACTGGCATGCTAGCTCTCCATTCACTTTATTCTGACAGTAAAACCAAGAGACACTGGTCTTCTCATGAAGAAGATCAGAAAGATGTATCTCATGAATCATTCAAGAGTTTTGTCTCTTCTTAGATACACATCCTTAAAACATTATAAAAACACATTTTGCACTGTTTACATACTTTAAGAAGTCAAAGAGAAGCATATTAAAAATACTATTCAGGGCTAATTTAAAAATGTACTCACCGTGCGAATACCCAAGCCACTCAGCATATACACAACATCTTCTGTTGAAACGTTTCCGGAAGCACCGTTAGCATAAGGGCAGCCACCTAGTCCAGCAACAGAGCAATCCACTACACTGATTCCCATCTGTGTAAAAGAGCAGAATTGAATCTCTGTTACTGTGTTACTTTGACTTTTTACGTCTCGTACTATGTGTGCCATCCTTGTAAGAGTAAGGACAACCCATGGAAATGATTTTATATTGAGAGAAAGAGCTAAATTACTTGAAAAACATGATAGGTTGTAAAGTTAATTTACTTCATCAGACCAAGAAAGTAATAATAAATGAGGGATAATTAACCTGAAAGTCAGTTTGAGTGTAGCCCATGCTACGTCGTGATGGGGATGGATGGAACTTAGTGGGTGGGGTTGTTAGCTGAGAGTTGTATGCATCTTGGAATTGGTGTGTGCGGTTTGCAGATCACTCAGAGATAACCAAAGTCATTTATAGTTCAATAGACGCGCACAGTATTCAGGGTAAAACCTGAACGTCATCGCTGACCATGTGGAATATGGGCGAGGCTTAACCTCTGTTCGAATTTTGTGAGGGAGCAGAAGTTGGACGGTTGCCTAGTTTGGAACGAGTGGGAGAATCTACAGAGTGTTGCGGTTAAAAAAAAGCAACAAGCGGTTTAGCTTCGAAGTATTGAAAAAGTAACCTGAACAAGGGACTGAGACATTCACAGTCAAGAGATGGTAAACTGAAGTTTTACCTCTGAGGTGGGAAGCTGGAGCTGAGGAGAATTTTCCAGAACACTGTGGCATACTAATGGGTGGTCACTACAGAAGTTAATAACTTTAAGATTAATGTATCTTCGAAGAGAAATCTTGAGGGATGTAAGACACAGACCTGAGTGTATAACATACATAGATATTAACCATATTGTTAACAGTGCTTGTTTTCTTCAGCCTTTTATATAAAGTTTGCTTGCTAAAAAAGGGAAACCCTCTGGTGTAGTTCTATTGGTTAAAACAAGGTGTTCAGATTTCTATCCACATTGAAACAACTTTTTCAAAAACCGAGCAGAGGAGTTATCACTGTATCGAGGCTGATACTTATCCCTCAATCAACATCACCAAAACCAGATCATTATCCCATTGGTGTTTGTGGGAGCTTGCTATGCAAAAATTGGCTGCTAGATTTCCTACTTTACCACAGTAACCACATTTCAAAAAAGGTATTTAATTGGGTGTAAAATGATTTGATATGCCTTGAGGTTGTGAAAGGTGCTAAATCAATGCAAGTCTGTCTTTTTTGCACAGGCTATTTTCAACCATTGCTCCAACAAATTTATTTTGACAATTCAGAATACTTATTTCAGCTGTCAACTATTTCACAAATATTCGCAGTGACTTTGTGGGCGCCCCACCGACCGGTGCCACGGCTGGCAGAAAGGCCTTCGCCGGCCAACGCGAGTCCGCGCATGCGCCGGAGCGTCAGCGGCTGCTGACGTTACCCCGGCGCATGCGTGGTGGAGGGGGTCTCTTCCGCCTCCGCCATGGTGGAGGCCGTGGCGGCGGCGGAAGAAAAAGAGTGCCCCCACGGCACAGGCCCGTCCGAGGTGGGCCCCGATCGCGGGCCAGGCCACCGTGGGGGTACCCCCCTCCGGGGTCAGATCGCCCCACGCCCCCCCCCCCCCCCCCAGGACCCGCTCCCGCCGCGTGCTCCCGCCGGCACCAGAGGTGCTCTGATTCCCGCCGGCGGGAACGGCCTGTCAGCGGCGGGACTTCGGCCCATCGCAGGCCAGAGAATCGCCGCGGGGGGGCCGCCGACCGGCACGGCGCGATTCCCACCCCTGCCGATTCCCGTGGAGAATTCCGGCCACGGTGGGGGCGGGATTTACGCCGGTCCCGGGCGATTCTCCGACCCTCCGGGCGGGTCGGAGAATTCTGCCCGAGCTTCCAATTCCAGATTTATTTATTGAATTTAAATTCCACCAGCTGCCAAGGGAGGACTCAAACCTGTGTCCCCCAAAGTATTAACCTGGACCTCTGGATTACCCCTCCAGGGACATTACCACTGTCTCCCCCACAATTATCAATCTGCACAATCATCTTCAATGTCAATTCTAGCTTCACTATTATTTTGTTTCTTTACATTTCGTTATGACGCAAAGGTGCCAGAAAATAGGTTTCTCAATAGAGATCTAAAGGTCTTAGAATGTATGGGAACACTATAAAATAGAGCATTTTATGCTCAAATCTCATGGGAAAGAATTCACACTCAGAAACAGGAAAAATTTAAAACATTTGAAGGGCCAATCTTCAAGCAACATATTGGCAGAAGAAATCTCATCCATCCTCCCTATTCCCCGTCCCGCCTGCCCCCTTCCCCATCTCAGCAATGTTTATCCAATGCGAATGGACAATTATTGTAGGCACTGCATGAGCATATGCTCATCAGATGTGATACTCTGAATACCAGGCCCTGTACAATTCATGCTGTACCAAATATATTTGGCGATGTTACTACTGTCTCGCAATCTCCACTACTTTTATTAGGATTAAATCATCTCTTGTCTGTAAGACATATGGTGATGGTTAGGAAAACAAAAGTAGTTTAAAGAGAAGTAGATCTGTATTGGTAAATATTAGAAGTAGGTTTGATTTTAAGCGTGTTTAATTTAATGTTTCCGGACCTTTGTATGTGTGGGGGTTGGTTAAGTTCTGACTATGCTTCTACTGTGCTTAGAGAGGGCTACAACATGAAGAGTAAATAAAAGGCATAAAGCATGTGGGTGTTGCTCAGCCACTGGGGCCTTGTCGGGTAGAGCAGCTTTTAAGTCTTATTTTAGCTCATTTGTTAGCAGTTGGAGATACAACCTCAGGGAGTGAACATCTCTCAGCTCCACAGAATGGGAGCTGTTAAGAGGCAGGTTTCCTAAAGTACAAGTTACAATCCAGATAACCAGGGAATTGGGGCAGAAAGAGCATTTAAGAAACCAGGGTCTGGTTTAGCACAGGCCTAAGTAGCTGGCTTTTAAAGCAGACCAAGGCAGGTGAGCAGCGCGAGTTCAATTCCCGTACCAGTCTTCCCGAAAAGGTGCTGGAATGTGGCTACTTCAATGAACCCAAGTATTCACCTGGTTTTAATTTCTCTTATTACATTTGGCCGTCTCTATTGATAAATTCTGATGGATATTGAAGTAAGAGTCAAAAGCCTGCAGGATTCTTCATAAGAAGTTGAAATCTCACCACCTTCCTACATTGCCATGATGTTGTCAGTGATAGATCCTACTACCTAAAGTAGCGCACTGATTTGGTGTGTTTGATCTGTTTTCCATCATCCTGAAGCAGTTCTGTTCCTTGTGAGCATTTATTTCTCCAGTTGTCCCAGTTCTGGATCTGTTGCGAGCCTTCTGCATTCAGGGACACCACCCAAATAGCCCAAAGGCCATGGCGCAGGGACGCAGAATGGGCGTCAGGTCCGCGATCGGGTCCGACGGCGCTCCCACGAATCTGTGGAGATCAGAGAATCGATGGCAATCGCGCGCGCGCGGGGTTGACGCAGCGCGGGGTTGCTGGCCCTTGAAAGAGTGCCCACAGCGATTCTCTGTCGGCAACTGGTCGAGTTCCCGTCGGCGTGGTTCACTCATGGTTCCACCCGGCGGTCACTTGGAGTGGTGGCTGCGGACTCAGTCCTCGGCCGCCCTGGTGGGGGGGGCGGCGGGATCCGTCACCAGGGGGGACCTCCAGGACAGCCAGGCTCGTGATCGAGAACCACCGATCGGCGAGCATGCACAATTTGGGGGGAGGCTATATTGCTGGGGCTGGACTGCTGTGTGAGTCCGCCATGTTGGGTGGGGCCGCCACCGCAGTCCACCACCTCGCGCATGCGCGGACCCCCGGTCGGAAGTACAGGGCCCCGTATTGGCAGTCGGAGATGCAAGGAGCACTCCGGGGCCCTGTTGCCCCCCTCAGGTAGGAGAATCACTCTGGACTTTCTCCAGAAAAGTCCAGAGTGGTTCGCGCCCGTTTTGTCGCGGGTGTGGGGACATAGCCCCATTATCAGAGAATTCCGCCTCATAAATCTCTCCCCCACCCATGCCCCTCAATTTAAAGTTAGGGACAGGATGTTTAGAGGGGCTGTGGGGGAAAATATTTTCACCCGGAGGATGGTGGGCATCTGGAACTCACTGCCTGAAAGGGTGGTGGAGGCAGAGACCCTCATAACATTTAAGAAGTGTTTAGACGTGTACTTGTGATCCCAAGGAATACCAGGCTGTGAGGCAAGTGCTGAAAAATGGGATTAGAATGGGTGGCTGTATTTGACTGGTGCAGGCACGATGGGCTGAAGTCCCTTTTCTGAGCTGTCGACCTCTATGGCTCTAACAGTCCATACGCCATAATCCTTCCACCCACCCCCAGTAGCCAGAAGCCATGGAATGCTCTCCAACAGCCAGGAGCCAGAAACAACTACCCAAAGCCCAGGGGCCAGCGACTACCACCTCCATCCCATTGCGTGCCAAGATTCTGACCCTCTTATGTCTCCCATAGGATTACCATAAAATGTGGAGCGGCCTGTAAATCTGATTCAATTTCCTCCTTCACCAACTTAATAGTTTCTTTATTGCTCATTTTCGCCTCATGAGCAGTGCCCCCTCATCACTTGCCATAAGCCGTTCATAAACGTGCATCCCAATGTGATGTCACCATGACCTCGACTCAACACTAACCCTTGCAGTGTTTCCCGCCCCATCCCACTGCCCATTCTGTGCTGTAAAATGCTCACCATCCAATCTTGCGGAACACAAGGAGGCGATTTAGTGTGATGTTCCTATGCTGGTTATTTGAGGGACATCCAATTAGCCCCATATCTCTCTTCTTGCCCATCCCCCGCATCCCCCCCCCGGCTATACAATTTTTTCCTTTTCAAGTAGACATCTACCTTATTTTTGAAAGTTACTATTGACGCAGTTTCTAGCACCTGTTCAGAAAGTACCTTCTAGATCAAAACCATTTGCTGATTTAAAAAGGTTATTTACATCTCCTCTCTGTGGCTCTTTTTCCACTCTCTGTCCTCTGGTGACTGATTCATCTCCCAGTGGAAGCACTTTCTTCTTGTCAACTCTGTTAAAACTTGTGATAATCTTGAGACTTCTCAATCTCCCCTTAACCTTCTTTGACCGAAGGATAATAAACTTCCTCTAATACAGTTAAATCCTGCAAACAATTGACAAATACATAGGCTTCTTCAACAAAATATTCAATGGATCAAATTTTACAAACATGAAAATTCAGAGAAATAATGTATCAACGCCCAAATTTACTCTCTGCAACACACAGAATCCCTACAGTGCAGAAGGAGGCCATTCAGCCCATCGATTATTCACTGACCCTCCGAAAGCGAACCCTACCTCGGCCCACTCACCCGCCCTATCCCAGTAACCCCATATAACCTGCACATCTTTGAAAACCAAGGGACAATTTAGCATGGCCAATCCACCTAACCTGCACATCTTTGGACTGTGGGTGGAAACCGGAGCACCCGGAGGAAACCCACGCAGACACAGGGAGAATGTGCAAACTTCACACAGTCACCCAAAGCCGGAATCGAACTCAGCGCCCTGGCATGGTGAGGCCGCAGTGTTAACCATTGTGCCACCATGTCGCTCCCATCATAAATACAAATTTAGCCCAACGCTGTCACTACTTGTTTTCATTAATGTAGTTAATTAATTAATTATTTAAACAATTTTAACCAGCATAATAACGTGTAACCTGTGGATTGAACAAAAACTAGAAAACTTGTAAGTCTTGAACTGTTCGTCACAAGCTTGGAAGGAACTGGGAATGCAATGACATTTTCAATTGGTGCATGTGTGATGCTGAGAGAAACAGCAGATGGCAGTGTTAATTAACTGCAAGGTTCTTCTGAACAAGTGTAAGAATACACTTATGTGATTCCAAAGCAGTCTTTTAACATCTTATTTTCATTAAATGATGTCCCTACCGATGCAAGCTTTTAATACGAGATGGAATGTGTCATCAGCAGGGCTATTAAGCAGCAGTTGCTGAACAATAACCTGCTCACGAATGCTCATTTTGGGATCTGCCAGGGTCACTCAGCTCCTGAGCTCATTACAGCCTTGGTTCAAACATGCACAAAAGAGCTGAACATCAGAGGTGAGGTGAGAGTCACTGTCCATGACATCAAGGCTGCATTTGATCGAGTGTCAAACGAAGGAGCCTGAGCAAAGCTGGAGTCAATGGGAATCAGGGAGAAAACACTCCACTGGTTGGAGCCATAACTGGCATAATGGAAGATAGTTGTGGTGGCTGGAGGTCAATATTCTCAGGTCCAGGAGTTCCTCCGAGTTGTGTCCTAGGCCCGACCATCTTCAGTTGCTTCGTCAATGACCTTTCTTCCATCAGAAGGGCAGAAGTGGGGATGTTTACTAATGACTGCACAATGTTCAGCACCATTCGCAACTCCTCAGATACCGAAGCAGTCCATGTCCAAATGCGGAAAGTCTTGGACAATTTCCAGGCTTGGGCTGACAAGTGGCAAAAAACATTTGCGCCACACATGTGCTAGGCATCGGTCATCTCCAAAAAAAGATAATCTAACCATTGCCCCTTGACTTTCAATGGCATTACCATCTCTGAATCCACCACAATTCTGGGGATTATCGTTGACCAGAAACTGAACAGGACTAGCCAATGTGGCTACAAGGGCAGGTCAAAGACTGGGAACTCCACATCGAGTAACTCACCCCCTAAAGCCTGTCCACCGTCTACAAGGCACAAGTCAGGGATGTGACGGAATACCCTCCACTTGCCTGGATGACTGCAGCTCCAACAACACTCAAGAAGCTGGACACCATGCAGGACAAAGCAGGCCACTTGATTCGTACTTCATCCTTTACTTTCAACATTTGCTCCCTCCACCACAGTGGCATTAGCATGTATTATCTGATAAGGTGTTGGCAAGGTGCCACCTCAAAGATTCCCACACAGGATAAGTGCACATGATGCAGTAGGTAACATAGTAGAATTGATAAAAGTTTCATTTGCTAACAGGAAGCAGAAAATATGAATAAAGGGTCTTTTTTGATTGGCAAGCTGTACCCTGTGGTGGTGTGCTACAGGGATCAATGCTTGGGACCTCAACTTTTTAAATCTACATCAATGATTTGGATGAGGGGACTTAATGTATTGTTGCTAAATTAGCCAATGACACCAAGATAGTGAGGAAAGTAAGTTGTTAACAGGAGGTAAAGAGTCTACAAAGGGACAGGTTGAATGGGCAGGTATATAAATTGGCATGGAGTACAATGTGTCCAGTCTAGCATGAAAGATAGAAAAGCAGTCTACTATTTAAATAGAGAGAGATTGCAGAATTTGGTGGACCAGAGGGATCTGGGTGTTTTGGTACATAAATGAAAACATAATAATATGTAAGTACAGCAAGTGAGTAGGAACGCAAATATTGGTGTTTATCGTAAGGGGAATGGAATATAAAAATATGGAAGTTTTACTGCAGTTGTACAGGGTCTTGGTGAGACCACATCTGGAATGCTGGGTATGTGCTTGGTCTCCTAATTTGAAAAGAAATATATAATTGCATTAGAAGCAGTTCAGAGTAAGTTCATTGGACTCATTCTGGGGATAAAAAGCTTATCTTGTGAAGAAAGGTTGGACAATTTGGGCCTATACCCATTGGAGTTTAGAAGAATGAGAGGTGATCATATTGACTAGAACATGAGGTGACTTGATTGGATGGATGTTGAGAGGATCTTTCCATTTGTGGCAGAGACTTGAACTGTGGAACAATGTACAAGAATCAGGGGTGGGATTCTCCCCTACCCGGTGGGGCAGGTGGTCCCGGCGCCGAGGAGTGGCGTGAACCACTCTGGCGTCGGGCCGCCCGGAAGGTGAAGAATCCTCCGCACCTTCAGGGGCTAGGCCGGCGGTGGCGGCATTGGTGCCGCGCCAACCGGCATGGAAGGGGCTTGGCGCCATGCCAACCAGCGCCGAAGGGCCTCCGCCGGACGGCGCGAGATGGCGCATGTGCGGAAGCGTCAGCGTGTGCTGGCATCATCCCAGAGCATGCACAAGGGGTTCGTCTCCGCACCGGCCATGGCGGAGGTCCACAGCAGCCGGTGCAGAGGGAAAGAGTGCCCCCACGGCACAGGCTCGCCCGCGGATCGATGGGCCCCGATCATGGGCCAGGCCACTGTGGGGGCACCCCCCCCCTCCCCCGGGGCCTGATCCCCCCCGAGGACCCCGGATGCCGTCCGCAGAACCAGGTCCCGACGGTACGGACCTGGTCCAATTAACGCCGGCGGAACCGGCCGTAAACGGGCGGCTGCTCGGCCCTATCGCGGGCCAGAGAGACGGAGAATCCCGATGCCCGTGCGATGCCGCATCACAAAAAGGGTACAGCGGGATGGAGAATCACACCCCTTATGGTCCTATCTACAAGATCTACTGCAGCAACTGAGCACTGATCCTTTGACAGTATCTTCCAAACCCAAAACCTCTATCTAGAAGGTCAAGGGCAGCAGATACATGGGAACATCATCACCTGGAAGTTCCACTCCAAGCCACACAATCCTCCTGATTTGCAATGATATAATTGTTCCTTCACTGTTGTTGGATCAAAATACTGGAATTCCCTTCCTAACAGCACTGTGGATGTACCTACACCACTGCAGCAGATCAAGAAGGCTGCTCACCACCAACTTCTCAAGGGCAATTAGGAATAGGCAATGAACGTTCTCCTAGTCATGAATCATGATTTTTTTGAACAGCTTTATCAACTTGTCCTGCCACCGTCAAGTGATTTGCCTGTGTGAATCTGCAGGTTTCTCTTTCTCTGCACTCTTTTAAAATTATACCATTTCATTTATAGCATCTCTTCTCATTTTTCCTTCCAAAATGCATCATTTCATACTTCTCTGCATTACGTTTCATCTGCCATGTGTTTGCCCATTTCACCAGTCTGTTTATTTCCTCCGACTGTCTGCAACTATCCTTCCAAGCCTGGTTTCATCAGCAAACTTTTAAATGATGCTTCCCTGTTCCCAGCTCCAGGTTGTTAATTTGAATTAAAAAGTGTAGAGGTCTTAATAATCCCGAGGGGACACCACTATTTACTTGGCTCCAGTCTGAAAAAAGCCATTCACTATTACGCTCTGCTTTCTGTTCCTTAGCCAATTTTATATCCAGGCTGTCACTTCTGCATTAATCCCATGGGCTTCAATGTTTGCTAATAAGTCCATTATGTGGTACTTGATTAAATGCCGCTTGAAAGTTCATAAACAGATCAACTGCACTACCTTCATCAATCCTCCCCATTATTTCACTGAAGAACGCCATCAAGTTTGCCTTTAAAAAGTCCATAATGGCTTGCTTTTATTAACCCATGTTTTTCCAAACGACAACTGAATTTGAAATAAAAACAGAAAAATAAGGTGAAATCTCAGCAGGTCCGCCAGCATCTATGAAGAGAGAAACAGTGTTGACGTTATGAGTCTGTACGACTCTATCTCCGACTCTTATGGTTCTTTTGCCCGGATTTATTGCCTCGAGAGGTTTCCCACCACTGACGTTAGCTGATTCTTTCCTTTTGTTTTACCCTAAAATGTAACATTTGCAATCCTTCGGTCCCCTGGCGCCACGCCAATAACCAAGTAGGATTGAAAGGTTGTGGCCAAAGCCTTCGGCGGCTGCCCCATGCAACATGGCGGACTCACTGCAGACCAGCCCCGAAAATATAGGCCCCACCGAGATGGCGCGCGTCCGTGGATCGGTGGCCCCCGATCGCTAGCTTGGCTGTCCGTGAGGCCCCCACCCGGTGAAGGATCTCCCTCCCCCCACCAGGGCGGCCGCCGACTGAGTCCGTAGCCACCACTGGCCGTTCCCAACAGGCAAAACGTGGTTAGAAACGCACTGTCGGGAGCTTGCCCAGTTTTTGTCGGAGAATCGCTGCAGTGGCCTCTCTTAATGGCCCCCTACCTGCGCCCCATATACCGTGCGCGCGATTCTCCGGGACCGGACAATTGCGGGAGCGGCATTGGACCGATTTCGGGTTGACGGCCATTCTCCGCCCCTGCGTTGATCGAGATTTCGGCGGGGAGGATCCCGCCGCCTATCTGGACAGGGTGACTCTTCTGCTTTGAGAAGTGCCAACTACTTAACTACCTCCACTTTCTCTCTTTCTATCCTAATTTCCTTGATGCACGATGAATTGTACAAAGACTCAGACTGGGTACAACTGTGGCTTTATTGCAGTAAGATGCGTGGCCTCCTACAGCAGCTGGCGAAATGGCAGCTGAATAGAGGACACGCATTTTTATACTCCTCTTCCTGGGCAGAGCTAGCGGGCATGGACTACCGGCGAACCTACCCTACCTTACATCACATAATACAGGTGTAACAGTGGTTTACCACATTCACCCCCTGTTAAAATGAGACCGGCGGGGGGTGGTGTAGAATGATTTAGAGTCGTGAAAATTATGTACAGTGTTTTATTAGAAAAAAAAGGGAAAAAAATGTCTTTTGCAAGTCCGGTGCCAGTTCGAGGTTCAATCGGTCTGGGGCCTTGACGATCCGCTGGGAGCGACGTAACGGTGGTGGCGATGTCGATTCTGGCGACGTCGGTGCCGGCCTGATGTTGGGTGACTCTGGGAGCGTGCCGAAATCCTCCTCATCCTCTTGCGTGGGCAGGGGAAAGGAGGGATGGTCCTCGCGGGGTTAATTTTGGACGTGCCGGGTGAGGGGAGGATGGCGCCTGGCCGGGGAAGTATGCATGGGTGGAACCAGCTGGTGCCAGGTCCTAGAGGGAGACAGTGTCTTGGCGGCCGTCGGGGTACGCCACATAGGCATACTGGGGGTTGGCATGGAGCAAGTGTACCCTGTCCACCAACGGGTCCGCCTTGTGGAGTCGGACGTGTCTATGGAGCAGGACCGGTCCTGGAGCTGTGAGCCAAGTCAGGAGTGACATTCCGGAAGTGGACTTCCTGGGGAAGGCAAAAAGACGTCCACGTGGTGTGTTATTTGTAGTGGTGCACAGTAGTGACTGGATGGAGTGGAGTGCATCAGGGAGGACCTCCTGCCAGCGAGAGGCCGGGAGGTTCCTGGACCGTAGGGCTAGTTGGACGGCCCTCCATACCGTCCCGTTCTCGCTCTCTATCCCGGGGGTTGTAGCTGGTCATCCTGCTGGAGGCGATACCCCTGCTGAGCAGGAACTGACGCAGGTCATCACTCATGAATGAGGATCCCCTGTCACTGTGGATGTAGGCAGGGAAACCGAACAGAGCGAAGATGGTGTTGAGGGCCTTGATGAAGGTGGCGGACGTCATATCGGGGCATGGGATGGCGAAGGGGAACCTGGAGAATTCATCGACCAGACTGAGAATATACGTGTTTCGGTCGGTGGAAGGGAGGGGCTCTTTGAAATCCACGCTGAGGCGTTCAAAGGGGCGGGAGGCCTTCATCAGGCGCGCTCGGTCTGGCCGGTAGAAGTGCAGCTTGCACTCGCACAGACCTGGCAGTCCCTGGTGACTGTCCGTACTTCCTTGACAGAGTAGGGCAGATTGTGAGCCTTGACAAGATGGTACAACCATGTGACCCCCGGTTGACAAAGACTGCCGTGCAGGGCCCGGAGTCGGTCTACTTGTGCGCTGGCACATGTACCTCGGGATAGGGCATCTGGGGGCTCGTTGAATTTGCCGGGGCAATACAGAATCTCGTAATTATAGGTGGAGAGCTCGATTCTCCACCGCAAGATTTTATCATTCTTGATCTTACCCCGCTGCGTGTTGTTGAACATGAAGGCTACCGACCGTTGGTCAGTGAGGAGAGTGAATCTCCTGCCGGCCAGGTAATGTCTCCCAGGCCACACAGCTTCAACGATAGCTTGGGCCTCCTTTTCGACGGATGAGTGCCGAATTTCTGAGGCATGAAGGGTGCGGGAAAAGAATACCATGTGTCTGACTGCCTGATTGAGGGTGGCGGCAAGTGCGACGCCTGATGCATCGCTTTCTACTCGGAAGGGCAGTGTCTCGTCTACTGCGTTAATCCCGGTCTTGGCTATGTCTGCTCTGATACGGGCGAAGGCCTGTTGCGCCTCGGCCGTAAGGGGAAAATGGGTGGACTGAAGGAGTGGGCGGGCCTTGTCCGCGTAGTTTGGGACCCACTGAGCGTCATACAAAAAGAACCCCAGGCAGCGTTTGAGAGCCTTGGGGCAGTGGGGATGGGGGAGCTCCACGAGGGGGCGCATGCGGTCGGGATCAGGCCCCAGAACTCCATTCTAGACCACATAGCTGAGGATGGCTAAGTGGGTCGTGCTGAACACACACTTCTCCTTATTGTAGGTGAGGTTGAATAGAGTGGCGGTGCGGAGGAATTTAGCAAGGTTGGCATCGTGGTCCTGCTGATCTTGGCCACAGATGGTGATGTTGTCTAGGGACGGAAAAGTGGCCCACAAACCGTACCGGTCGACCATTCGGTCCATCTCCCTTTGGAAGACCGAGACCCCGTTAGTGACACCGAAGGGAACCCTGAGGAAGTGATATGGACGACCGTCTGCCTCGAAAGTAGTGTATGGACGGTCCGATTTACGAATGGGGAGTTGGTGGTAGGTGGATTTTAGGGCAATCGTCGAGAAGACCCGGTACTGTGCAATCTGATGGACCATATCAGATATGCATGGGAGGGGTACACGTCGAGCTGCGTGTACCGATTGATGGTCTGGCTGTAGTCCACGACCATTCTCCCCAGTTTTAACGAATACCACTTGAGTTCTCCAGGGGCTGTTGCTGGCCTCGATGATACCCTCCCGAAGCAGCCGCTGGACCTCGGACCTGATGAAGGTCTTGTCCAGGGTGCTGTACCATCTGCTCCTGGTGGCAACAGGCTTGCAATCCGGGGTTAGATTTGCGAAGAGGGAAGGTGGATCGACCTTTAGGGTCACGAGGCCGCACACAGTGAGGGGTGGTAGGGGCCCGCCGAATTTGAGGGTGAGGCTCTGGAGGTTGCACTGGAAATCCAAGCCTAGTAATAGTGCAGCGCAGAGATTAGGAAGGACATAGAGGCGGAAGCCGCTGACCTCTATGCCCCAGACCGTGAGGGTGACTGTGCAGAACCCCCGGATCGGGACGGAATGGGATCCGGAGACCAGGGAGATTCTTTGGTTGGTGGGGTGGACCGCGAGGGGGCAGCACCTTACCGTATCCAGGTGGATGAAGTTTTCGGTGCTCCCGGAGTCCAGCAGGCAAGAGGTCACGTGGCCGTTGATCTTCACCGTAGTCAAAGTGGTGGCCAGGTTGTGTGGCCGGGATTGGTCGAGCGTCATCGAGGCGAGCTGTGGTTGATCATCACTGGTGTCAGAAGACGGAGAGCGTGGGGGTCCCGGTCGTGGGATGTCGTCGGCGTCCATGCCCCGTGGGGAAGACAAGATGACGGCGACTGAAGATCCTGCTGGGGACAAAACGGCAGCCCCCCATGGGCCGCACATTGCTGCAGCTGAACAAGGTGGCAGCGCCCATGGGCCGCATGCGAACTGAGGGGGGGGAAGTTAGCGGTGCCCATTGGCTGCACGTGGCCCCGGGGGGTGAAGATGGCGGCGCCCACTGGCCGCGCGTGGCCCCGGGTGGTGAAGATGGCGGCGCCCACTGGCTGCGCGTGGTCCGGTGTGGTGAAGATGGTGGCGCCCCCTGGCCGCGCGTGGTCCCGGACGACGATGGCGCCGCCCGTTCTGCTGTGTCAGGGGTGAGGGGGCGATCGCGGCGACTCCGCGGGCCTGGCACACTGCAGCGAAGTGGCCCTTTTTGCCGCAAGCCTTGTAAATTGCGGTGCGAGCCTGGCAGCGTTGGCGAGGGTGCTTCTGCTGGCCGCAGAAATAACATCGGGGACCCCCGGGGTGCGTGGATTGGCGTGTGGCGCAGGCATACTGGCTGGGTAAGGCCCCGACTGGGTTGCCGTTTGCAGGGTCCACTAGGGATAGGAGGGGTGGGCCGCGCGGCCGGAGGGGTAGGCCTGAGCATTACGTATGGCGACCGTCATGGAGAGCGCTAGCTTTTTAGTCTCCGCTAGGTCGAGCGTGGCCCCTTCGAGCAGTCTTTGGTGGATGAGGTCCGACCCAATCCCCGTTACAAAAGCATCGCGCATGAGGAGATTAGAATGTTCGGTGGCCGTGACGGCCTGACCGTCACAGTCCGGACGAGTGGGATTAGGATCCAGCAGAAGTCTTCAATGGACTCACCAGGGAGTTAAGAACGAGTGGCGAGTACATGCCTGGCGAAGAGTGAGTTCGCTTTCTGCACGTAGTTCTCTTTGAGGAGCGCCATAGCGTCCGCGTAAGTCGGGGCGTCCTGGATCAGCAGAAACAGCTGGAGCTCAATCTTGAGTACAGGATCTGTATCTTCTGAGCCTCCGTCGGTGTGTTGATCGCTGAGTTTATGTAAGCCTCGAAGCAAGCTAGCCAGTGATTGGCGTCTCTTCTGGTATCTTCTGGCGTCGGCCGACTGCGGATCCAGCTGCAGGCGATCTGGTTTGTTTCGGAGGTCCATCTTGTAGAAAATCTTACTGCAATAAATTGATGCACGATCATTTGTACAAAGACTCAGATTGGGTACAACTGTGGCTTTATTGCAGTAAGATGCGTGGCCTCCTACAGCAGCTGGCGAAATGGCAGCTGAATAGAGGACACGCATATTTATACTCCTCTTCCTGGGCGGAGCCAGCAGACAGGGGCTACCGACGAACCTGTAATACAGGTCCTACCTTACATCACCTAATACAGGTGTAACAGTGGTTTACTACGTTCCTTATCTTCTCCAGTTCTTTATTATTCATTTAATAGCTCCTGCCATGTTATTTGCTTTCACATGAAAATTTATTGTTGTTCCAAATCTGCTGCTCTGTATACTTTAAAAAATGTCTTCATGGGATGAGGGTGTCGCTGGCAAGGCCGGCATTTGGTGCCGATCAATAATTTGAACCGAGTGGTTTGCTAGACTATTTCAGAGGACAGTTAAGAGTCAACCGCAATGCTGTTGGTCTGGAGTCACATGTAGGCCAGACCAGGCAAGGTGGCAGATTTCCTTCTCTAACAGATATTTGCCAATCTGATTGGTTTTTGCAACAATTGATGAGATTCATGGCAACTATTACTGAGAGTAGCTTTTTGTGGTAGTGCGGCCCCTTTAATGACAATACTTTGCAGGCCACGTGACGGACCGAGAGCCTATGGTGACACATGGAGTTCAGGCACGGGATCCGCTACAGGGGCTCCAAAGGCTCTTGGTCCGTCACATGGCCTGCAAAGTATCGCCCTTAAAGGGGCCACAGTAGCGGTCAGCAGGCGTTTTAGTACCTGCAGAGAGGGCTGCAGCCTGTGAATCTCAGCATGTCGTTCGGCTACTTTAGCCATCTATACTGGAGAGACACTGATGATATTGGGAGCCATATCCATACGAGTAACATTCCAACAGCAGTACACTCAGTTACCATTAATTGTTGTGGAGCGAAAGACGGCAAGCCCCATGGGACGTGATTGGCTGAAGGAAATCAGGTTGAAGTGGTTCAAAATATTCAGCATCACCGATTGGGTCTATCAGGAGCTTCTTCAGAACTACTACGACGTCTTCCAGAGAGGGTTAGTGTGCATCAAAGGTTTGAAGGCAAAGATCTCTGCAAAGAGCCGAAAGCAACACCAAGGGCTGGTTTCTCCGACCCCCCCCCCCCTCCGGGTCGGAGAATCGGCGGGGAGCAGCGTGAATCCCGTCCCCGCCGTCTCCCGAAGTCTCCAGCACCAGAGATTCGGCGGGGGTGGGAATCGCGCCGCGCCTGTCGGTGGGCCTCCCTCAGCGATTCTCCGGCCCGCGATGGGCCAAAGTCCCGCTGCTGTCATGCCAGTCCCGCCGGCGGGAATCGAACGACCTACCTTACCGGCGGGACAAGGCGGCGCGAGCGGGCTCCGGGGTCCAGGGGGGGGGCCGTGGGCCAATCTGGCCTCGGCTGGCGGGCCTGTGCCGTGGGGGCACTCTTTTCCTTCCGCGTTGGCCATAGTCTTCACGATGGTGGACGCGGAAGTGACCCCCTCCGCTGCGCATGCACGGGGATGACGTCAGCAGCCGCTGATGCTCCGGCGGATGCGAGGACTTCCGCCGGCCGGCGAAGTCCCTTCGGCCCTGGCTGCCGTGGTGCCAAAGGCCTTTCCCGCTGGCCGGCGGGGTGCCAACCACTCCGGCGCGGGCCTAGCCCCTCAAGGTTAGGGCTTGGCCCCAAAGGTGCGGAGAATCCCGGCCCAAATCGTTTCGCACCAGCCTTATGCTCTATACCAGAACGTAGAGGTGAAGTTGAAGTGTCTGGAGGACCTGGGGATAATTACTTGAGTACAGTTTTCAGAATGGGCCGCACTCATCATCCCAGTATTGAAGCCAGACCGCTCAGTCCGAACCTGTGGTGATTGTAAGATGACAGTTAACAGGGCAGCTAAAGTAGATAAATATCTATACCTAGGACAGAAATTTGTATTCTAAGTTGTCTGGTGGTCTTAAATACACAAAGTTAGGTTTAAGCTATGTATACCAGCAGCTTGAGCCGGAAGAAGAGTGAAGAAAGTTTCTTACTCTAAATCCCCATAAAGTCTTGTTCCAATGTACAAGATTGCCTTTTGGTATCTCCTTGGCCTGTGGGATATTCCAGTGCACAACAGAGAGCTTATTTCAGGGAATTCTAAAGATTGTTGTGTATCTGGACGATGTCCTAGTGATGGGGGCAACACCAGAAAAACACAAAGAGAATTTGGAAGAAGTTAAAGCAGGGAAAGTGCACGTTTCAGAATGATGAAGTCACACATTTAGGTTTCAGAGTTGCTGCAAAGGGATTACACCTGCCTGAAATAACATAAAAGCAATCAAAGCTGTTCCGGAACCAAAGTATACATCAGAATTGAAGAATTTTCTAGCGATGGACAATTATTATGGCTGGTTTTTTGCCCAACCTGTCGGCCATTTTGACGCCCCTGCAACAACTTTTGAAAAAGCACCAACATTGGTAGTGGGAGGAGGCCCAGAGAAAGTCTGGCCGCCATTTTTGCCGCAAAAAAAATAAAAATAATAGGTTTACTTTCAACATTTTACCACCATCTAAAACCATAAACCTTCACTTGGCATTTTTTGTGAAAGGAAGCCCATCCCACCAATATCTTCAGCCCGTGTGCAAAGATGGGCACTGCTCTTAGCAACATATTCATATACCTTTCAGCATAGCTTGGGAAACCAGATATCAAATGATGATGATTTGACCAATTTCCGAACCTTCCTCTCAACAGATCGTCCTGGCTTTAAATCTTTTTCATACCATGCCATACCTATTTCATCTGGCCACATTAAAGCATGGGCCAACAGAGACCATTGTCAGCAGTCAAGAGAATGGTTCTTAAGGGGCAATCTAAAATGGTGGCACTGGCCAGGAGTTATGTATGGTGGCTGGGAATCGACAAGGACATCGAAGGTATGGTTAATCAGTGCAACCACTGTCTCTCAACACAACCTTTTACCTCCAGCAAATTTGCACGCATGGGAATGACCAGGGCCTCCATGGACAAAACGCCTCATAGACATTTTGGGCACAATGTTTTTGGTCATCATAGACGGCCACGCACAGTGGATAGATGTCCAGTCTGTGCGTTCAACCACTTCAGCAGCCACGTTGGACAAGCAACGCCAAAGTTTTGTCATTGAGGCCTGGCAGAGGTGAGTGTCTCAGACAATTGTGCTGCTTTTACAGGCACAGAATTTGAACTCTTTGTGAAATCCAATGGGATCCAACACGTAAGGACAACCCCTGACCACCCCATATCAATCGGGCTAGCTGAAAGAGCTGTCCAAACTTTCAAGGCATTGCTGAAGAAACAAGCTACTAGGCCACCATAGCTTTGCTTGGCAGACATCTTTCTCTCGGACAATTCAACCACGCTTACCACCAATGGAGCTACCCTGACTGAGTTGTAAATGGGCCAGCGTCTCAGGGCCCATCTCGATTTTATTTTTCCAAATTTGTCGGTGATGGCGGAGGCTAAGCAAGCCGCACAGAAAAGCTATCACGATACAGCGAAGAAGGACAAGTCGTTACAAGCGGTCGATTTAGTGTACATGCTGAACGTTGGTGGAAGACCGGAATGGTTGCATGGTGGACTATTAAAAGGACTGAGCCAGTATCCTATGTCATAGACCTAGAGGGCTGTGAGGCTAGAAAACATGTTGACCAAATGAGGAAGAGAGAATCCGACATCCCCTAAAAGGGACAGGTGGATCCAATCCCAGTTAGCAGTATACCACTTGCTAAGGCGGTGGTGTTAGAACCGAGATCTTCTCAAGAAAATTCTTCAGGGGGCACCGAGGGAGTTGATGTGGTAATCAGCACAAGCCCCTGTTGTCAACTTGACAGATCCACCTGCCATTGCTCGAGACTGAGACGCTCCTAATCTGGGAGAACCAGTGGCCAAGTTGAGACATTTGGCAAGAGTTAGGAAGTCATCTGATAGAATTCTCTTATGAACTTTTTTTAATTGATTGAATTTAAATTCCACCAGCTACCATGGTGGGATTTGAACCCATATCCTCAGAGCATTAGCCTGGGATTATGAGCCCAGTGACCTTACCACTACATCACCATCTCCCCAAGCATTTGCACACATACACTCCAATCCACCTTAGGTGCGACTTCGGGAGATTGACTAAAACCAACGATTTCTCTGATCTGCTCTTGGCGATTCAGCAGACCGAAATGTTTTAGAGCCTGTGTTGTCCTCTTTTCTTTTTGTTCACTGTCTAATATAATTTCAACCTGAGAAAAACAATTCTGTAAGGTATTGCGTTGTTTACTGCGTACTCATTTCTGCGTACTCATTTCGAGCAGGACTGATCAACTGTAATGCTTAAATCATAATCCTTTGTGCTAGAGGGTAAAGTTTTCTGAAAAACTCATTTTCATTCTCATTCTATCCTGATGCTCATTATCAGGAGCGCAGATGTAGTAGAAATGTTCGGACTGAAAGCAACGTTTGCCATCATAGTTTACTTCTGAATAGCATAATTCAGACATGACCGCCAGTGGATCGCATATCAGAAGTCACTGGAATTTTTCCACACAGCTCCCTTCCTTTTCATTCCGCAGTCCATCACACATTCAAAACTGGAACCAACAAGAATGAGTTGGTTTTCTCTAGTTAATATCTTCCAGTGCTGAACAATGTGAGCGCAATTCAACTGAAAAAAGTTGATGTCTAGTTTTGGATGTGTTCAGCGGCTTGTTTTTCGGTGGCTGCAGCACCAAGACAGCCCGCTATTCAACGGCATTTTGCTGGCTTATTTTGGCCTCAGTGAGTTTCACTCCTCCGAGGCCGCACTTGAGTCATTTCCTGCTGGCACGTACAGCAAGAAAAGCTCCTTACAGGTCGAGTCACCATTTGTCTGGCTCCCCGACCTTTCACCACCCTCCCCCCCCCAAAGTCGGGGAGGGCCCCGGGAACACTCCCTCACCCTCCTCTACCTCGTAAGCCCCACCAGGCCCAAACCCTGGCAGTGGCAACCTAATACCCGGGGACCTGGTACTGCCAGCCTGGGTGGTACTGTCAGGGTGCCAGGCTGGCAACACCAAGGTGTCAAGCTGTCAAAGAGAGTAGTACCCTGTCCCCAACCACCCCGGTGTCTCTAATGGCCTGGGAGACACCCCCAGGTGCAATTATGACTGGTCCACATTTGCGAAACCAGTACTAAACGGCACCCAGGCCCTGTCTCCCAGGCGTGGTCATTAGATCCCGAGCTCGGGGAGACTCCCGAATGGTTCATTAAATATGCAGGCCTGGATAACGCCCAGTAAGGGCGAAACCCAGATGGTGACATCGCGCCAGATTTAGTTACATCTCACAAGGCGTTTCACGTGTTGCACACCTCGTGAGTCAATGGTCTCATTCCGACACCAAGTCGGGTGCGGTGAGGCTGCTAAATCGCACCCTGCATTATCTCAAGATCATGGGCAGAAATGAACCTGGCATTAAAATGGCTAAAGATATTTTCTCCAACACGCATAGATAAAACTAAAATATTGATATTGGCAAAGGTGATTCAGTAACAGAAGAAAGAGATCACTCGTCAAGCACTCCACATTTAAACATAATTCATTGGATGTTTGTGGCTTTACAATTGACAAGAGAAAGATGTAAAGACTACCATAAATCCATTCATTGACATTTTTTCACAGATTTTGCTGCTAAACATCTCAACACAATCCTTAAACTACATGTAAGGAAGTGAGGGAATGCTCAGAATTTCCTCTAACCTGTCAAACGGTAACAAGATTTAACTTTGTACAGGATGAGCAAACAGTTCTTTCAATAACACATCCTTGAATATCGACATCTCAAAAGAGGAAAGCACCTCACTCTCAAGAGCAATACTTCTTCACATTTCAGAGTAATTCTCCGACACTTCACTGTCACTTGCCGAGATTGGGTGGCTGCTGTCTCACAGTGCTAAGGACCTGGGTTCAATTCTGGCCTTGGGTCACTGTCTATGTGGTGTTTGCACTTTCTCCCTGGGACTGCGTGGGATTCTATGATTACACAGCGTGATATAGTGGACACAAAGATTAGGGTGTTCAGATTGTTAACATTCATGGGGGGGACGGAGGGGGGGGGACAAATCACAATCTGTGACCTGCAGCTCTGTGTCACTGCTGCTCCAAATCTGCAAACAAAACTTGATTTTCACATGCTGTTAAAATGTTTCTTTTTCAGTTATTCTCTATTCTGTCAGAGCTATTTACAAATAAAACAATATTCCGCATGAATATGAAAGCAAAATAATGCAGATGCTGGAAATGACAAATGAAACAGAAAGTGCTGGAAATACTCAGCAGATCAGGCAGAATCTTTGGACGGAGTAACAGAGTTAAGGGGCGAAATTCTCCGACCCCACGCAGGGTTGGAGAATCGGCCGGCTGCGGCGTTAATCCCGCTCCCGCCGGGTTTTTTATTCTCCGAGCGGCCAAAAACCGGCGTTGTGCAAATCCCGCCGGCAGCCTCTGAAAACAGCTGGCGCCGGCGGGATGTCATTGATTTTTTACTTTCAACAAATCTCCGTGCCGGATGGGCCGAAGTCCCGCCGACGTGGCCATGGGCCACGTCGGCGAAAAATGCAGTAGCTTTAAAACGTCGTCAACCATTGATGATGGTTGACGCCGTTCAGTGTCCGAGGGCGAGTGCGGGGGGGGGGAGGAGGGGCGAGTGCGGGGGGGGGGGGGGGGGAGGAGGGGGTGCATGCGGGGGGGGGGGGGGGAGGAGGGGCGAGTGCGTGGGGGGAGGAGGGGCGAGTGCGGGGGGGAGGAGGGGCGAGTGCGGGGGGGGAGGAGGGGCGAGTGCGGGGGGGAGGGGCGAGGGCGGGGGGGGAGGGGCGAGTGCGGGGGGCGGGGGGAGGAGGGGCGAGTGCGGGGGCGGGGGGGAGGAGGGGCGAGTGCGGGGGGGAGGAGGGGCGAGTGCGGGTGGGGGAGGAGGGGTGAGTGCGGGGGGGAGGAGGGGCGAGTGCGGGAGGGGGAGGGGCGAGTGCGGGGGGGAGGAAGGGCGAGTGCGGGGGGGAGGAGGGGCGAGTACGGGAGGGGGAGGAGAGGGCGAGAGCGGGGGGGAGGAGGGGCGAGCGCGGGGGGGAGGAGGGGCGAGTGCGGGGGGAGGAGGGGCGAGTGCGGGGGGGGGGAGGAGGGGCGAGTGCGGGGGGGAGGAGGGGCGAGTGCGGGGGGGAGGAGGGGCGTGTGCGTGGGGGAGGAGGGGTGAGTGCGGGGGGGAGGAAGGGCGAGTGCAGGGGGGGTAGGAGGGGCGGGGAAGGAGGGGCGAGTGCGGGGGGAGGAGGGGCGAGTGCGGGGGGGAGGGGCGAGGGCGGGGGGGAGAGGAGGGGTGGGTGCGGGGGGGAGGAGGGGCGAGTGCGGGGGAGGAGGGGCGAGTGCGGCAGGGGAGGAGGGGCGAGTGCGGGGGGAAGGAGGGGCGAGTGCGGGGGTGGAGGAGGGGCGGGGAGGAGGGGTGAGTGCGGGAGGGGAGGAGGGGCGAGTGCGGGGGGGAGGAGGGGCGACGTGCGTGGGGGAGGAGGGGCGAGTACGGGGGGGAGGAGGGGTGAGTGCAGGGGGGAAGGAGGGGTGAGTGCGGGGGGGAGAGGAGGGGTGAGTGGGGGGGGGGCGAGTGCGGGGGGGAGGAGGGGCGAGTGCGGGGGGGAGGAGGGGCGAGTCCGGGGGGGAGGAGGGGCGAGTGCGGGGGGAAAAGGGGCGGGGGGAGGAGGGGCGAGTGTGGGGGGGGAGGAGGGGTGAGTGCAGAGGGGGAGGAGGGGCAGGTGCGGGAGGGGGGAGGAGGGGCGAGTGCGGGGGGGGAGGAGGGGCGAGTGCGGGGGGGAGGAGGGGCGAGTGCAGGGGGGGAGAGGAGAGGCGAGTGCGGGGGGAGGAGGGGCGAGTGCGGGGTTGAGGAGGGGCGAGTGCGGGGGGGGAGGAGGAGAGAGTCCCGGCGTTTGGGGGGTGGGTGGGGTAGGCGTGGGGGGTAGGGGTAGGGGGTTGGGGTAGGGGGCAGCGGCGTTGAGAGGGGGGGCAGCAGCGTTGAGGGGGGGCAGCGGCATTGAGAGGGGGGGTTGCGGCGTTGAAGGGGGGCAGGGGTGGTGGGTAGGGGTGGTGAGGGGGGTAGAGGTGGTGAGGGGGCAGGGGTGGGTTGGGGTACGAGGCAGCGGCGTGCAGAGAGGGGGGGCGACGGATGCCCAGGGCCAATGCACCGTCGCCCCCCCCGCCTCTGCATGCCGCTGCCCCCTACCCCAACCCCCCCTCACCACCCCTACCCCCCTCCAATGCCGCCCCCCCTCCAACGCCGCCCCCCCCCATCTCTCTCAACGCCGCAACCCCCACTCTCATCGCCGCAACCCCCTCAACGCCGCAACCCCCCCCTCAATGCCGCAACCCCCCCTCAACGCCGCAACCCCCCCCTCAACACCACAACCCCCCCTCTCAATGCCGCACCCCCCCCTCATCGCCGCAACCCCCCCTCATCGCCGCAACCCCCCCCTCTCAATGCCGCAACCCCCCCTCAATGCCGCAACCCCCCCTCA
This sequence comes from Scyliorhinus canicula, assembly GCF_902713615.1. Lineage (NCBI taxonomy): Eukaryota > Metazoa > Chordata > Chondrichthyes > Carcharhiniformes > Scyliorhinidae > Scyliorhinus > Scyliorhinus canicula. The sequence goes on from NC_052151.1 coordinate 174,160,783, forward strand.
ACGCCGCAACCACCCCCCCTCAACGCCGCAACACCCCTCCCTCAACGCCGCAACCCCCCTCCCTCAACGCCGCAACCCCCCTCCCTCAACTTCGCAACCCCCCCCTCTCAACGCCGGGTCCCCCCCTCCTCTCCTCTAAATGCCGGGTCCCCCCCCCTCTCCTCTCAACGCCAGGTCCCGCCCCCTCTCCTCTCAACGCCGGGCCCCCCCCCCCCTCTCCTCTCAACGCCGTGTCCCCCCCCCCTCTCCTCTCAACGCCGGGTCCCCCCCCCTCTCCTCTCAACGCCGGGTCACCCCCCCTCTCCTCTCAACGCCGGGTCCCCCCCCCCCTCCTCTCAACGGTGGTCCCCCCCTCTCCTCTCAACGCCGGGTCCCCTCCCCCTCTCCTCTCAACGCCGGGTCCCCCCCCCCTCTCAATGCCGGGTCCCCCCCCTCTCCTCTCAATGCCGGGTCCCCCCCCCTCTCCTCTCAACGCCGGGTCCCCCCCCCCCCTCTCCTCTCAATGCCGGGTCCCCCCCTCTCCTCTCAATGCTGGGTCCCCCCCCTCTCCTCTCAACGCCGGGTCCCCCCCTCTCCTCTCAATGCCAGGTCCCCCTCTTCTCCTCTCCTCTCCTCTCAACGCCGGGTCCCCCCCCTCTCCTCTCAACGCCGGGTCCCCCCCCCCTCTCCTCTCAACGCCGGGTCCCCCCCCCTCTCCTCTCAACGCCGGGTCCCCCCCCCTCTCCTCTCAATGCCGGGTCCCCAACCTCTCCTCTCAATGCTGGGTCCCCCCCCCTCTCCTCTCAACGCCGGGTCCCCCCCTCTCCTCTCAATGCTGGGTCCCCCCCCCCTCTCCTCTCAACGCCAGGTCCCCCTCTTCTCCTCTCCTCTCCTCTCAACGCCGGGTCCCCTCTCTCTCTCTCAACGCGCCACTTCCGCAGCGGGTGAAACTGACGTGTATCGCGTCAGTCCGCTGCTGGCCCTTTCGGGAACGGAGATTACCGGCTTAAAAGAAGGCCCCAACGCCGGAGTCATCCGCACCGCTTTTGGCCGCCGGAAATGGGCGTCACGCAGGTCTTCGGAGAATTTCGCCCCAGGAGCGGGATCCTCCGGCCCCTGTCCACGTGTTTCTTGGCGGTGCGCTGTTAGGTGGTGGAATTCTCTGTCCCTGCCGCTGCTAATGGGATTCCCATTGAAGACACCCCACGTCGCCGGGAAACTAGCGGGTGGGGATGCGCTGCCGGGAGGAACAGAGAATCCCAATGGTCGGAGAACTCCGGCCTAAGTTTCAGGTTGATGGTCGATTGTCAGAGCTTTCTTGATTCACTGAGTGTGCGGGCAAATTGTCACCAGAATGTAAATACTGGTTCGTGTTCATAAGCCACTGCAATGGAATCAATATCAATCAGGTTAATTGAATGGGGCAATCACAATGAACAATTCAGAAATGATTATTGGAACTGGAAGAATGATGTTGCATTTGATTGCTCTGGGGTGAACGCACTGGGGATGAGACATTTACTTTAGACTTAATAATAATAATCTTTATTGTCACAAGTAGGCTTCCATTAACACTGCAATGAAGTCCCAAAATCCGTGCTTGTTAAGTAATTTGGACATTTCGAATTCTCCCTCAGTGTACCCGAACAGGCGCCGGAGTCTGGCAACTAGGAGTTTTTCATGGTAACTTCATTGCAGTGTTAATGTAAGCCTACTTGTGACAATAATAATAAAGATAAAGATTTTACGATGCGCCTTCACAAAGTTAGATTTTTTTTCCCAATTAAGAGGCAATTTAGCGTGGCCAATCCACCTACCCTGCACATCTTTTTGGGTTGTGGGGGTGAGACCCACGCTGACACGGGGAAAATGTGCAAACTCCACACGGACAGTGACCCGGGGCCGAGATCGGACCCAGGTCCTCGGCGCCGCGAAGCAGCAGTGCTAACCACTGTGCCACCGTGCCACGCTACAAAGATAGCTTTAAGGGATTTATATTTGTATTAATAAACATTAGAAATAAGGTATAGTTTTAAGTAGGTTTAATTTAATGTTTCTGTGCCTGATATTCCGATCAAAGACCAGACCCCAATAATGGCTAGGATACTGGACCAAAACCCCAACATTTTAGTTTATTTTAAGAAAGAATGATTCTCTCTGGGAGTGATTGCATGAAAAAAATAGGGGCTTGGTATTTCTAAAACAAAACCTTTATTGGAAATACAATATTAAACGAACATTTATCTTCACACCTGAAAAGAACAGCTTACAATTACCCATGAACACAACTATATGACATCCCATTCAAGAAAAGAAACATATGAGGATCAGCCATGGTTGGATTGAATGGCTGGACAGGCTCGAAGGGCCACATGGCTTGCTCCTGTTCCTAGCAGCTATATTTCTCTGTTATCCTGTGCCAGCAGCCCTGAAATGGCACTGACTGACCTTAAATCTGTCCTGTACCGCGAGAGTGAAGCAACGAATGACAGCTGCTGAACTCAACAAAGAAGCACAGAGAAAGGGGATTCTTTATGAGAAGTGAGGCACATCTTTAGTCAAGTTCAGTATCGACAGCAACCTAGATGGAGACGACTAAGACTCAATAATAAAAGCAGAGAACACTGGAGACACTCAACAGACCAGGCAGCACCTGTCTCATCGATGCTGTTTCCATCTGCACATCACACCTGAGAGCAGATGGGAGGCGAATGCTACTTGTGCTGGGGTTTACCAGCCCTCTGCAGATATCCGGTATGTGGAAAATACCAGTGGAAAGTATTGGGAAGGGATGCCGATGTCTTTCCACTGCCATGGCATAGTGGTAGCGTTGGGACCTTCAACACCATACTTCATAAAGCCAATGAGAGAGACTTCCCATTGGCACTTTACTACCATCAGGAGGTGCACCGTCTCCCATGGGGAGACTGCCAGATAGTGCTGGGCAGCATCCCAGTGGGTTGCGGGACCTGAGTGGGGTAAGGCCATTTTCATGGACTCTCTGTGATACACAGAGGGCCACTGCGGTGACAATGGGTGTCACATGCCTATAGGCCACTAGTGGGTGCACCCCCAATTTCCAGGTCTACCTGTCTGGCCCTGGCATGGTACATAAATAAACATATCTTGTCTTCAAGGCCATTTCAGTGTGGAGATGTCCTCACCCTCTTCCTGCAGCTTCCGCAGCGGCCATTTTTATCAGAACCTCTTCAATGGCTGCCACGAGTAAAATGTTGTCCAGAGTCCCAACGCCAACCTGCACAGAGCCAGGTTTGGCTTCTCAGTCCCTCTGATGGGGCCAACTTATCTGTTGAGAAAATTCCGCCCCTTGTTTCAGGAAGGTTGGCAAATTAAATGTGCTCATGTTTTGCTTAATTTACAAGGTTTATTTGTAATATACCTAACAGCACTTCACCGGAAGCTTGGTGGAGTTTGAGACTTCATAGCACCGTGACAACTGTTTCCAATACATAAGCACACCCTTGTAGGGCAGTATGGGTTTCTGCCCCATCAATGCATTTATCATATGGATCATTAAATGTGGCAAGCAACAAACATCAAGTGAGTGCTCAAAGTTCCGGCATGCTGTATGTTCACAGAGTCACATAAGATGGTGCTGAGGTAAAATCAGAAAGTTCTGGAAATACTCAGCAAGTTTGGCAGCATCTGTGGAGAGAGAAGCAGAGTTAACGTCTCGAGTCTAATATGACTCTTCTTCAAAAGGTGGTGCTGAGTTCAGGAGTTGGCTGATGTACATCTCCTTTCATATTCTTCATTCTAACAGGCGTTCCTATTTCAAATGGCTGCACAACAGGAAAACAATAATAATAATCTTTATTGTCACAAGTAGGCTCAGATTAACACTGCAATGGAGTTACTGTGAAAATCACGTGGTCGCCACATTCCAGCGCCTGTTCGGGTTCACAGAGGGAGAATTCAGAATGTCCAATTCACCTAACAGCATGTCTTTCAGGACTTGTGGGAGGAAACCGGAGCGCCCGGAGGAAACCCACGCAGACACAGGGAGAGCGTGCAGACTTCACACAGACAGTGATCCAAGCCAGTAATTGAACCTAGGACTCTGGCGCTGTGAAGCAACAGTGCTAACCACGGTGCTACCGTGCCGCCCAATCTCTGCATCTGAGATCATTGACTCATCGTGAGAGCATTTTGGAGATTCTGAGTTTAAACCCAAGGAGAGTACAGGAGGATCAGGATCAAAACCTCCCCTTGCATGTGGTCAGTATCATTGTTTAATTTTTAATTATTATCTCTTAATCACTCACTCATTCACATACAATGCTGCAGCAAAGCACACTGAATGTCATGCTAAGGAAATAGTTTTAATAAGTGCTTTACTGCTGGCATTCTAATATAATCAGCAAGAGGAGACAAGATCCTGTTTTGCTCGCGTGCTGATCACAGGTGCAAACACATGTTGAAATTAATAATACTTCAGTAAAAGTGTTTTTGTTTTACTGCAACTTGCCCTCAACAGGTTGAGCAATTGTTTGACCATTTTTACACAGATTGGGTTTGGAAGCAGAAGTATTGGGTTTTAATGGAGATGGACTTACTCAGATTTAAGAAGCTGGAAGCTTCAGGCATTTGAAGAATGTTCATTAAAGCCAGATGATCCTGCTACTTAGGATGATCAAGGACACAGGAGAATGGCTATCTCGTCTTGGGGATTTCCAACAAATATTCAAAAACATGGGGTGATGGAATGTCTCTACTTGTTGAACTCCGCATGATGCTAGTTTCATAGGCAGGGGGCCTGGTAACAGCTTTGATTAGCAGCACCTCTGACCCATCCTGGTGAGGGGATGGAGTCAGCAACACAGCTCTAACTTCAGTAGAAATGGTCCACACATTCACCACAGCTACATAGCAGTGGGGTCAGCAGCATAGTGGTAATATTAATAGATTTGTACTATTGAGACCCAACCTATTACTCCATGAGTTCAACTCCCATCCCAGGAGCTATGGAAATCAAAATTCAATTAGTCAACAAATTATGAATGAATAAATCTGGAATAAAACACTAGTCCCATTAATGATGAAATGAAAATCGCTTATTGTCACGAGTAGGCTTCAAATGAAGTTACTGTGAAAAGCCCCTAGTCGCCACATTCCGGCGCCTGTTCGGGGAGGCTGTTACGGGAATCCAACCGTGCTGCTGGCCTGCTTGGTCTGCTTCCAAAGCCAGTGATTTAGCCCTGTGCTAAACAGCCCCTGTTGATGATGATGATGATGACGTTACTGTAAAAACCCATCTGCTTCGCCAATGCTTTTTATGGAAGGAAATCTGCCATCCTTTTTCAAAATAAATTTAGAGTATCCAATTTATTTTTTCCAATTAAGGGGCTACTTAGCATGGCCAATCCACCTAGCCTGCACAGCGTTTTGGGTTGTGGGGGCGAGACCCACGCAAACACGGGGAGAATGTGTAAACTCCACACGGACAGTGACCCAGAGCCGGGATCGAACCTGGGACCTCGGCGCCATGAGGCAGCAGTGCTAACCACTTGCGCCACCATGCTTCCCGGAATTTGCCATCCTAATTTGATCTGGCCTACCTGTGACTCCAGACCCACAGTGGCATGGTTGATTCTCAACTGCCCTCTGAAATGGCTGAGCAAGCCTTTCAGTTCAAGGGGAATTTTTCAGCAATACTCACATCCCAACGATGAATATATCAAAAAATAAATAAGTAATGTAGGATGTTGTAGCCTGATAGACATCAGCACTATGGGCGCTGATTGTCCTAATTAAAAGCCCCATGAGAAGATGAAACTACTCACCTGAATAAGCCATACCAAGCCAAAGTACCACACACCGCTTTCACATGTAAAGGTTAGATGGTTCCTAACATCACTAATGTCTTAGGAGGATTTCTGACCAGACTATTTCTGAGTGAAAGCCTTTGTTACTGAGTTCAGTTGCACACAATTGGAAGAACATGCTAATTGCATAGCACCTCCCAAAAAATAACCTGGACATAAATATATCTGAGAACCATTGCAATTTTGCAGAAACTCACAAGTATAAGGATACCTGCTGGCAAAATCAATAGCTCCAACACAGCCCTGCAAATGGTGCTCTCTATATGACCGTCTGGGACTCTCATTCATGACAACACCAAGGAAGCATTTCTTTATTCAATGCAGTGAATGGCAGCTCCTTTGAAGTCTGACACAGACCCCATATAAGGAGCAGCCTTGACAACCAACTCCATGGGCTTCTGCTTTTTTGGGAATTAAGGGAACCACATGGGGATTTTGAGCTACTCTACAGTTGCCTCTAAAGTTTGCAGGTTGCTTGGCACGGTCTCAATTAATGTCACAAAATTCAGCCATCGAGCTATCCAACCTCTTTGGTAGGTAAGCCCAGTATGGTCTGAATCCTTACAGCTGGCACATTAAGTTGGTTTTCTTGACAACAGATCATTGTGTCTACAATGCCATCTCCACTTGCTACATCTTGGGCGTGATCTACCCGAATGGAAACAGAGTCCTATGATGAGCACATTTAGCCGGGTGTTTCCCGGTGCTGGGAGTGCCGAGAAGCCCCACACTATCGAACGGGGCTTTGTTCCCATTCAGGGCCTCAGGAGGGACATCCCTGACGAGGCCGCACTTACTCCCGTTTTCTGCACTGAGGAGCTCCGCTCACCGTTACTCCTCAGAAGGTGATCGGGTCGCCATTTGTAAATGGCATTCCGATCTCTCGACCTCCCGACGTGACCCTGAACCCCACTAAAGCCCTAACTCACCTATAACGGTACCCGCAGGACCCCCGCAACCCCCTTCACCCACGCATAGCACCCCTGGGCCCGATCCCGTCACGGGAAAAATGCCAGGCTGGCAGTGCCAAGGTGCCCGGGTGACATCAGCAGAGTCAAGGTGCCACCTTGCCCAGAGGGCAAGCACCTGAGGGCCTCCAATCTTCTTGGGAGACCCCCACAAGTGCCTTTCCGTCTGGTCTCTGTTTGTGTGGACCAGCAGTGAACGGCGCTCATTCGCAGTCCCCAAAGCAAAGGGGTTAGATCCCAATGCCATGGTTAGATTGTGGGAGTACATATTAGAGTGAGACTAGCTGACTCACTCTAATATACAGATTTACTAAAATGTGATCAGCTCACAATGGGTGGACATCAACATCTTGCGAGTTCATGTTAGATTTCGTGAGGCGTGATGAGCCTGGTAGGTCCCAGAAACGGGATCCCCGGCATCTATCGGCCAAGTCGTGCCGCACTGTCTTTCGGGCATAACATGGCTGGTAGATTGCGCCTCTCGTTCATGCAGGGGTATCTCAGGTAACTTACTACGTTATGCCCCTTTCCCCACTCCCACCTGCTCCCAAAGCAGATTAATCTCTAACGCTGCTTGGCACTGTAGGAGAGAACGGTGGAGGGATGTAAGAACAGAACACCATTCCGAAACTCATACCTGTTCCACTGCTTAGTTAGATGATGGATGAACTGCGCCTCAGCCCCATTGTTTCTTGATGTCCTCGATGTTTCTTGATATCAAACCTATCAATCTTTTGTTTTGAATCCCCCATCAGAGAAAATAGTTTCCTGAACCAAATCAGATGACTTAGTCATTGTCCCTAAGACCTTGATGTTGCACACCAAAAAAGCACGGAAGGGCACTTTGGGAAATCTTGAAGTTGTCAAAAGCACTATCTAAATACAAATACAAAGCCTGCTTGATTAGTTTATGTATGTATCCAGCGCTATGTTTTAATAATTGGTGGGCATGGTCACTTGAATCCCTTTGTTCCTCAACCATTTCTTTCTCTTACCAATATTACAATTTAACTTTCTCAAATTCGAAGTGTTGTACCTCAAATAGTGTGTGCTTTCCGATTAGTGTGTGTATTTCACTTCCTTGGTCACTGCTTATTGGTTTATACTAAAATGGTGAAAGGCCAGATTTCAGCATCATGGAAACAGCAGCAACATTGTCGACCTGAATGGGGAAGTTGTCATCATGGCCCGCTGGACCAATCAGAGTAACAGCGAGAAGCCAGCAGACGTAATCAGGCTGAACCAATAACGAGCAGTACTAACAGGGTACATAACTGCAAAGGAAAGCAGCATCCAACTGTGTCCTGGAGCAGCTACTCTGGCATTTCTCAGTGTGTGGACGGGAGTTTCCTGTCCTACCTGCCACAAGAATCATCGGAAAATCTGATGGACTGGACCGTCAGTAGGTCAGTTGACTTCAATGGCAGGAATTTCCAGTCCCGGGGCAGACAGGATGGAAAAATCCTGGCCAAGTCAACATTCTCCACATTCACTCCAATGAAGTCAAAGTGCAGCGCTCAATGAATGTACTGAAGCGTAGAAGTTGCAGAAAGATGTGCTGTCACTGATAAATTTACACCAGTGTCAAACTTTGACAGGAGAGACAGACTGCAAAGTTTTGTACTGAATTCTGGTAAATGTTTTGGAGATGTGTTGGGTTCCTGAAACACTGACAATGAGGTCTTATCAAAAACAGTAGCTTATCCACTAGCTCAGCAGCTATTTCATGCATGGGCACTGTCTGCGCTTCTGGGAAAACCCCACGCTCCTGACATGTGACCCTTCATGTAGCCACATCATCACATGACCACTCAGTCTACATGATTGTTAAGTAAATATATATGTGAAATACATTTAACTGTGTTATACATACGGCAGGATCTACAAAAAGTATTAATGCAACAAAAGAGGTATTGTTAATGTTTGTAGCCAGTGATTGATTTTAATTGGGCAATGATTTTTTAAGGGAAGAAAGTTTTTGTCATGAAACCTGTAAGGCCACAGAATAACTTGTCAGCAATTTTGTTTTCTTTCAGTGGACACCAGTGACAAGGTCAGCGTTTGTTGCCCATCCCCAATTGCCCTTGAATTAAGTGACTTACTCGACCATTTCAGAGGGCAGGAAAGAGTCAACCACATTGCTGTGGATCTGGAGTCACACGTAGACCAGACCAGGTAAGGGCAGAAGATTCCCTCTCCTGAAGGGACATTAATGACCCGGGTGGCTTTTTATGAGAATCTATTGTAGTTTTATGGTCACCATTACTGACTAGCTTTATAATTCTAGATTTATTAACTAAATTCAAATTCCACCAGCTTGATGAGACTTGAAGCTATGTCCCGAGAGCATTATCCCTGGGTCTCGGCATTGCTACTCCAGTGGCATTACCACTATGCCTTCATCTACCATTAGGGGATGAAGAGCATTTCTTAGAACTATATAACAAAAAGCCCATTCGGCCAAACTGTATGACATGGCTGATGGAACCATCAATTCACTAGACACATGCTTTAAGATATGAACAGTGGTTTTAATCTACTTACAACAGAGCCAGCCTGTTCCGCGTTGAACTCTCGATGAACTGAACGACTGGCTCTGAGCATTGGTATTTATACAGCAGTCCAGGGGGAGGAGTCATGGGCGGAGCCAAGGGTGGAGCCCTGTACAAACGCCTAAGCATTCCCAGTGCTACTCCCCCTAGTGGTCGGGCAACGCAACTGCGCTTACAAATGCATGGTCTCATGTATATACAATAGTGTGAATTACGGAGCTACAGTCACCACATTCACCCCCTACAAAAAAAATCAAGTCCGGCGGGGGTGGTGGTTCATAAATTGAGTCTGTCCGGTGGTCGGACTGTCCGCTGCGATCTGCGGAGCACCGGGGTTGCAGCCTCTTGCGGTGGCTGGACGGGTGTTGTGGGTTGGGGTATGATGACGGACTCCAGGGAAGATCTCGTCCGAGCTCCATACCCGTCTGGTTCGACTGGGGACTTAGGGTGCTGGGGGTTAGCCGGTGCAGGTGCGCGGAACAGGTGGAGCGAGCTAGTGGGCTCAGTGGGCTCGGGAGGGCGAGGGGGCGGCTGGGTTGCACGGAACCGATGCAGTGAGCTAGTGGGCTCGACAGCCCGAGGGGGCGGCAGGACGGGGTGTAGGGTGAGGGGTGCATCTGTAGTGATAGAGGGGATGCTGGACCCGGCGGGTGCAAGGTCCCAGAGGGATACGGTGTCCTGACGGCCGTCGGGGAACTCGACGAAGGCGTATTGGGAGGTTGGAGTGAAGCAAAAGCACCTTCTCAACAAGGGGGTCAGTTTTGTGCGCCCTGACATGCTTCCTCAGGAGTACAGGGCCCGGTGTCTTCAGCCATGCTGGGAGTGAGACCCCCATGGTAGTGCCCCTGGAAAAAATGAAGAGCCTCTCGTGAGGGGTCTGATTGGTCGCTGTGCATAAGAGGGACCTAATAGCGTGGAGCGCGTCTGGGAGGACTTCCTGCCAATGGGAGACTTGGAGATTCCTGGACCGGAGGGTCAGTAGGACGGTCTTTCAGACCGTCGCATTCTCCCTCTCCAGCTGCCCGTTCCCCCTGGGGTTGTAGCTGGTAGTCCTGCTCGAGGCGATGCCCTTGTCGAGCAGGTACTGACGCAGCTCGTCGCTCATGAAGGACGAACCCCGGTCGCTGTGCACGTAGCTGGGGAAACCAAACAGGGTGAAGATACTATGCAGGGCCCTAATGACTGTGTGGGAGGTCATGTCGGGGCACGGAATAGCAAATGGGAAGCGGGAGAACTCATCTATGACGTTTATGAAGTAAATGTTCCTGTTAGTTGAGGGGAGTGGCCCTTTGAAATAGATCGCGAGGCGTTCAAAGGGCCTAGAAGCCTTGACCAGGTGGGCCCTGTCTGGTCTATAGAAGTGCGGTTTGCACTCCGCGTAGATCGGGCAGTCTCTGGTGACAGCTTTTACCTCCTCAGAGGAGAAAGGCAGGTTTTGGGCCCTGATGTAGTGGGCAAGCCGGGTCGTTGCGGATGATTTTCAGGCAGTCGATCTGTGCGCTGGCGCACGTCCCGCGGGATAGGGCATCTGGGGGCTCGTTGAGCTTCCCTGGTCGATACTTAATATCGTAGCTATAGGTGGAGAGTTCGATCCTCCACCGCAGGATTTTATCGTTTTTAATCTTGCCCCTTTACGAGTTGTCAAACATGAAGGCAACCGATCTTTGGTCGGTGATGAGGGTGAACCTCCTACCTGCGAGGTAGTGCCTCCAGTGACGAATAGCCTCCACAACGGCTTGTACTTATTTTTCGCCTGCCGAGTGTCGGAGTTCCGAAGCGGAGAGGGTACAGGAGAAAAATGCGACTGGTCTCCCTGCCTGATTTAAAATGGCTGCATGAGCTACCTCTGAGGCGTCGCTCTCAACCTGAAAGGGGGTGGATTCATCCACCGCCCGCATGGCCGCTTTGGCGATGTCCTCCTTGATGCAGTTGAAGGCCTGGCGCGCCTCAGCTGACAGGGGAAATAGTGTGGCCTTAAAGAGTGGGCGGGCTTTGTTCGCATATTGAGGGACCCACTGGGTGTAATATGAAAAGAATCCCAAGCACCGTTTGAGGGCCTTGGGACAATGAGGGGGAGGGAGTTCTAAGAGTCCGGGTCGGGACCCAGGACTCTGTTTTCCACGACATAGCCGAGTCTGGCTAGTCTGGTTGTGCGGAAAACACATTTCTCCTTGTTATAGGTGAGGTTTCGTTTCTGAGCCGTCTGGAGAAAACGGTAGAGGTTGGCGTCGTGGTCCTGCTGGTCATAGCCGCAGATGGTAACGTTATCCAAGTACGGAAACGTTGCCCGGAGCCCGTACTGGTCCACCATTCGGTCCATTGCCCGTTGGAACACCGAAACCCCATTAGTGACGCCGAAGGGAAACCGGAGGAAATGGAAGAGGCGGCCATCGGCCTCGAATGCCGTGTAGTGGCGGTCCTACGGGCGGATTGGGAGCTGGTGGTATGCAGACTTCAGATCCACCGTGGAAAAGAGCCGATACTGGGCGATCTGATTTACCATGTCTGCAATCCTGGGTTCGCGTCGAAGAGCATAAACCTATTAATGGTCTGGCTATAGTCTACGATCATGCGGAATTTTTTCCCGGTCTTGATGACCACCACCTGAGCTCTCCAGGGGCTGTTGCTGGACTCTATGATCCCCTCACTGAGAAGCCTTCAGACCTCCGACCGGATGAACACCCTATCCTGCAGGCTGTGCCGCCTGCTGCGAGTGGCTACGGGTTTACAGTCCGGGGTGAGGTTGGCAAAGAGAGGAGTGGGGGGGAGATTCGCAATGTGGCTAGGCTGCAGATAGCAAGTGGGGGTAGGGGCCCGCTGAAACTGAGGGTGAGACTCTTGAGATTACACTGGAAATCAAGGCCTAATAAGAGTGGGGCGCAGAGTTCTAGCAGGACGTAGAGCTGGAATATGGCATAGCTAGCGCCTTGGATTGTGAGAGTCGCGGCGGTGCGCCCTTGGATCTGGACAGAGTGGGAGCCCGAAGCAAGGGAGATAGTTTGCCATGCGGGGAAAACGGGGAGCGAACAGCGTCTTGCCAGATATGGGTGTGTGAAGCTCTCAGTGCTTCCGGAGTCGAAAAGGCTGTACCCGTTAATTTGGACCGTCGCCACCGCGTTTCGCAGATGCTTCAGGCGCGATTGGTCCAGAGAGACTGCGCTGAGTTGCGGGTCGTCGGCGGCTCGATCAGCTGTGCTGGAGTGGCCCCGTGATGACTGCCCTCTGTGTTCGTAGTCGTTGAGGTGAGTTTCAGAGTTTGATGGGGATGGATCTCAAGATGGCCGCCCCCATGAGTCGCACATGTCGGGTGGGGGAGGGAGTCGGCATACAGGCTGCAGCATTTCGGGGCCTGCGGGCCTGTGAATTCAGGGAACGAGTGCTTTGAGCCGTGGGAGGGTTAGAGGCTGGGGCTTTCTTCGCCAGACACACTCTGGCATGGTGTCCTTTTTACCCGCAGTTGCTGCAGGTCGCGTTGCGGGCCGGACAGTGCTGCCGCGAGTGCTGATTCTGGCCGCAAAAGTGGCAGGCTGGGGCAGCATTGTGGCTGGGCAGCCGCGTGGCGCAGGCCTGGGGGAGTCGCTGGTCGGGGGCCCATGACGGGGTCGCGGGGTCCGCGGGGAATGAGGTGAGGCTGCGGAAGGAGACCTCCATAGTGGTAGCAAGTTCAACAGTCGCTTCAAGATTTAGGGCCCCCTTTTCCAGCAGTCGCTGGCGCACGTAATTTGACCTAAGGCCCGCAACAAAGGCATCGCGTACAGCAAGTTCTCTATGTTCTGCCGCGGTAACCGCCTGGTAATTACAGTCACTAGATAAAGTTTTAAGCTCTTTCAGGAAGTCTGCGAGCGATTCCGTAGGTCATTGGCGGCGAGTAGTAAACACGTGTCGCGCGTAGACTTCATTAACAGGCCTTACATACATTTTGTCGAGTAGCGCGAGGGCTTCAGATACAAACCGGCACAGTTTAGTTGAGTAGAGATTCTGTGGCTCACCCTCGCGTGCAGTAGGCTCAGTTTCTGCTCCTCTGTTGTTTCGGCTGTGCTTGCTTCCGCCAGGTAGGCTTTAAAACACCGCAGCCAATGAGAAAAAATTTCTTTTGCCTCTGCATCCTGTGGGTCGAGTTCCAGTCGCTCAGGCTTGAGGGCTGATTCCATAATTGATCCTGACTGTTTCTTAAGTAGATTAAATTGATGGAACCATCAATTCACTAGACACGTGCTTTAAGATATGAACAGTGGTTTTAATCTACTTACAACAGAGCCAGCCTGTTCCACGTTGAACTCTCGATGAACTGAATGACTGGCTCTGAGCATTGGTATTTATACAGCAGTCCAGGGGGAGGAGTCGTAGGCGGAGCCAAGGGTGGAGCCCTGTACAAACTCCTAAGCATTACCAGCGCTACTCCCCCTAGTGGTCGGGCAACGCAACTGCGCTTACAAATGCATGGTCTCATGTATATACAATACAGTGTGAATTACGGAGTTACATTCACCACAATGGCTTAATAATTTGTTTTCTTTTTTAAAATAAATTTAGAGTACCCAATTCATTTTTCCAATTAAGGGGCAATTTAGCGAGGCCAATTCACCTACCTTGCACAACTTTGGGTTGTGGGGGTGAAACCCACACAAACACGGGGAGAATGTGCAAACTCCACATGGACAATGACCCAGAGCCGGGATCGAACCGGGGTCCTCAGCACCGTGAGGCAGCAATGCTAACCACTGCGCCACTGTGCTGCCCTGACATGGCTTAATAATGAGTTCTTTCATATTTTTAACAGGAAGAAGTCTTACAACACCAGGTTATAGTCCAACAGGTTTGTTTCAAGTCACCAACTTTCACCTGAGGAAGGAGCAGTGTTCCGAAAGCTAGTGTTTGAAACAAACATGTTGGACTTGAACCTGGTGTTGTAAGACTTCTTACAGTGCTCACCCCAGTCCAACACTGGCATCTCCACATCGTGGCTACCATATTTTAAAAATTTCTGGCTTTCAGTTGATAAGTGAGTTTCTGTTAGAAAGCTGCAAAGTTTTGTTTCCAGTGAAACATGAATCAGAGAATTAAGCTTGTAGATATTAGCATTGTCCTCATCAGATGTAACTGTTCTGTGGTGAATGTATTCCCCATAATCTAAGTTGTCTGTATAGTACTGTGGCCTATGGCCAGGGAATGGTAATATGATCTCCTTCCATGTATTGTTCTGGAACCCTGGTGGGATCCACCTCTGGCTCTGCCCCCGCATCCCCCCCCCCCCCCCCCCCCCCCCCCCCCGGGGCGGTATATAGACCTGCCACCCGTGGGCGGCGCTCATTGTTACAGCAGTCACAGGCAGGGAAGTTCTTGGATGATAAAGCCTATGTTCACTCATTCTCATCGTCTTGTAGTGAATTGATGGTACATCATCTTCCAACGATACACTTGCTCATGGAAAGTGGTAACTCATCTGCAGAAAAGTTTTGGGTCTCTGTAACTGTTTTGCCTTGAAGGATTGTTGTGAAGACTGAAGTCCAGATAAGTGGGTGAGGTAATTCTTAGAAATATGTGTTTTCCCACATAATCAGAATGAAAGGCTTGTTCGAATAGATCATTTAGAATTCAATAAATCTTTTACAGCATTCTCATTGAGCTCGAAACCCGTGATGCAGTGAATTCTCTGACAATTAGCCAGAGGAGGTCCTGCCTCATAAAGCTGGCGGCCAATCAGAGGCCAGCAGATCTGTGCCAGATCAGGATTGGTGGGTATGTCCGGTTTTGCAGGAGGTTCAGGAAGAGAAACCATGGATGCCCCCAAATACAGCTATGTCCAGGATCACCCTGGGGCTTGATTGGCAGGCCACTGTGAGAAGGATCGGGAGGAGTTTGTTGGACATATTGGGTAGGCGGGCGGACGCAAGAAGTAAAACCGCTTAGGGTGGGGGGCTCCCATCAGCACGGGGAGTCGGACCAGGGAAGGAGTAACCCCAACCCTTTCACTGACCAGCAGCCCGCAGAGTTAAATATGCTGGGATCTGCCAGGGTACACGTTAGACCCAGGCCTCTCCAGCCACCCATCATTTTGCAGTGGTGCGATGAGGCCCTTATCCCGGCATTAATTGCCCACATAAAGACCTTAATTAGGCCAGAGGAGGACAGTCCGCCTAACCTTCTGTCCCTAGAATTGTGACTGGGGTTAGGGTGAGTGGGCCGGCCTAATTTACGGGTACACCCGCTTGTTTCCGACCTGGAGGTTGTCCATAAAATTCAGCCCAAGGTATGTGAAGTGTTTCACTGAAAGTCTCAATCTAAATCAAAAATCAAAAAAATTGACCTCACCTCGATTGTGTGTTCCTTGCACAACATAAAATCCACCCAGAGGTCACGCTGGTATTACATGAAAGTGTTAATTATATTTGCAGCAGAAGGCAGCTGGTAGCTCTTACGGGCATACACAACACTGAATGGCACCAGTTGGATAGGGCTGCAATAATCAATCCACATTCACCTTTCCTTTGTGGCTCTTTTCTACTCTTCAAAATATGAAACCCTAACACTGAACAAAGCGGTTTGTGTAACAGAACACCAATGAAAGGAAGTTACTCTTGCTTTGAACTTTTTTCTGAACGTATTGCAAGGTTTCTGGGTAGTATGGAAATGGTGAGAAATGACGGACAACTTAAATGTTTGACTTAAAAGCTCTGACATATCGAGTGTTTGGCCATGCCAGGGAGAGCGCGCGCACTACCGACTCATCACTTCCTGTGTACAGGTCATTACAATATACACACATAGTCGACACCTTCAAATCCTAAATGAAAGAAATTTCTCATATTTGTAAGTCTCTTTGGGCTGATGTGGAAATTTAACTGCACTACTATTTGATCTTTCAACTGTGGGCGACCGATTGCACAGTAGCTTAGCACTGCTGCATCACAGCGCCAGGGACCCAGATTCGATTCCGACCTATGGTGACTGTGTGGAGTGTGCACATTCTCCTCGTGTCTGCGTGGATTTCCTCCAGGTGCTCGGTTTCCTCCCACAGTCTAAAGATAGGCAGATTACGGGGCTAGGATAGGGGAGTGGGTCTAGCTGGGTGCTCTTTCAGAGGGTCTGTGCAGATACAAGGGGCCAAATGGCCTGCTTCTGCACTGTAGGGATTCTGTGCCCAAAATGGAAATCTGCTGCCAGAGAGAGAAAAACACTCCCACTCACACTGAACCCAAGCATCACCTAGTCTGTCAAATAACCTGGGATGTGTGAGAGGTCTACAATTCATACACATCGCTTCATTCCTGCAGGACAGTTTTAAGTTAGATCGACATACAATTGCTTCAGTTATTAGCGACAGCCCAAATAACCCAATAACTTCAAACCAGTTCACAAATGGTTGAACAATCAAACCAGTTAGTTGACTTCCTTTCAGTTCATGGCAACTTTCAGTTGATGGATAGTGGAATAATTATTTGCAGGTCAGGGAGATACTTGTCCACAAAACACAGAAAGCGAGCACACAGGTGAAGCAGGTAATCAGGAAGGCTAATGGAATGTTGGCCCTTATTTCAAGTGGGTTGAAGTATATGCTGCAACTGTACATGGTAGTGGTGAGACTAAATCTGGAAAACTGTGAGCAGTTTTGGTCCTTTTATTTAAGGAAAGATATTTCTTTAATTGGAGGCAGTTCAGAGAAGGTTCACTAGGATGATCCCTAGTATGGAGGGACCGTCCTTTGAGCACAGTTTGGGACTCTACTCTTTGGCATTTAGAAGAATGAGAGGTGATCTCATTGAAACATATCAGATTCTTAAGGGATTTGACAAGGTAAATGCTGAGAGGATGTTTTCCCTCATGGGAGAGTCTAGGGCAGGGGTGGGCAAACTTTTCCGTGCAAGGGCCGCATTCAGAAATTCACAATTCACAAAGGGCCGCATAGTATATTAAGTAAAATAATTACTTCACCCGGTTATGATTCTGGGCGCCTCATATAGAACATAGAACAGTACAGCACAGAACAGGCCCTTCGGCCCGCGATGCTGTGCCAAGCAATGATCACCCTACTCAAGTCAACGTATCCACCCTATACCAGTAAGTAACCCAACAGCCCCCTCACCCATTAACCTTTAAAAAAAAATTAAAAAAAAAAAAAAAATTATTTAAAAAAAAAAATTTTTTTTTTTTTTTTTTTTTTAATGACTTGGTGGGCCGCAGAAATACCTTTGGCGGGCCGCATGCGGCCCGCGGGCCGTAGTTTGCCCACCCCTGGTCTAGGGCCAGAGGATAAAGGGGTGCCAATTTAAGACTGAGATGAAGAGGAATTCTTCTCTCAGTGGGTTGTGAGTCTTTGGCTCCTTGCAACAGAGAGCTGTGGGGGCAGAGTACTTGTGCCTATTTAAGACTGAGATAGATTCTTGATCAGTAATGGAATTAAGAGTTTGGGGGAAAGGGCAGGAAAGTGGCCGTGAGGAATGTCAGATCGGTGATGATCCAATTGAATGGTGGAGCAGGCTCAAGGGGCCGAACAGCCTCTTGTTCCTATTTGTCATGGTTTTATGGTTGTTATAACTTGCCTGCTTACCATTGGTTGGGGACTAATGGCAATCCCATAATCCTTTGGGAGTATGAGCTTCCCCAATGAGTGGGCGGAGAAATCATTAGCAGATTCCCTGCATAAATAAAGCTGGCCGGTTTGGAACCGGCTAGAGGAGAGTGAGCAGTCAAGGAGTTACTGCTGCTGCATATATATGTTATTGTAAATAAATGTTATTTCTTTCTATCCTGCAACTTGTGCTGGATTCTTCGTGGCCCTCACAAAACTGGAGACGAGGATGGGATTCCTTGGACTTTGGGGGGGAGGGATGCTATAACCTGCCGGCTTACCATTGGTTGGGGACTAATGGAAATCCCACAATCCTTTGGGAGTATGAGCTTCCCCAATGAGGGGGGGGGGGGGAGGGGGGGTGGCGGATAAATCATTAGCAGATTCCCTGCATAAATAAAGCTGGTCATTTTGGAACCGGCTAGAGGAGAGTGAGTAGCAAAGGAGTTGATGCTGCTGTTGTATATATATATATATATATATTATATATGTTATTGTAAATAAATGTTATTTCTGTCTATCCTTCAATTCGTGCTGGATTCCTCGTGGCCCTCACAAAAATGGTCTTATGGAGTCAGGATGGCCAGAAAAATATAATTGGCAGGCGCATGCCCAATGTTTTATTGCCACTATGCCATTTTGCCATTGGCAGATGTGATGCCCGCCGGATGGCCAGCTGAACCATTTAAGTGACAAAATAAGGGGTATGTCTGGGCTCTGCAGGCATTTTGCCAGTATCAGGCATGCTTGCTGCCTCCTAGAATATGCCTGCCTGGGTCCCCCTGGTGGTCAATATGGGGTTCTGAAGTGGGACCTCAGCCTTTTGGCAAAATTCTGGCAAGTAATGAGCTTTACACAATGTGCAAATTGATCAGTGTAAACTGTTAATGGGCCAATGCTGCCATAGAATTCAGTTTGGGGGCAAAAACCTTGGACTGGATTCCCCGCCCGGTCGCGCTACATTTCCGTTTCACTCCGCTGGTGGGGTGCTCCGTTTCGCCGGCTGGTCAATGGGGTTTCCCATTGTGGGGTAGCCCCAGGCCGTCGGGAAACCCTCGGGCTGCCAACATGATGGAGCATCCCACCGGCAGAGAATCCAGCCCCTTGAGTCCCACACTAGTGTTCTGGTATTAAACCAAGGTAATTACATCGATATGGCACTCGTGGACTGGGCAGAAAGACAAAAAGCTAGGATAGTTGATGGACAGTGACAGATATTTAAGGAAATATTCAATGTCTTCCAAATATACTATATTCCAGAAAGGAAGAAAGATTGTAAGAGGGGGAAAATGCATTTCTGGCTACGAAAGGATGTTTAACATAACATAAAGGCAAAAACTAAGGCACACCATATTGCAAACATCAGCCTCAGGCTGGAGGATTGGGAAATTTTTGAAGACCAACAGAGGGTTCCTAAAAAAGTAATAAAAAGAGAAAGGATTATGAAAGAAATCTAGCCCAAAGTATAAAAACGGATAGCAAAAGATTCTACCAGTATATAAAAGGGAAAAGGAAGGTTAAAGTCAACATTGATCCCTGAGAGGACAAGACTGGGAAGTTAATAATGGAGAACACAGAAATGTCAGAGACACTAAACCAATATTGTGACTTGGTTTTCCTGGTGGAGGGCACTAGAACCATCCCAATAGTAACAGGTAATGCAGAGATTGTTGAAAAGGAGGAACTTAAAACAATTGACATCACTTTGGAAAGGGTACAGAGCAAGCTATTGGGATTGAAGGCAGACAAGTACCCAGGGCCTGATGGCCTACATCCTTGGATCTTAAAGGATGTGGCAGCAGAGAGAGTGGAGGCATTGGTTATGATATTCCAAAATTCCCTGGATTTTGGAAAGGTTCCAATGGACTGGAAAGAGATGAAAGTAACACCCCTGTCCAAAAAGGGAGTAAGGCAGAAAGTTGGAAACTATGGGCCAGTTAGTTTAATGCCTTTGGGAAACTGTTGGAATCCATTATTAAGAAAGTAGTACCAGGACTAGGAAAAGTCAAAATGCAATCCATCAGAGTCAGCATGGTTTTATGAAGGGTAAATTGTTTTGACTACTTTTCTGAGTTCTTTGAAGATGTAACAAGCAAAGTGGATAATGATGGTCCTGTAGATGTAATGTATCTGGACTTCCAGGATGCATTTGATAAGGTGCTGCACAAAAGATTAATACTCAAGGTAAGATCCTACATGGCTAGGGGTAATATGTTAGCTTGTATCGAGGATTGGCTAACCAACAGAAAGCAAAGACTGGGGATAAATGGGTCCTTTTCTGGTTGGCAAGATGTAACTGGTGGGGTGCCACAGGGTTCAGTCCTTGGGCTCCAACTATTTACAATATATATTAATGGCTTGTATTCAGGGAGAGAACGTACTATAGCCAAATTTGCAGACAACACGAAAATAGGTGGGAATGCAAGTTGCAATTAAGAAATACGAAATTTATAAATGGACATGGATAGAACAGTTGAGTGGGTCAAATTTTGACAGATATAATTTAACTTGGGTATGTAGGAGGTTATCCATGTCGGAGGAATTAAAAAGGAAACTTATTATCTAAATGGAGAGAAACTTCAAAATGCTTCAGTGCAGAAGGATCTGGATGTCCTTGTGCACAAATTGCACAAGTTGCATAAGATTAGTATGCTGGTACAGCAAGTAATAAGGAAGACAAACAGAATTTTGGCATTCATTGCTAATTGCAACTGTATAGGGCATTGGTGAGACCGCATCTGGAGTACTGCACACAGTTTTGGTCCACTTACTTGAGAAAGCATTGGAGACGGTTCAAAGAAGGTTCACTGGAATGATTCCAGTGGATAAAGGACTTGTCATGTGAAGAGAGAGTGAGCAGTTTCGGCCTATACTCACCGGAGTTTAGAAGAATGAAAGGCAATCTCATTGAGGTATATGAGATGCTAAAGGGGATTGACAGGGTAGACGTAGAGCAGATGTTTCCCCCTGTTGGCCATTCTAGAACCAGAGGCCATAGTTTTAGGCTAAGGGTTGGCAGATTTAAAACAGAAATCAGGAGGAATTACTACACTCAAAGGGTCATGAATCTGTGGAATTCTCTACCCAGGAGTTCAGTGGACGCAGGGACACTAAACAAAGTTAAGGAGGAGATATACAGGTTTTTAATTAGTAGTGGGACAAAGGGTTATGGGGAGTGGGCAGGAAGGTGGAGATGAGATCAGCCATGATCCTATAGAATGGCGGAGCAGGCTCAAGGGACTGAATTGCCCACTCCTAATTCTTATGTTCTTCTACCCAAGTCAAAACAATGCATGGTCGATACAAAAGATCAATGAACTACTGGCTCTGCAATTCACAACTATTTTCTTGAATGATCTTTCCTTGGCATGCAAATACGTAATAAAATTGGAAAGTATGGAAACAAAGACAGCAATTGGAACATGTACACAGGAATGAGTGACTCATGAAGGTATTTGGACATTTACGTTTTGGCTGACAAGCTTTGAAAGATCATTGTTTTGACTGTCACTTGCATCTAATATCAGTTAATACATTTATCAATAACCTTCTCTTATTTTGGAACTGGCTTTTGTTTCTTATATTTATGACAACACATATGGCAGAATTTATTTGTGGAAGAACTTTGAAGGAAAACACTTCAATTGCTTCTGTAACTCTTTGCAGGGAGTTTAAAACAAAAACAAGACTCTTTCACCATAATCTCAATATTATCTTTGTAAAATTGCATTGGTAAATGTTCATAGCACACAGATGTTCATTTCATTTCCACTTTCTGACAAGGAAGACAGTTCAGCTCAAAATTATTTATCTGATTTCACCAAGGTTAAATTGACTGCTAATGAGAAGTGTCTTCATTTTCATGATAACCTCCATTTTCAATAAAGCGGGAAATCTGTAACTGAAGCATATGCTGAGAGCTCAGTTATAAAATAGTGGTTGTAAAAATGTGACTCACCCTACAAAGCAGCGAGATAAATGTGACAATGCAAGTAACCATAAACTATAAAAATTTGATATTCAGGTACTCATTTCTTTTACCAACTTCAAACCACGCTCGTGAAATGCAAGTCATTAGTTCAAAACCATTGCAGGTTATTTACAATGAGACTGCATCTTTCACAGTAAACATTGTCAACCTACATGGACTCCCCCGCCCCCCCGGCCAACCTTCAAAGATTAAACAATCTACACATCAAGTATATTTACCACATGTCAATTTTATTACCATGAGACTGTTAGAGATGTTTTGCAAGCTCTTCTACTGAGCCAGATGTCACAGATGCCAGAGTGAAGTAAAATTAACGCAGTAGCCTTCACATGACCTCAACTTTATGTTTGTTTTATCAATGATCAGTGTTAAACTACACAGGGCAGTTCTTGCTGAATATCCTCATTCTCAGGTCACTTTGCCAGCAATTATCAAAACTGCTGACTTTGTTGAGCTGTGGATCTACAGCAGTACCTCACGTGACTTCTCTCGCTCTGGACTTTTAATTGCTGTTTGCATTGGCAAAGAACATGCACCAGGTCTGGTTTGTGCTCTATACTTCCGGCCCTTGCTTTTACTAACATCAGGATAGGATATTGTACTAGGCACTCGTTGTGTTGTGTAAACATAAACCGGTAATTTATCCTGTCACTTTACAAGAGTTCAAGCTCTAATTGCATGAGGTTGGAAGCCTCAGATGGACTGTTCTCTGAAATACTTTCAACTGTTACGCTCTCACAATTATTTACTTTCTCCAAATTTGCAAGGTGAAATGAATGAACTGGAGCAGAAATTAATGAAGTCAAATACAGGACGCGTAACTATGGTAATGTAGTCGGTCGTCCGAGTGAAATTATTACACGTGGCAGAAAACGCTGGCGATCTCTCGTTTTCATTATTGTCCATCCCAACCTGCAGACTCCATTTTGACTTTTAAAATAAATGCACACTTTATATTATATTTTCCATTCTGGATTGCAATAATTATACTTTACAGTTAATGATGAACAGTTGTCATACTGTTATAACTCCCTGCATGTGGGTGGTACAGCTCAAAGTCCAGACTGCTCAACTCCATATATACATAAATAGCACCCCATGCAGAGAAAATAATCTTTGCAAGGCGATTGCTGGTTGTATATATAATTTTACATACTTCTTTAATTACATGGTCCCCACAAGTACAGTAGTCACAGATCTACCTTCTGTTTACTGATAGTTTCAAGCCTTCTGATTGCAAACTTGTGGGACACAGTAAAATAGTTCATATTTCAGAATAGATTTGGGGCTGATACTTGAAGTCCCGTCCTGACTTCAATTGATATCACAACAAAGTTGCCAAGCAAAAGGTTCTTAATAATCGAGACTTGGTGAAATTTAACTCTTTGTTTTCCTTTCAGTTCCAATCCAACAGAGGACAAGCCATGATCTTTATCCCTTTTAACGAAATCAGATTGTAAATTTCCTCCCCATCTCTGTCTCTTCTTCATATGTTGATGACATGTTGCTGGCATAACGTTCCGAGCACTGAATACACTTTGATTCCTGACCAAACTTCATCGGGGAGATTTAATACCCCTCCCACCCGATAACAGGTCAGGAGAGTTAAATTGTGAAAAATGTGAAAACTGACCCAAACGTACTGTGAATACGCCTGCACGTGGTTCAACTTTGGTGGGTTTCAGAGTATGTGAGTAAGGGTGACCAACTGTCCACTATGTGAAGTGATTGCTCCTCATTTCGACTCTTTGTCCCGCGTCCCTTATTTCTAGGAGAGCCTGAAATTCATCAAGCCTGGAAGTCACCTCAACCCTCCTCCCCACGCGCCCCTCTCCACCCCCACCCCACGGTCGAAATGACCCTTATTTTCATTCATCACACTTGATCACCCTGCTCTGGAAATGTGGGTCAGTGATCATAATATTGAAACTAGGTTCAGTGCCTCTGTCCTGGAGAGCCCTGTGAATGTATTGGCCGCAGGCCATGTTTCCACAGCTTGCAAAGGGAAGTGAGAGCTGCCAGGTTCAGCAGGTAGGTGCTTTCTCTATATTATTGCTTATGAGCTCTGAGAGTTGGAGTACTTCCCCCCTCTGCCCCCCCCCCCCCCCCCCAGCTGATGTTTTACTGTGATTTCTCCATCCTTGATCTATCCCTTCATCCCATTGAAAACCCCTGCCCACCACAGCTCTGATGTCCCATTCCTACCGGTCTCTGGCTTTGACCTTTTCCTTCAGGAATTCCCGCCCGGCAGGTATCTAGCCTTCAATCTGGGGGAAAATAAAGTATTAAAAATCCCAATGAGGTTCTGGTGCTTTTCCTGATGACTGGCCTGTAACCCAGCAGCTTCCTGGCCACCCGAAATATATCGGAGACATGTGTATGATAATCTGTGTTGGCAAACAATTTGTCCATCATGCCTAAACCTTGATGTCAGTACTCAAAACACATTTTCAGTTGTGGTATCTGGACATCAATTCGTACTGGAGGCTGTGGCTACCTTGTCTCTCGTTCACCTCTTGAGTTGCCTGTAGTTCATGAATTGAACAGGGAGCATCCTGGTTGAGACATTTCATTGAGACATCAAGAGAGATTCATTCACAATAGTGACTAAAACAGATCTCACTCTAATCAAAAACAACCGCAAACTATTTAATAAAGAGACCCTGGTAGAATAAGAAACAAGTCTGACTTTTCAATACCTTTTTCACTGGTTTTGTCGTGGAAAAATATGTTCAATGTTCTTAATCTTTGTTAAATATTGCGTATGAACACAACTGAAATGACATTTGAAGTCAACGGCCCCTGTTATTTCAGTATCACCCAAGTCATTGCTTTTCAATCACTGTAACGATGCGTAGGCACTATGTTATTTAATAATAATCTTTATTGTCACAAGTAGGCTTACATTAACACTGCAATGAAGTTACTGTGAAAAGCCCTTCATCACCACAGTCTGGCGCCTGTTTGGGTGCACTTCAGAATGTCCAAATTACCTACAGCACGTTTTCGGGTATTGTGGGAGAAAACCGCAAGATGAAACCCACGCAGACACGGGGAGAACGTGCAGCCTCCGCGCAGACATTGACCCAAGGCAGGAATCGAACCTGGGACCCTGGAGCTGTGAAGCAACAGTGCTAACCACTGTACTACTGTGGCGCCCTATTTAATACTGTTGGGTATTTCTCAAAGATGGTGACAGAGCGACTAGTAATCAAGAGACTCAAGCGATCTGCACCACAACAGTTAGTGGAAATTAAATGGAATTCGAATAATAAAATCTGGAAATGAAAGCTTGTTTCAGTAATGATGACCAAGAAAGCATTGTTTGTCATAAAAACCATCTGGTTCACTAATGTCCTGTAGGGAAGGAAATTTGCCATCCTTACCTGGTCTGGCCTACATGTGACTCCAGACCCACAACAATGTGGTTAACTTTTGTTTGTCAGGGACGACACTCAGCTCTTGAGCAACAAATTCTGGTGATGCCACATCTCACTGAAAAAAATGTACCAGGAGCAATTTCACTTTTGGGGATAACACCGGACAAATGATAGCCTGTCAGAAACTAGGTTCGTCATGGCGGCCTCTTAGTTGTCTTCAAACTGAAAGATGTACAATGAGGTAGCCAGCAACTTCCTCTGACCTCATTACCTGTTCTTTGGCTCTGGAGGATTGCACTTTAAAAATGGCTGCCATTTGGTTGCCGTTTACAATGTATGTTTGTGCTATTACGAGCGAAAGGGAGATCCTGGGCTACTTCCCCTTCAAAGCCTGCACTCTTCCCACCCCAGTCTGGACTGTCTCACTCAGAACTCAACCCAGAAACACATCCGAGGCTTTCACAGGTCAAGTCAGTGGCATCCAAAAGAGGCACTACCTGACTTACTGGGTACTGGGATGAGAGGTGGGGGTGGAATCAGCTTACGATTGTAAAAACACAGACCTTCATACTGTACATAGCTTCACGGTAAGAGCTTAAGTATCTGGAAAAGCTTTGCTACAAATTATTTTCCACAACTGGCAAACATACAAGGTATTAAGGTATGCTTCAGGGTACATGGCATATCTCAGGAGGCACTTGATCCAACATACAATTAAATATGGAAGCTAATTGCGGCCTGTCACACTCCTGTTGCTGCCCAGCTTTGAAAAGCCTTTAATTGAAAATCCAGCTGCTGTTTTTACTTAGGATCATATGCATTTGGAGATTTAGTGATTTGAGGGGTAAACTGAAAATTGACACAACCCTCTATACCGTCACTACTTGGTGATGTACAGAAATTGTGTTTGAACAAGGGCTAAATTAGAAAGCAGTTACTTTACAGAGCTTTCCTTTCAAAGCATGTCATAGCAAAAATCAGGCTATCTCATAGAGCATAATTTAAATGTTCAAGTGAGTTATCGCTTAGCACCACTAATCTTTCATCCTGATTCACAGTAGCATTTAAAGCAGATTCCTTGTCACATTGAAGGCAAGTTAACGGAATTAAATCTGATTTGTGTTACAGCAGTTTATCACTCTGCTGGGAAACGGTTCTCTGAACATATGTCGCAAAAAAGTAACAAAAAGTAAGCGTACACATATGGCAAAAATGAACACAATTAGTGTATCATCATGGGTAGAACTGAGAGAAAACAGATATTTTCCATTGCGTTTTCTCCAGAAACTGTGAGACAGAATAGAATATTTTAACCCTAAACAATGCCTGACAACTGAACTCTGTTGTGTCACAGCAGTATAATACTGCAAGCTGCAATCTGTGCAGACGCGTTCTTTGATCGATCCGAAATTTAAAATAAGACTCCCAGTGGCAAAGCAGAGGATAGGAGGGTTGTAAATGTTACACCCCTCTTCAAAACAAAGGGAAGAGGGAGAAACCAAGTAACCACAGGCCAGTCGGCCTAATGTGGATGGTGGGAACATTTGAAAGACAATAATCTGGGACAAAATTAATTGTCACCTGGGTAAACATTGGTGAATCACTAACAACCAGCATGGAGTTGTTAAAGAAGTTGCAATTTGATTGAGATCGTCAATCAAATAACAAGAGGTTTGATGAGGATAGTGTGACATGGATGTCGATTCTCAAAGTAATGAAGGGCCATAAAATAGATTAATTAACACAATTCAAGCCCGTGGGACCAAAGGGACAGTGGCAATGTGGATGTTTAAATTGACCATGGAAAGAGTAGTGATTATAGGTTGTTCCCCAGATTGAAGGAAAGTGTACAGCAGCATGCCACAGATGGAATCATACATACATACAATTTACAGTGCAGAGGGAGGCCATTTGGCCCTTCGAGTCAGCATTGGCCCTTACAAAGAGCACTCTACTCAAGCCCACGTATCTACCCTATCCCCGTAACCCAGTAACCCCCACTTAACCTTTTTGGACATTCAGGGCAATTTATCATGGCCAATCCACCTAACCTGCACATCTTTGGACTGTGGGAGGAAACCGAAGCACCCGGAGGAAAGCCACGCACACGGGGAGAACGTGCAGACTCCGCACAGTGACCCAGCGGGGAATCGAGCCTGGGACCCTGGAGCTGTGAAGCAACTGTGCTATCCACTATGCTACCGTGCTGCCCCAATTATTCACCATTATTTATGATAGCTAGTATGTTATGACCAGTCCCCAGGTGAAGGGTTCCCTTGAAACACATGCATCTACATTCACAGAGATTAGAAATCAGAGTTGAGTTGAGGGCAGCATGGTGATGCAGTGATTAACTCTGCTGCCTCACGGCGCCGAGGTCCCAGGTTCGATCCCAGTTCTGGGTCACTGTCCGTGTGGTGTTTGCACATTCTCCCCATGTTTGCGTGGATTTCGCCCCCAGAACCCAAAGATGTGCAGGGGAGGTTGATGCACGATCAATTGCAGAAAGACTTGAGTTGGATACAACTGAGGCTTTATTGCTCTAAGATGTGTGGCCTCCCACAACAGCTGGTGAAATGGCTGCAGCATGGAGGACACACATATTTATACTCAGGGACTACCAACGTATCTGTAGTACAGGTCCTACCATACATCCTCCAATAGAGGTGCAACAGTGGACCACATTCACCCCCTGTTAAAATTGAGTCCGGCAGAGGTGGTGGAGAACTATATACAACAAATGGTTTTTACATTTACAATATTCGATAGAGAGAAAAAAGAAGTATATTTTCAAGTCCAGTGGACCCGTTAGAGGTTTAACCGGTCCGGGGCCTTGATGTGCCGCTGGGAACGACAAAGTGGTTGTCTTGTTATGCTCTTGGCGTAGCATAAGCTGCTTCCTTGATGTTCACTCTGACAAAGGAATGTTCAGACGTGGAGATAACTTCAACACATTTATTAAACTATTTACAATTTTCCTACTCTGATTCGCCACTACTGTTAATCCTTCTATAGCTACTCAGACTGACAAACCAGTCTGCTACAATCCAGGTGGTGGGTGTGATGTTGAATCAACCCTGTGTCTTTACTCACGTAGTGTCTCCACTGGAAAGAGGAAGATCATGTGTGCTGTGTCCTTTATATATGGGGTGGTGTAATGCCCTCCTGTGGTAGTGTCACCTTTGTGTATATCGTGAAAGCCTATTGGTCGTCTCCTATCTTACTGACCTATTGGTTGAGTGTCTGTGTGTCATGTCTCTGGTGCTCCCTCTAGTGTCTAGTCAGCCTACATGTACTTACATTAACCCCTTGTGTATCTACAGTGATGCATGTCACCACATTCCCCCCTTTTTTCGTGTTACATATTTTCTGTACACTTAAAGAAAATTGAACAAAAAACAGGTAGATAAGCGATGCTCTGTGCAAGTTATGGTAACAGTCATTAAACAACAAGTCCAACTCATATGTATGAGTCCAAAACCCATCAATTATCATGGTCGAATGTCTTTCTTGTTGGGTTGGTGAGTTGGTGATTTTGATGGTGGTATGTCCTTATGAAAGCCATCAGTGTCCCTGTGCATCAGGAACCAAGAAGTGGTCAAATCACTTTGTTGTCTGATTTGGGGTCTTTTTTTCTTTCGATGCTTGTGATAGCGGTGTTGGATGGCACCTGTCCTGAAAGCCAGCTTGCCTGTTGGTAGTGTAGCACACGTGAATTGGGAAGATGCATCGTCCTGCCATGGTATGTCATTGTACTGAGCTGAGCAGTAACAGTGTCCCTCATGGGCAGAGCTGTGCCATGTCGTATCAGTCGTATTTCCATTGGTGTAGTCTTTGTCGTGCTTGCTGTCGACGATGTTGCCTTTGGTACGCGTCGTGTCGTTGTCTTTGATATGGTTTTCATAGGTGGTGATGTTGTGTTGGATGCGCTCAAGGACCACACTCTGTGGATAATACGAGTCCTTCACACAGTTACTCGTGTCAGCATACTTTGTGGCATCTGCTGTTTTCTTGAGCGTGCCGTCACTGAGTTTGCGGCGCTCCCTGTCTGGAGTCATGTCCGGCTTACTTGAATCAGCTTTGGCGTTTGTTGCTCCCCATCTGGAGCCTGGTCTGTTTCACCTGAGTCAGTTTTGGTTTGCCGATGCTCCCCATCTGGAGTCATAGCAGGTTCATTGGAGTCGGCTGAGATTTCTTGATGCTCCATGACTGGAGTCAAAACATTCAGGAATGCATTTGCTTGTGGAATGGCTCGAGCGAATGAGGTTTGAAGTAACGTGGTGTCACCGGAGTCACCAGTGGTCTCACTGTGATCGTCGAGTGCCTCTGTACACACTAGCTGAGGTCTGTCACATTGTACATCTTGTATGGGAAGTGGGATGTTGTCGTCACTTGTCTCACATACAGTGGATAGAGCCTCAGTAGCTTGTTGTTGTTCACTTGGGCTGGGTAGACTGTCAGAGTCTTCTTCTGGTGGCTAAAACAATGTGGGTGGAATGTCATAGTCGCTTTGTTGTTCACTGGAGCGTGGTAGACTGTCATAGTCTTTCTGTTGTTCACTTGAGCATGGCAGACTCTCATAGTCTTTCTGTTGTTCACTTGAGCATGGCAGACTCTCATAGTCTTTCTGTTGTTCACTTGAGCGTGGCAGACTTGCATCGTCTGCTGCTGGTTGCTCAGAGGAGGTCTTGTTCATGCAAGGACTACGCTTTGGAGTCTTGCGTGGCTTCTATCATGGAAGCTGTCCGAGCTTCTTGTGTGGAGACGTGCAGTTGCCTCGCTATTGATTTATTCATCGCTTCCTGTGTCGAGGCTGGGACCCTTTATGGTGCGTGGACCACTCTGTGTGGAGTCGGGAACCCTTAGCGGTGTGTGGACCACTCTCTGTGTGGCAGCAGGCCGCTCTCTGTGGGCTTGTACCGCTCTCTGTCTCTTGGTGTCAGGCTGCAGCATAATCCTGCAGTCACGAGTCGGGATGTCATATATGCTGGGCTGAAGATTCTTAAATCCGAAGAACACATCCGCGACTGTGTCGGAGTCTTCACTGTAGAACACTTCTCGTTGCGTTTCGGATTTGGTACTGGGGTCGCCATCTCTAATGAAAAAACATTTGTCTGAGTCGTAGTCTTCTAGGACCATATCATCACTTTTTGTGTCGGAGCTGGCATTGGGCTCATGATGTCCAAAGAAGAAATAAAGGTCGGAGTCGTAGTATACAAGGTCTGTATCATCTCTTTGGGCGGTGCTAACTGCTTGTTGCAGGGTTCTGCGGAAATTACTTTCAGCTACTGGTCGAATTTCACGCATTGTGCTGTCGTTCCAGGTGAAAGAATCTTGTTTTATGGCTTTAAATTTTTTTTTCATGTTTTGGGACATTTCCCCTTTAAGTAGGCATGATCTGGGGCCTCTGATGTCATGACGCATGTGACGTAGGTTGTAGGAAGCGATTGGGTATGCTCAGATCGCTGTTACTTTACTTGGGGCCTTTTTCTCCACTGCGCATGTGCAGCACCTTTACCAAGATGGCTGCAATTCAAAACTGCAGTTTTCTGCTGCAAGCCTACCTCGTGGTGAGTTTTGGTGCTTCTTTTACCGTTTTTTCTTGTATTCTCCTCAGAGAATTCTTGGAATTTGTCCAGGACTGCCTGGAAATCGCTCTTGTTTTGCCCCTTTGAGTATTTGAAGGTCTGGAAGATTTCAGCTGCGTCTGGACCCGCGATGGTGAGTAGAAGCTTTATTTTCTCTGCATCCGCCACACCATCTAGGTGGGACGCTACCAGGTAGATCTCGAATATCTGCCTGAACCAACGCCAGTTTTCACTGAGATTGCCTTGGTACCTGACTGTTGTGGAACCGGAATCCCGAACATCGTCTTGCCTGGCTGTTGTTACTGGTTGTCACTGTTTGCTGAGTTGTAACTATATGGATTGAAACAGTCACTCAACTGGTATCATGCATTGTTATGCTCTTGGCGTAGCATAAGCTGCTTTCTTGATGTTCACTCTGACAAAGGATTGTACAGACGTGGAGATAACTTCAACACGTTTATTAAACTATTTACAATTTTCCAACTCGGATTCACCACTACTGTTAATTCTTCTGTAGCTACTCAGACTGATGAACCAGTCTGCTACAATCCAGGTGGTGGGTGTGATGTTGAATCAACCCTGTGTCTGTACTCACTAAGTGTCTCCACTGGAAAGAGGAAGATCATGTGTGCTGTGTCCTTTATATATGGGGTGGTGTAATGCCCCCCTTTGGTAGTGTCACCTCTGTGTGTATCGTGAATGCCCATTGGTCGTGTCCTATCTTACTGACCTATTGGTTGAGTGTCTGTGTGTCATGTCTCTGGTGCTCCCTCTAGTGTCTAGCTAGTCTATGTGTACTTACATTAACCCCTTGTGTATCTATAGTGATGCACATCACCACAGTAGTGGCGGTGATGCCGATGCTGGTGGCATGTCCGGTGACTTCGGGACCGTGCCGGAATCCTCTTCATCCTCGGGCATGGGCAGGGGGAGGATGGATAGTCCTGAGGGTTTGCTGCTGGGAGCGCCGGGGGAGGGTCGGGTGGCGCCGGGCCGGTGGGGGGGAGTGGGGGGGGGGTGGAACCTGCTGGTGAGAGGTCCCTGAGGGAGACAGTATCCTGGCGGCCGTCGGGGTATGCCCCGTAGGCATACTGGGGGTTTGCATGGAGCAATTGCACCATCTCCACCAACGGGTCCGCCTTGTGGAGTCGGACGTGCCTACGGAGCAGGACGGGTCCTGGAGCTGCGAGCCAAGTCGGGAGCGACACCCCGGATTTGGACTTCCTGGGGGAAGGCAAAAAGACATTGATGGGGTGTGTTATTTGTGGCAGTGCACAGTAGTGACTGAATGGAGTGTAGTGCATCAGGGAGGACCTCTTGCCAGCGGGAGGCCGGGAGGTTCCTGGACCGTCGGGCCAGTTGGACGGCCCTCCATACTGTCCCGTTCTCCCTCTCTACCTGCCCATTTCCCCGGGGGTTGGAGCTGGTCGTTCTGCTGGAGGCGATACCCCTGCTGAGCAGGAACTGACGCAGCTCATCACTCATGAAGGAGGATCCCCTGTCACTGTGGAAACCGAACAGAGCGAAGATCGTGTTGAGGGCTTTGATGACGGTGGCAGACATCATATCGGGGCATGGGATGGCGAAGGGAAATCTGGAGTACTTATCGACCACACTGAGAAAATACGTGTTACGGTCGGTGGAGGGGAGGTGCCCTTTGAAATCCACACTGAGGCGCTCAAAGGGGCGGGAGGCCTTCACCAGGTACGCACGGTCCGGCCGGTAGAAGTGCGGTTTGCACTCCGCACAGACCTGGCAGTCCCTGGTGATTGTCCGTACTTCCTCGACGGAGTAGGGCAGATTGCGAGCCTTTATGAAATGGTACAACTGTGTGACTCCCGGCTGACAAAGGCTGTCATGCAGGGTCCAGAGTCTGTCTACTTGTGCGCTGGCAGATGTACCTCGGAATAGGGCGTCTGGGGGCTCGTTGAGCTTACCAGGACGATACAAAATTTCGTAATTGTAGGTGGAGAGCTCAATCCTCCACCTCAAGATCTTATCATTCTTGATCTTGCCCCTCTGTGTGTTATTGAACATGAAGGCTACCGACCGTTGGTCAGTGAGCAGAGTGAATATCCTGCCGGCCAGGCAATGCCCCCAATGCCACACAGCTTCAACGATAGCTTGGGCCTCTTTTTCAATGAATGAGTGCCGAATTTCTGAGGCATGAAGGGTGCGGAGGTATCTGGCAGATGAAAGTTGACACAGAACTGTGAAGTGATTCCCTTTGCAAGGAAGAATAAGGATAAACTAAATGGTGCCGAGTAGAAATGTTTTGAACACAGTGAGTTGTTATGAATACACTGTCAGAAAGGTGCTAGCAGATTCAATTGTAACTTTCAAAAGGGAGCTTGATGTATAGTCAAGGAGGTGAAGAGTAGAACAATAGTGAGGCAATTTGGATAGCTCTTTCAAACAATTTGCACAGGGATCATGACTGAATAGCCTCCTGCTCTGCTACAAGATTCAACATAATGTACTTAATCAGGTAAAGGAGGCAGCCATTTTGCAGCAAGCAACATAATATCAACATTATTTAGTTGACTGATCAGTTAATCAACTTTTGGTTAGTGAGAGAAGTCCTTCTTTGGTTAAAGATATGAAACTTCTAATGTTTTCCTGAATGACTGGAACAAGCAGATGTATTTTAAATTAACATTACACCTAAGCATGCTGTCTGCTTTACGTATAAGGACAACTGTACCTTTTCAGTGTGTACTCAGTGAGAGCCTTCATTGAACTGCGAGAAATAGCTACCTACAATGCTTGCTTTATCGCTATAGCAAGCCAGTTAGTCAGGTAGTACAAAATTGCATTTCTAAAACCAAACACCCCCATTTTCATGTAAAAAATAAATGCAAACACCCCCTTTTTCCCCGTGACCAAAATACACTTTTGCATGCACATTCTTGTGTGGCTGTAAATTAGCCAAGTTATCCACATGTTTTTATACATGAACAACTGGTTTTTCTACTGATCAAAAAAAATAGACTTTTGAACCCTGGAAATGATGCAGAAAAGAAAAGTACTGAGAACCCAGTACACCCAAAATTGGCAGCCCACCTGCCATAGTTTAATTGCTAATTGAGGGTCAATTAGGTTTGTGACCAAGCCAAATGACTCTGATAAAATGCTGCCCATACCATAAATCAGTCAGACCAATTGTTTAAATAAATTCTTCAAAGGATGGGAAAACAGAGAGGAATTTATCTTCAGGGGCTTGCCTTTGCAGATCGGTGTCCCCTCCCCCACAAGATAGAACATGCCCTTTTATCACACTCACCTGCAGTCTTAAACCTATGCCCCCCATCCCCACAGGTGAAATTATAATCCGGAATAAGCATGAAGCTGGCACAATGAACAAATACTTTGCATTTGTCTTCATAGTGCAATAGAGAAAAGCATTGTGGAAATAAGGAGGAACCAACGGTCTGACAAGAATGAAGAACCTATTATGGATATAACAGGGCATGTAAAAAATTATGATGCAGAATCAACAAAGATTTATGCTTGACAATTCTGTGACAATTTTTAGAGGATTAACTAGAAGCCACCTCTTTTAAAAGTCATTAGATAAAGAGGATTTACTAGCTTTTAGTCCCATCAATTTCTCCAGTACTTTTTCTTCACTGAAATTAATTTATGTAAGTTCCTCGTTCTAACTTGGTTCCCCAATATTTCTGTATGTTTGTTGCGTTTTCTACTTATGATTCTTATCTCTGCCATTTCCTTATTCCCCATTATAATTTCTCCTGTCTCAGCCTTTAATGGGCCTGCATTTACTTTCACTGGTCTCTTCCTATTTATATACCCGTAGAAATGTTCACAATCTATTTCATGTCACGTGCTAGCCTACTCTTGTATCCCTTTTCCTCTTTCATTATCAATTTCTAGACGTTCCTTTGCTGAGTGATGTAGTATTAGCCCGACCCTACAACAACTCTGAGGAGGCCTATAAACAACTCCCACTAGGGTTTATTGGCCCTTTCTGTTTCTTGGCTTCATGCACGCTAATACTACATCACTCAGCAAAGGAACGTCTAGAAATTGAGAAGGAAAGAGGAAAAGGAATACAATAATAGGCTAGCAAGTGACGTGAAATAGCCCCCACCCCCCTCCCCCCCCATCCCAATTCTTTCTTACTTCGCTTTTAGGCAGCATCATAAACCTTTTCCGATAATCTAACACTATCTTTAACTTTTCTCGGAAGCCACGGTTAGGCCACTTTTCCTCTGGGGTTATAGGCTTTAAGGGAATATATTTTGTTGCAAATTATGAATTATTTCTTTAAACATTTACCATTGCTTATCCACTGTCATAACTTTTCATGCCATTTCCCAATCTACCTGAGCTAATCCACCCCTCATACCTTGTAGTTTGCTTTGTTTATCTTTAGGGCCCCAGTTTCTGACTTAAGTAAATCACTTTTAAAATCAGTATAACATTCTATTATATTATGATCAATCTCTTTTAGAGGCCCCTTTACTACAAAGTTATTAATTAACCCTGTTATATTTTCATTACTGGTATCATGTTATATTCCTTGTCTTTCCCTCCAAGATAGCCAGATATGTAGTGTTGACAAAGAATATAAAACCATGGGCGGGATTCTTCGGAAACCGGCGGGGTGGGCAACTCCAGCGCGAAGGAGTGGCGTGAACCACTCCGGCGTCGGACCGCCCTGAAAGTGTGGAATCCTCCGCACCTTTAGGGGCTCGGCCACGCCGGAGTGGTTTGCGCCACGCTGGCCGGCACGGAAGGGGCTTGGCGCCATGCCAACTGGCACCGAAGGGCCTCTGCCGGCTGGCACGAGTTGACGCATGCGCGGGAGCGCCAGCGTGTACTGGCGTCATCCCAGCGCATGGGATCAAAACTAATTTATCTTACACTACTTAACTTGATGTGGTTCGCACACTTTATTGAGTAACAGGTAACAAAATAATAGTACTGAATCTGTGACACAGTAATTAGTAATCTCTCTAATAAATAAACTACACTCTAACTCAACCTCACACTATCCTTCTACATCAAAATCTCCATCAGCTTCAACCTGCATGCCTCGAGACGCAGCCTTTTATAAGATCACTCAGTGACACCATTTGTGTTGATATACATGTTAACCCTTTACTATACTTGGACCATACATATCATCACAAGCCCTTGCTTATTTCATCATGCTACATCTAAAATAAGCTTTTCTCTAGTTGGTTGCTTGACATAGTAATTTGAAAAAATTACTATTTTCATTCCTTGGACTGCTCCTGCAAAATATTACTGATTTTCTTTTTTTGCCCAGCCTAGATGAAGGTTAAAGCCCTCCTTGACTACTCTAGTAACCTTGTAACATGGACCTCTAATATCATAGAATTTACAGTGCAGAAGGAGGCCATTCGGCCCATCGAGTCTGCACCGGCTCTTGGAAAGAGCACCCACCCTATCCCCATAACCCAGTAACCCCACCCAACACTAAGGGCAATTTTGGACACTAAGGGCAATTTATCATGGCCAATCCACCTAACCTGCACATCTTTAGACTGTGGGAGGAAACCGGAGCACCCGGAGGAAACCCACGCACACACGGGGAGGATGTATAGTCTCCGCACAGACAGTGACCCAAGCCGGAATAGAACCTGGGACCCTGGAGCTGTGAAGCAATTGTGCTATCCACAATGCTATCGTGCAGCACTAAAATCCTGATCTATATTTTTCCCTACCCTACAACAACTCTTAGGAGGCCCATAAGGACTCCCACTAGGGTTTACAGGCCCTTTCTGTGCTAATACTACATCACTTTTCTGAGTTATGACCCTGTATCTCCACCATCTTTAATCCATCCTTTATACCATGCCTACCATCCTCCCTTTCTATTTTATCTCCTTTCTAAAAGTCAAGTACCCTGGAATATTTAGTCCCCACCCTCAGTCCCTCTGTCTCTGCAATGACAATCAGATCAAGCTCATTTATCTTCGACTGTCATTAATTCTTCTTTTTAAGTGAAATTGCACCAAGCAGCCAACCATCCCCATAGGTAACATTGCAGCATGCCTGCAAGAAGGTGGGACCATTTTCAAGCCACAATGAACCATTATTGTCACTGGGAGTGCCAGCACTAATATCTGGCTGCAGATATGAGGGTAATTTAACTCTGACCCCTGGCAGTCCATAGCTCTGAGAAACTTTGGTTTTATGCCAGTGATTACCTGGTTGGTAGCAATATGAACTACACAAACCAGCTACATTGTGCATGGAGTCAAGCACTTATTCAGCAATTCATATTCATGAAAGATCTCCCTTTTCATCAATTGCCCCATGATATCACAGAATCACAGTGCATCTCTGAAGAGTCCATGTGCTTGGTGAAATTCACATCAGCATCATATCTGATTCTCATTGATTTCCTCCTTTGGGATCATGAAACACGCTGAGTGTCTCTCTTTGAGCTTGTGTGCACAACAAATGCTGTGGATGAGGGCAGTGTCACTCAGTCAGTGTTTAGGCCTCATCCACCTTAGACTGGGGCCTTTCTTTGGGATTAAATTGCACCATATGGAAATGAGTGGTTATGCCAATGATGTAAGTCATTGGTACAGTGAGAGTTTTCCTGAAACAGGAGCATGTTATTTCCACTAATGTCAGTTTAATTCAGATCACAAACAGAAGGCCAGTATGTTAATTAAAATGTTGGTCTCCTGGGTAGGAGGTAATGACCTTCACTTGCTGTGTGCCACCTTTAGATCTCTTCCTGTGGCCACAGGGTGTACAAATATTTCTCTGCAAATGAAAGAACAGTTTCATGTAAGTGAGCAGGTATTTGCAAAGTAATGGTGAAGCTAACATCACAGTGTTTTTGTTAGATGTATTGCAGAGTGACATATGAAGTACATTGCCAAATAACAATTTAATATGTGAGTAACTACATATGTGAATCTGAGTTGCTATTGATAAAAATCACAAAATTTACATTCTTCTTTTTGTGCACATTGCTCCTGCACCAAGTAAGTGGATACAATTGTGAACTTCAGTGTTGCGATTCAATGGAAAAGTGTGGGAGCGAGCGGGAATTTTAAAATATCATCTAATTTCACCTGTATTGTGGCTGCGGGTGAAGTGGAGCAGGAATTGGTGCGCACTAACCCAGGGTGTAATGGCAAATGTCATCAACAGTGAAGGTTTCTGATAAAGTTTCACATTCCAATAGCCATTTCTGGCTTCAAGCTTGCTGAAGACTATTGCCCCTGCCAATGACAGTCTGACCCATTCTACTGTTGGAATGGGATTCCTCTATATTTTTTGTTTAAGATCTATAGCATGCACATTTTTAACCCTTCATTAGGCTTCTCTGTCACAACAATGGAATTTACCCTATCTGTTGGCTCTGTGACACTGGTGATCATCTTCTTTTCTTCCATCTCAAATTCCAAAGCCTCGCCTCACCCAACCTTTCTCACTCAAGGACAATTTAAAGGGAGAAAATCGGCAGGATTCTCCCATCCCATGGCAGAGTCGTAAACGCCGTCGCTCACAGGACTAATTCTGGCCCCTACAGGGGCCAGCACGGAGCTGGAGCGGTTCGCGCCGCTCCAGCTGCCGATCCCGGCTTGAACTGTGCGCCACGGGATCCGCGCATGTGCAGTTGCACTGGCGCCAACGAGGACATGCGCAGTGGTGCCGGCGCCAACGAGGACATGCGCAGTGGTGCCGGCGCCAACGAGGACATGCGCAGTGGCCCCCTTCAACGCGCCGGCCCCAACGCAACATGGTGCAGGACTACAGGGGCCAGCGTATAGGAAAGGAGGCCCCCAGCCATAGAGGCTGGCCCGTCGATCGGTGGGCCCCAATCGCGGGCCAGGCCACATTGCGGTACCCCCCCCCCCGCCTTTCCCCCCACAGCCCAGGGCTGAGAGAATCCCGCCCAATAAGTTTCAATGGGAAATGGATCTGGAAATCGGGAGAGACTGGGAAGTGGGGGAGAGGGTCGGACCAGAGAGGATAGGCAGATCAGAGAGGGGGTAGGGGAGGGTGGGTGGGGCGGGGGGAGTTCGGTCAGAGGCGAAGTTGGTTCAAAGGGGGCTGGAGGAGAAGGTAGCAGGGTGAATCGGACTGGAGGAGAAGGTGGCAGGGTCGTGTAGATTGCGAGGGGTTGCCAGGTTGGATGGGGGGGGAGGTCGGGTTGAACGGGCATGGGGGGGTCAGTTCTGACCGGAAGGGGGGGGTCGTGGGTCAGACTGGTGGGTGGGGTGGGGGGGGGGTAGGCTTTGGGGGGGAATTTGGGTCAGGTCGGAGTGTGGTAGTGGCGGGGGATCCGCTGGGGCTTCCTGTGTCTGAAAGGCTTGGTCTGAGTTTTAAAATAGTTGCTCTTGAGTTAGGAATAATATTTTCCTTCTAACTCTTTCAGAGTAACTATCAGGGTAAAACTGTCAGAACCATCCGAAGTTAGCACCATAAATTGCTTCCAGAGGAAGTTAGCGCTTCTGGACAATTACCAGGTAAACCCTGACGTGGGAATCCACCGGTGGGATTCCCCAGCGCATCATTGGATACCTGCTAAATGTGACGCTGGCAAACCAGGAAGTCATAGCCCATTGTTTCTTTTTTACTTCTCAATGGCCCTGTCTTGAATAACTGATTTGCCATCTGCGTTTCCTGCTCTGCATATATTTTCCCGGTGATTGGTTTCCCATAAGCACTGCAGTTTGATCCATATGTGGGGTATTTCCTTCTGTCTGTGAACTCATGAGACCACCCACATCTTCTACACGTCTTTCACTGTCACTGGAGTGCATTCTTTTGTTGCTTATTCACTGCATCAACCCTGTTGCCTTTCTCTTGAGTTAACTGCAAGGCGGCCATTTTGGTAGTCAGCGTCTTCACCTATCTCCTTGTGATTTCATATGCGCTGGCAATGTCTATGGCCTCTGGTATTGTGAGCATGTTGTTTCCAATTCCATCACCTTCTACTTCAGGGCGTGCAGAGTTCCAAATGATCTGATCTACCAGCCTGATCCAACCCCCCCCCCCCCCCCGCCCCCTCTGATCTGCCTCTCCTCTCTGGTCCTCATCTGTGTGGCTGCCATTTTTCAATTTTTTTTTCATCATAGAATTTACAGTGCAGAAGGAGGCCATTCGGCCCATCAAATCTGCACCTCCACCCTATCCCCGAAACCCAGTAACCCCACCTAACCTTTATGGACACTAAGGGCAATTTAGCATGACCAATCCACCTAACCTGCACATCTTTGGACTGTGGGAGGAAACCGGAGCACCCGGAGGAAACCCACGCACACACGGGGAGAACATGCGCACTCTGCACAGACAGTGACCCAGCATGGAATCAAAGCTGGGACCCTGGAGCTGTGAAGCAACTGTGTTAACCACTGTGCTGCCCAGAATCTTGTCATGCGATTGTCAATAGGCTCACGCAATTCCTGCCTCAGGCCTTGGTATTCATATCAATAGATCCGATGATTTGATTTTGGCTGGAGATGTTTGTTGAATTTTTCAAAAATCGTCTGGGATTTTGTTCTCACCTTCGCTTGGCTCCCAGCTATTAAACAAATGTAATCCTTTCTCGTCTTCCGACAAAAGGATGTAGCTGACCCTTTCCTCTTCACTGATATCTTTTCAAAAGCTGCTGACTGTCAGTCTGCCCTTTCTTTGAAACTTCTCAAATGCCTCTGTGACATCATCATCCTCTCAATTCATCATCTGTGGAGGGGGGTGGGGGGGTTAATGCTACAAGAAGTATAATGGTTAATAGGAACCAAAGCAGCAGGTTGGCATGTGAGGAAAAGATGGAGGTTAATAGGATGAACAGGCAGGGCCAGTCTAACACCTAAGAAGGGGAAAGGAAACGTTAAAAAAAATCAAAATGTAAGGAGTCTGTGAAAGTGAAAGTCGGGGATGGGGCTGAGTGTTGTCAAAGATTAATAAAGGCGGTCAGTATGTCTAAAAAGCGTAGTGCACAAAAGAATCTTGTAAGGGAAAGACAAATCAGTAGGACACATTTACAAACCTTGAATCTAAATACTGCAGTATTCAAAATAAGGTCAATGAGCTGGCAGCACAAATAGAGACAAATGGGTATGATTTGGTGGGGATCACTAAAGAAATGTTTGCAGGATGACCGGGACTCGGAGTTGAATGTCCAAGGATACTCAGTATTCCGAAAGGATAGACAGGATGGAACAGGAGGTGGAGTTTCTTTATTGGTTAAAGATGGCATCAAGTCTGTATTAAGAAATGTTATTGGCACTAAAGGACAAAATGTTGAATCGATCTGGGTGGGAATAAAAAACAAGAGAAAAAACTCCTTCATAGGAGTAATTTACAGGCCCCGACCAATACTTCTAAAGTGGGGCACAGTATAAACCAAGAAATAATGAGGACTTGTGAGAAGGCCACAGAGGTCATCATGAGTGATTTTAATATGTCCATCAACAGGATTAATCAAATTGACAAGGGTAGATTTGAGGGAGATTTCATAGAGTGTATGAGGGATTGTTTCTTTGAGCAATATATTATGGAGCCAACGAGGGAGCAGGTTATTTTAGATTTAGTATTAAGTAACAAAGAAGGTTTGATAAATAGTCTTGTCGTTAAGGAGTATCTTGGAAGGAGTGCTCACCGGATTTCAAATTCAGATCAGATTGAGCGAGAGAAGACAGTGTGCTATACTAGCATTTCAGCATTGAGCAGAGGTAATTATACAGGAAAGAGTTGGCCCAAGTAGACTGGGTGCAAATAATTGAGGGTAGAACAGTTGAGGAACAGTGGCGGATGTTCAGGGAGATATTAAATACCACTGAATTAAAGTACATTCCTGAGAGGAAGCGGAATTGTAAAAGGGAGAAAAATGTTCCATGGCTAAACAAGGAAGATATAAAGGCAAAAATTAGGGCATACCATACTGCAAAAGCTAGTGGTAAGGTGGCGGATTGGGAGAACTTTAAGGTTCAGTAAAAGGCTATTAAAAATAAAATCAAAAGAGCGAAAATGCACTTGAAAGGAAACTAGCAGAAAATATAAACCCTGATACCAAACGCTTCTATAAGTATATAAAGTGGAAGAGAATAGCTAAAGCAAATGTTTAGAGGACTATACTGGTGAGGTAATAATGGAGAACACAGAGATGGCAGAGGCACTGAATCAAAATTTTGCCTCTGTCTTCACGGTAGAAGATAATAAAAAATTTCCAAAAACTACAGTTAATGCAGAGGAACTTGGTGCTAGGGAGACGGTATTGAATAAACTAATGGTGTTAAAGGCAGCTAAGTCTCTGGGACCTGATGGCCTGCACCCAAGGGTATTAAGAGAGGTGGCAGCGGAGATAGTGGATGCATTGATTATGATATTCCATAATTCCCTGGATTCTGGAATAGTCCCGGTAGATTGTAAACACACTAGTGTGATGCCCCTATTCAAACAGTAAGAAGTCTTACAACACCAGGTTAAAGTCCAACAGGTTTGTTTCAAACACGAGCTTTCGGAGCACGGCTCCTTCTTCAGGTGAATGGAAAGGCTTGTTCCAGAAATGTTTATATAGACACAGTCAGAGATGCCCGGAATGCGAGCACCTGCAGGCAATCAAATCATCAAAGATGCAGAGAGAGAGGTAACTCCAGGTTAAAGAGGTGTGAATTGTCCCAAGCCAGTTCAGTCGGTAGGCCTCTGCAAGTCCAGGCTTGTTGGTGGGGGCCGAATGTAATGCGACATGAATCCCAGATCCCGGTTGAGTCCGCATTCATGCGTGCGGAACTTAGCTATAAGTTTTTGCTCAGCAATTTTGCGTTGTCGCGTCTCCTGAAGGCCTCCTTGTAGAATGCTGACCCGGAGATCAGAGGCTGAATGTCCTTGACTGCTGAAGTGT
This sequence comes from Scyliorhinus canicula, assembly GCF_902713615.1. Taxonomy (NCBI): domain Eukaryota; kingdom Metazoa; phylum Chordata; class Chondrichthyes; order Carcharhiniformes; family Scyliorhinidae; genus Scyliorhinus; species Scyliorhinus canicula. The sequence goes on from NC_052151.1 coordinate 174,203,522, forward strand.
TCCCCAACTGGAAGGGAACAGTCCTGCCTGTTGATAGTCGCACGATGCCCGTTTATTCGAATTATACGAATAAACGGGCATCGTGCGACTATCAACAGGCAGGACTGTTCCCTTCCAGTTGGGGAACACTTCAGCAGTCAAGGACATTCAGCCTCTGATCTCCGGGTCAGCATTCTACAAGGAGGCCTTCAGGAGACGCGACAATGCAAAATTGCTGAGCAAAAACTTATAGCTAAGTTCCGCACGCATGAATGCGGACTCAACCGGGATCTGGGATTCATGTCGCATTACATTCGGCCCCCACCAACAAGCCTGGACTTGCAGAGGCCTACCGACTGAACTGGCTTGGGACAATTCACACCTCTTTAACCTGGAGTTACCTCTCTCTCTGCATCTTTGATGATTTGATTGCCTGCAGGTGCTCGCATTCCGGGCATCTCTGACTGTGTCTATATAAACATTTCTGGAACAAGCCTTTCCATTCACCTGAAGAAGGAGCCGTGCTCCGAAAGCTCGTGTTTGAAACAAACCTGTTGGACTTTAACCTGGTGTTGTAAGACTTCTTACTGTGCTCACCCCAGTCCAACGCCGGCATCTCCACATCTTGCCTATTCAAACAGGGAGAGAGGCAAAACTTAGGAAACTATAGACCGGTTAGATTGACGTCTGTGGTGGGGAAGCTGGAGTCAATCATTAAGGATGAGATGACTGAAAATTTGGAAAGACAAAGCTCAATCCACCATTGTCAGCATGGTTCTCTGAGGGGTAAGTCATGCTTGACAAACATTTAAAAAATAAATTTAGAGTACCCAATTCATTTTTTCCAATTAAGGGATAATTTAGAATGGCCAATCCACCTAGCTTGCACATCTTTGGGTTGTGGGGGGCGAAACCAATGCAAACACGGAATGTGCAAACTCCACATGGACAGTGACCCAGAGCCGGGAACGAACCTGGGACCTCTGCGCCGTGAGGCAGCAGGGCTAACCCACATTCGCCACCATGCTGCCCCTACTTGAAAAACTTGCTTGAGCTCTTTAAGGACATAACTAGCAAGGTGGATAATGGGAACCTGTGGATGTGGTATATATAGACTTCCAGAAGGCATTTGACAAGGTGCCACATAAAAGACTGATCGAGAAGGTAAATCGCAGCGGATTAGGGGACTAGTTTGGATTGAGGATTGTCTGACTGACAGAAAGCAGAGGACCGGGTTAAATGAGTCTTTCTCTGGCTGATGAACTGTAACTTGTGAGGTGCCACATGGCTCATCCCTCGGACCTCAACTGTTTACAGTCTATATAAATGATCTGCAGGCATGTACAGAGTGTAATATAGAAACATTTGCAGATAATGCTAAAATAGGTGGGAAAGTAGGCAGCGATGAAGAGAGAAAGATTTTACAGATGGATATAGATAGGCTAAGAGATTGGGCCAACATTTGGCAGATGGAGTTTAATGTTGATAAGTGTGAGGTTATCCATTTTGGCTGAAGAAATAGAAAAGCAAATTATTATCGAAATGGAAAGCAGATTCAAGATGTGTCAGGGCAGAGGGATCTAGGTGTCTTTGATCATGAATTGCAGAAAGTTGGTGTGCAGGTACAGCATGTAATTAAAAAGGCATATGGAATGTTTGAGTTTATTGCAAAAGGACTGGAATATAAAAGTAGAGAAGTGTTGCTGCAATTGTAAAGGGTGTTGATGAGACCACATCTGGTGTATTGTGTCCAGTTTTGGTCTCCTTATTTGAGGAAGGATGTGGTGGCATTGGAGGCAGTTCAGAGGAGGTTCACCAGATTGACTCCAGGGATGGAAGGGTTGCTATATGAGGAGGGATTAAACAGTTTAGGCTTATACTCACTGGAGTTTAGAAGGATGAGAGTGTTTCTGATCGAGGTGTATAAAATAGTAAATGGGATTGATAAACGTAGACCAAATGTTCCCCCTTGTGGGTAAATCAAAAAGAGAGGTCACGGATGTAGGTTGAGTGGCGGTAGATTTAAAACTGAGATGAGGAGTAACTACTTCTCGCAGAGGGTGATGAATTTGTAGAACTCACTGCCCCGTAGTGTGGTGGAATCTGAGTCATTAAATAGTTTGAAGAAAGAGAGATATATTTTTGATTAAAAACGGGTTAAAGGGATATGGGCAACAGGTGGGGAGGTGGATTTGAGACCAGGAAGAGGTCACCATGATCTGTTTGAATGCCGGAGTACGCTGAAGGGCTGAATTGCCTACTTCTGCTCCTATTTCCTGTGCCGGCCATTTTAATTTTGCACATTTTATTTATTTGCTCTCTTGACAATAATTCGGGTTGATTTGTCAATCTAATTCAGCATTACATTAATTTCTCATGTTCGGGTTCTTACTCACACCCCACCACTGCCACCATGTTATGTCTTCTGATTCTCATAAATTAGAAACAATCAGACTTAGGACTCAAAAAGCTCAAACTTCATCAAGTACATTTCTCACTGTTCTCCATGCGGCTGGCACATAGACTGCTGCATTGTCGCCCGACGGAAACGCAGCAGCAAAATGTAGGACCCCGGATAGAAACTTTCACAATGATAAGTTCCCATTTCTTTATGAAAAATGTAACAATATAAATTAGAGGTATTTCTTAATATTCCCTCCAACGTCTGATAAGTGGTTTATTCCCCTTATAATTCACATTACAGTTCCAAAGGTAGCTATCCCACTCTGAAACCGCATTCAAGTGGTAATTTTCAGGTGAGGCTGGGCAATGAAATTTAGGAAGCTAGATAAATGCGAGAGTCATTTTTGAAAAATAATGGCTGGAATTCTCCAGCTATTCGTGTGGGCTGGATCTCCCAGTCCCACTGGCAGCGCACTGCTGCAGGTTTCCCGGCGGCGTGGGCTGCACTGTGGCAGGACCAGAAGATCCCGCTGCTGGCGAATAGCGCGCCCCTGCCACTGCCAGAAACATGCCGCGGGGAAGCCAGAGAATTCCGCCCAGCGGCTTTGGAATATTTTGCTACGCAGATAACACTGATAATTGAATAAACCACAGATTTACACCATTTTGTGGAATCAAGTCGGGATAATGCCAGTGATCACAGAAGTTGGAATGATTCGGTGGACCTTGTGTGGTGTTAAATGTTGTTTTCAGCTGTGTTATTGCACTATGATTGATGCAACGTTTGAATGCTCAGGTTTCCAATGGAGCAGAATCCCTCTGTGAGTGCAGTGAATGATATTGATTATGTGGAACTTAAAAGCCTTTGTTCAATTTTCCAGTTTCTCACAACACCGAACATCCTGTGGAGAGGTTGCCTGGGACCAGGAAAGGTGGAGATTGTTACATCATGTCATCTATTAATACTTTGCACAGTGAACCCTTCATAGTCCCTCCTTTGGAATCTCACTTAAACCCTATGTCATTTATACCATCGTACCACAAAAACGTATAATCTGCCTGGAGGTTTGGGCTGCTATTCAATTCAACCAAAAGCTTTCAGTGCTGAGTTCTCTTTCTCGTATCCTATTATCATGTGTTCCTGTTGTACAGCAATAATGAAAGGATCCTTTTCTGACAGTCTGGCAAGGGCTCATCACACAGTTCAACAGTTTGCAGACAGATAAAGCAGAAGCCCTTAAGGGTCGATTTTACCCTGAACTTGAATGCAGTGCGAGTGACATCAAGCTGTCATGTTCACAGGCATTGAATAGGTGAACCTTTGTCTCAATATTTCACATCTGATGAATCTCCTGAAAATCACTGTTTCACATCTCGGGAAGAGGAGCTGTGAAAGAGACGCAAAAGCCTCACAAATAAAATGGCAATTTAAGCCATAAGTTAATTCCAAGACTTATTCTTTCCAAATGAAATATTTGAATGCTTCTTGTATCCAAGATTTTTTCAAATGCACATTCATGAGTAATTTAACGGACAAAAAAAATTGCTGCCCAAAACCAATAATATTCTCCCCAATTAGCAACTAATAATGCTCCAGTCCAAAATACTGAACTTCATGTAGCTCGGTTTAATAAGTAACACATTTCAGAAATGCAGTTATAGCTAAGTCAGTTACGGAAAACACCATGATTTAAAACGCTATTGTTTTATCCCTGGAATCAAAAGCTAGCCCCAGTAATAGTGACCAAGAAATTATTGAGTGGTCACTAAAACACAATTGGTTCACGAATATCCATGAAGGAAGGAAACCTGTCATCCTTACTGTTCTGTCCTACATGTGACTCCAGACAACAATGCTTAACTACCCTCTGAAATGACCTAGTAACCTATTCAGTTGTATCAAAATCATTACACAAAATTACAGTAAGAATAAAGGCAGAGAGATCACCTGGCATTCTACCCAGACACCAGATATGACAATGGTATACTCGTCCGATAAATGGCCTAACACAGTCCTTACTAACATCTGGGGACTTGTACCAAAATTGGGAGGGCTGTCCCATAACATCATATCATACAGCTCATGTCCTCCATCACCATTCCTGTGGTTGTCCTGTTCCACCAGCAGAACAGACCCACCAGATGTTGTGGCACATTGGCATGAAGTCTCCTGACATTAAGTCAAACATACGCAAGGAAAGCTCCGGCTGATTATTACCTGCTTCGTTCAGGTTCTGGTGGGAGTGCCTAGTTCCAGATCTCATTCCAAACTATGAGAGGCAGGGTGGCATAATTCCGGCCTTGGGTGACTGTCTGTGTGGAGTTTGCACCTTCTCCCCATGTCTGCTGTCTGCATGGGTTTCCTCTGGGTGCTCCGGTTTCCACTCTCTATCCAAAGATGTGAAGGTTCGTTGAGGTTGCAGGGATAAGCTTGGGCAGTGGGCCTCGGTAGAGTCTTCTTTCGGAGGGTTGGTGCAGACTCGATGGGCTGAATGGCCTCTCTCTGCACTGTGAGGATTCTACGGCGTCTATGAACGTTGGTCCAAAAAGGGCAAAAGATCTGAATTCATGAAGTGAGTTAAGAATTATCGCCCTTAATAGCTGTAACTGAGTGTGGTAACAAGCATCTCTAGCTCTATGCAACTCTGATCAGCTCACAGGTAAGTTTCTAAAGTAGCGTGTTCCCAGCTTTCTCCTCGCCTTCTTGCTACTCAATGTCTTGCACTCGACTGAGTGATAAATGTCCCTGCCACTTATACAGCTAAATCCGAATGGTGGGCAATGTGGAATGCCAATATGTGACTAACTATGGCTTCAAAGTCTGGAACATTCAAACGTCTCATCCTTTCCCTGCCCACGTCTCAGGAAATTATAGATCTAATTACCATCCTCCCACAACTCACCCCATACCATTCTTTACTTAGCATTTCTGTATGCCTGTGGGGCAAGCATCATTGAAACAACTGTACTGCACGTTTTGTCCTAACTGCCAATCATCATGTTTGGCATGTGTCACACCAGGCCTGACCCTCAGGAACAACTTTGAACTGGGGATTAGTCTTGGTATGTGTGAACATATCTAGCTGCACAGCAATCAGCTGCATCAAAACCTGGCACCTAAACATTTGTTTGAGAGGTGGTGAACTACTGGCCCTCCATGAAGTGGTAATTTGAGGAATGAATAAACAATCGGAGGCATTGAACCCTTATGAAATATACAACAGTCTAATTATCTGACACATTAATACCTGTGTAAGCAGATCTCCTGTGGGGTTGCTCGTGCTGAGTCAGAGGAGATGCTCTTTTCTAATAATCGAGATGTTTATGCCATTCGAACTTGAAGCACCTGCTTTCTATTTTTCATTATCCCAGTCCCACCCTTGTCACCCGCTGACCCCGCTCAGTACAACCTGCAGCAGCAGTGTGGAGAGCCCTCATTCGAGCTCTTACAAACAGATCACATATTGCTTACATATCACCTTTTCATTCAGTATTTAGGCTATGACTAAAGGGGCTGGTTTAGCACAGTGGGCTAAATAGCTGACTTATAATGCAGAACAAGGCTTCAGCGCGAGTTCAATTCCCGTACCGGCCTTCCCGAACAGGCGCCGGAATGTGGCGACTAGGGGCTTTTCACAGTAACTTCATTGAAGCCTACTTGTGGCAATAAGTGATTATTATTATTATTATTATTATGCTTCAATTCTACAGCTTTTTTGCTCTGTGGTATCACACTGGAAAGTTTTGTTGCAGACATCAGACCGCTGCCCTTGCAAATGGAAGACATCACAGAGCAAGAGAAGTTGCCGGAAGAGGAGGAGAAAGATACGGCAACTGAATTAATGGAGGGTCTTCACGGAACACTTCTATTTACTGGGAAACAATGGGGACAGTTTTATGGAGCCCACAAGAGTGGGAAACGTGGTATGCCGGGTGACTGTATTTTGATTTCCTCACAGTGGATTGAATTGCAGTGGTTAAGCCAGTGGAGAGGTTGCGGCATATTAGGTTTCACGCCGTCCTGTGGCGGCTTCGCATTTGTAATACGTTTGCATTCTATGAATGCTCATCAGCATAAGACCTTTAAAAAAAGCCATTCCACCTTCACGATTAAGTCAGCAGCGCACCAGAATTTAAGAGATTTTGGCTCACATTTGTTTAAAGGTGGCGGGCACCAGTTTGTGCAGTGGTGTTTGAGGACAGCAGTATTTCTTGTTAAACTTTGGCACAGAGGAAGGGAGAAGGGGAATGGCAGCTTGCATGGAGGCTCAGGATTGGCAAAGATGAGTCAGTGCTGAGGGGGCAACTGTGCAACAAGGATGGCAGGAAATGGAAGAGGCGAAGAAGGATCCAGGGATGGTCAAGTAGTGGGATTGGGGGCATTGAGCAAGAGACGAGTGAAGAGTCTGGCACCCTGGGTGTGCTGCCTGTTGGCATGGTCAGTCAAACAAGAAAATGTAGATCCTAAAGGATGGTGTCCAAATGTGGGTCCATCAGGGTGTTACCTGGTAGAGTCTGCACAGGACTTTGAGTTCATCTGCAACATTTCACTTATCCCCACTGAGGGCGATCTCAGCCAATTCCCTTTACGGTGAATAGAAGGCAGGGCTGGCTAAGTCTGCAAGTTTCATTCTTTGAGGAAGTGACAAAGTTAATTGATGAGGGAAGGGCTGTAGATGTCATATACATGGACTTCAGTAAGGCGTTTGATAAAGTTTCCCATGGCAGGTTGATGGAAAAAATGAAGTCGCATGGGGTTCAGGGTGTGCTAGCTAGATGGATAAAGAACTGGCTGGGCAACAGGAGACAGAGAGTAGTGGTGGAAGGGAGTGTCTCAAAATGGAGACGGGTGACTAGTGGTGTTCCACAGGGATCCGTGCTCAGACCACTGTTGTTTGTGATTACATTAATGACCTGGAGGAAGGTATAGGTGGTCTGATTAGCAAGTTTGCAGATGATACTAAGATTGGTGGAGTTGCAGATAGCGAGGGGGACTGTCAGAGAATACAACAAAATATAGATAGATTGGAGAGTTGGGCAGAGAAATGGCAGATGGAGTTCAATCCAGGCAAATGCCAGGTGATGCATTTTGGAAGATCCAATTCAAGAGCGAACTATACGGTCAATGGATGAGTCCTGGGGAAAATTGATGTACAGAGAGATCTGGGAGTTCAGGTCCATTGTACCCTGAAGGTGGCAACGCAGGTTGATAGAGTGGTCAAGAAGGAATACAGCATGTTTGTCTTCATCGGACAGGGTATTGAGTACAAGAGACGGCAGGTCATGTTACAGTTGTATAGGACTTTGGTTGGGCCACATTTGGAATACTGCGTGCAGTTCTGGTCGCCACATTACCAGAAGGATGTGGATGCCTTGGAGAGGGTGCAGAGGAGGTTCACCAGGATGTTGCCTGGTATGGAGGGTGCTAGCTATGAAGAAAGGTTGAGTAGATTAGGATTGTTTTCGTTGGAAAGACAGAGGTTGAGAGGGGACCTGATTAAGGTCTCCAAAATTATGAGAGGTATGGACAGGGTGGATAGCAACAAGCTTTTTCCAAGAGTGGAAGTGTCAATTACAAGGGGTCACGATTTCAAGGTGAGAGGGGGAAAGTTTAAGGGAGATGTGCGTGGAAAGTTTTTTACGCAGAGGGTGGTGGGTGCCTGGAATGCTTTGCCAGCGGAGGTGGTAGAGGCAGGCACGATAGCATCATTTAAGATGCATCTAGACAGATCTCTGAATGGGCGGGGAACAGAGGGAAGTAGATCCTTGGAAAATAGGCGACAGGTTTAGATAAAGGAACTGGATCGGCGCAGGCTGGGAGGGCCGAAGGGCCTGTTCCTGTGCTGTAACTTACTTTGTTCTTTATGTCTCACAGAGAGATGAGTACATTGGATACTAACATGAAAATTCAATAAAAAGTGAACACAAAAACAAAACATTGTTTCTCAACAATAAAGTCAATATCCTGAACTCCCTTGTAACCAGGAATAAAGCTCATTACAGCGGTAACTTTTATATCACAAGCTCTCTCAGGCTCAAACAGGTGCCATTGGCAATACATCAGTTTGCAGTTCACTAAAGTATCAGGGAAGCCATAGAATCATAGTCATAGAATCCTTGCAATGCAGAATGAGGCCATTTGGCCCATCAATTCTGCACCAACCCTCTGAAAGAATATCACACCTAGGTCATTCCCTGCCCTATCCCCATAACCCCACATAATCTTTGAGCACTAAGGGGACAATTTAGCATGGCCAACCTACCTGCACATCTTTGGACTGTGGGAGGAAACTGGAACATCCTGAGCAAATCCATGCAGAAACGAGAAGAATGAGCAAACTTCACACAGTCACCTAAGGCCAGAATTGAACCTGGGTCCCTGGCACTGTGAGGCAGCAGTGCTAATCACTGTACCACTGTGCTGCCCCACTGAGGCTCTCTGCCTCAGAAGAAATACCAACATCTCAGATCTCCTTCTCTATTGGCAGTGCAAAACAAGAAGGTACACTGTGATTCATCTGCATGGCAGACCTTTCCAGCGTTCAAGGTTCCATCGGCTGCATACATGAGTGAATCCAAATGATCAACTGAAAATAATGTCACGATCTCAATGTACAGCTAGGTTGTGGCCTGAGGCAAAAATTGCATCATACTGGTCTGTGCACACTATCCAGAGAGCATCCACGACACTTTCAGCCTGCACCTGTCTTCTGTGCCCACTTTATTCCAGCCAGGTTGTCAGGTACAGGCCATTGACTGACAAGGGACATCTCCCTTGTGAGTGGTCACTTGTGGCTTCCTGACCCTCTACCCTAGCTCCTGTGCACTTATTCCTGGTAAATCCCTTCTCTAACTTAGTCTCTGAAGCACACATGGTGTGTCTGAACTGGTGCTTTCCGAGTCAAACACAGTGACATGCATCTTCAGCAATACTGAGTTCCTCTTCCTTCACTGGCTGAGGAGCAGTGACATTTCCAACTGCTGAATTATGTGATGCTCGATAGGCCTGTGCATCTATCGCAATGATGGACATCTTTACTTTTTAATAAAACAGGGGAGTACAGGCAATTTACTTTGACTCAAGGTGGAGACCAGGAGGTCAGGTGACCTTTTGTGATTTCTGCTCATGCAAGGACTAACTAATTTCTCTCGAAAGTCTTTAAAATGTAAATGTCCATGGTGGAGTACCCTTCCTGGAAAAGACATTCAAAATGCAAGAGAACCTATGGAATTTATAATTCATATTCTCTGGGATTTACAATTCAAAAACAGACACAGTGTCAGCTTATCCTGAGAAGGTGTGAATGGCCACCACTCATTCCCCCATTGTGTAGCAATGGATTCTAATATTGTATCACCCTGCAGAATGAAAACAGTCATCCCAGGCAGTGAGAGAAGGGCTAGTTTGTCTTCAACTGAAAGATTCATCTCTACAGAAACACAGCCACAACTTCCTGAGAAAACCCAGAGACATCCAACCTCAATTTATCTTCAGAGAACCAAAAGAAGGAACTGATAAGGGCTGAAACACTTCCCCTCTTAAATGGCTAATATAAAACATAGGGGGCGGGATTCTGCGAAAACCTGCGGGGCATGCAGTTCCGGCGCGAAGGAGTGGAAGTTATCCCATCCTCTCTCGTCTATCCGTAACAAATTTAAAAAAAAAACAGCTTATTTATTCAGTGTCTGAGGTGAGGGGGAAGTCAGAAGTGGCAAAGGGGATTAGGTGTAAAGAAATTATGCAATGTGTCTCCACTCATATCAGGGACTACATACGCTTCTCTGTCCCTTCCCATAATAGTCAGGTCGCTCTGTCCAAGGAGGGGGTGGGTGCGCAGACAGATTCTTCCTCCTCTAGTGGTAGCCTGCTGCGTGGTATTGTTGGTCACCTTCTCTTGCAAGAAAGCGCGAGAAGTTTGGAGAATATGGCTATCATGATGGAATAGTTGATTATGTGTGCGTTAGAGGTGAGTTGAGTGTGTGTAAGTGCGGAGCTCTACTCCGAGCTCCGCAATGGCAAGCGATCACGAGGAGGGCAGCGGAAACTCTGCAACGTCACTCTGAAGGCCTCCCTAAGTAAATGCAACAATCCCATCGACTCATGGGAATCACTTGCCTTAAAATGGACAAACTGGAGTAAAATCATCTGCGAAGGAGCCAATCACTTTGAGTGTCATAAGGTGGAGAACGCGGAGGCCAAGCGTAAACAGCGGAGAGGGCAGAATCCAGAGCATCCCAGCAACCTCATCAAAAAACACCTGCCAAACCTGTGGCAGAGTCTGTGGATCCAGGACTGGACTATTCAGTAACTGCACAATCCATCTCCCCGGAGTAGAAGCAAATCATTCTCGGTGCTGAGGGGCTGTCCAAGAAGAAGATGAGAAGAAGTAATTGTGGAGTGTATGAACATGAGGAGAAGCAGATTTAGTGAAGTGTGCTGCTGTAATTGCGGACCAGTGCAAGGGCAGTGTTGTAAATCTTGTGGCTGTGAGTGGTACCACTGTGAGCAGTAAGTATGTGATCTGTCCTCTTCCCTTAAACTCTGGCTAGATCATTAAAACCTTTCCAGCATTGCAGCCATGTTTTGAGCTGTGGCATTGACATGCTCAGTTAACTCTTACCACTTCCTCCTCAATAGATGCCTGCATGGTTCCTTGGTGTCCAGAGTAAGCAGAGGCCCCTCCTCCTCAGGGGCTGGTTTAGCACAGGGCTAAATCACTGGCTTTTACAGCAGACCAAGACAGGCCAGTAGCACAGTTCAATTCCCGTACCAGCCTCCCCGAACAGGCGGCGGAATGTGGTGTCTAGGGGCTTTTCACAGTAACTTCATTTGAAGCCTACTTGTGACAATGAGCCATTTTCATTTCATTTCACCTCCTGCTGATGATACATGTATATTTTTTTGATTTCTGCGTTTACACATATACTCTGTGTAGGTGAAGGTAAAGCTGTGTCTGTGTGTCCACGGTGAATCAAAGAGGTTGCTGGAGCCAGATTGTCTGTGGAGACTATGGGATGAAAGATTCAAGGTGTTATCTTTTTGCATTTTGTAATGAGGGCTCACGGTGGGTGTAAATGTAGTAGATATTAAATTTGCATCTGGGGGAGATAAGTGTTGAAATTGACATGTAGCTGTTGCATTTCAAAGGAGTTTCAAAGGCGACAGATTCATGAACAAACAGGAGCAGATGTTTTAAGATTTTATTGAATCAGAAAGAGAGATAAATTAGGAACATGACAGGCTTAATATTTGAGAGCCAGAGTTTTCATAGATATATTTAAAGACAATAAAGAACTAAAATAAAAGTGGTGAAGAGGGTAATTATGACAACAGGACTTCAGCCGTGTTAAAATAAAAAGTGCTGGAAAGCCTCAGCTGGTTGGGTCGCATTTGTGGAGAGAGGAACAGAGTTGATGTTTCGAGTCCCTATAACTCTTTTTAAGAGCCGACTTGATTTGCTGTGGGATACGTCCCACTGAGAGCCGTCTCCTGTGTATCCCGAGGGTGCTGCAAAAGCTGTGAAAGTCTTTCAATTGAATAAAAGCAACTCAGGCTTTGGAGCAGGATGTTGTCCTGCAAAACAGTTTGTTTTGAATTTCCCTTTTTGGAAGTTGAGGTTTGCACTACTGTTTAAAGTGAAAGCAATTTCTCTGTCTGGGTAATATTTCCTGGATTTTATCGTGAAGAACTTTCTGCAGCCAGAAAATAGCTTCCTTGTGTCCCTTGTAATATTCTTTGATTATGCTGATAATGAATCTTGATCTGGTAGTGTTAACAAAGAACATGTGTAACAAAGACCGTGGGCTGGATTCCCCAGTTGCCGACGCCGAAACCGCGTTCGGCGAATGGCCGGAGAATCCACGTTCCTGACCAAATCGGGGGCGGTGGCGCTTTCGCGATGCTCCGCCCCCTCCAAAGCGCCACATTGCCTGAGGCCTGCCCCCCACCCCGATGATCCGCCCCCGACCAGCCGAGCTCCCGACAGCGTGGACAACGTGTGGTCTCACCCGTCAGGAACTCGGCGTGGCGGCTGCGGACTCAATCCAGCGCCACCAAAGTCGGGGGAGGGCCCCCGCGGGCAGCGGGGGACATTATTCGGGGCTGGGGGCACTGTGGTGGCGCGGACCAGAGCGCGCAAGCCGGCCGAAGGGGGGGACTACTTCATTGGCTGGGTTCACAAGCGGCTGCCGCCATGTTGCACAGCGCAGCCGCAGAAGGCAGCCGCCGTGCGCATGCACGGCCACGGACCCGGCAATTCTCCGGGGCGTATCGGCAGCTAGTTAAGCTGGGTGCTCTGTGCTGCTGTCCTGCTAGTCCCCAGCAAAACGGGGAATCAATGGGCACTTTGTGCCAGTTTTTCTGGCGTAAAACGTCACCTTTCCCACGGTGGCATGGGGACATAGCCCTAGAATTGGAGAATCCAGCCCCTTGATTTACAACAAAACTATTTATAACTAACACTTCTCTAAAGGTCTACTATAATGTCTAAGATCAAAACAGTTGGAAATAATGGTCACAGATAGAGTTATAGATGTTTACAGTATGGAAACAGGCTCTTCGGCACAGCTTGACCATGCCGCCCAGTTTCTATCACTACTCTAGTCCCACTTGCCCACAGTTGGCCCACATCCCTCTATACCTACCCTGCCCATGTAACTGTCGAACTGCTTTTTAAAAGACAAAATTGTTGCCTCTGGCAGCCCATTCCACCCTCTGTGTGAAGAAATTTCACCTCTGGTCTCTTTTGTATCTTTCCCATCTCACCTTAAACCTATGCCCTCTAGTTCTAGACTCCTCTACCTTTGGAAAAGACGTTGACTATCTACCTTGTCTATGCTCCTCATTATTTTATAGGCCTCTATAAGATCACCCCTAAGCCTCCTACTCTCCAGGGAAAAAAGTCCCAGCCTATCCAGCCTCTCCTTATAACTCAGACCATCAAGTCCTGGTAGCATCCTCGGAAATCTTTTATGCACTCTTTTTAGTTTAACAATATCCTTCCTATAAAATTGGGGAACAGAACCAAACACAGTATTCCATGTGTGGTCTTACCCATGTCTTGCACAACTTCAGCAAGACATCCCAACTTCTGTATTCAATGTTCTGACCAATAAAACCTAGTATGCTGAATGCCTTCTTCACCACCCTGTCTACCTGCGACTCCACCTTTAAGGAGCTATGAACCTGTACCCCTCGATCTCTTTGTTCTGTAACTCTCCCCAACACCCTACCATTAACTGAGTAGGTCCTGCCATGATTTGATCGACCAAGATGCATCCCTTCACATTTATCCAAATTAAACTCCATCTGCCATTCATCGGCCCACTGGCCCAATTGGTGAAGAGCAATCTTACATAACCTTTTTCACTGTCCACTCTACCACCAATCTTGGTGTCATCTGCCAACTTACCAACCTTGCCTCCTACATTCTCATCCAAACCTAGCCCTGGATTCCATGAGATTTAACCTTTTGCAGCAACCTACCATGCGGTACCTTGTCAAAGGCCTTACTGAACCATAAGGAGAAGCATCACATGTGAGCATGATCTGTTTTCCAGGGTTGAAGTGAACTGAAAGGTTCGAGACACTAACTTACACTAAGATACTACAGAGCTACTCTAAAATGTGACTGCTATCAACTCCTTACTAGCACCTTGTCCTGGGACACATGGTGCATCCGGGTCACGTGTCCGCAGACTCGCACCACCTGCTGGTCGGTGCTGGAACTACAACAGTAAAACATGTAATTTAGAATTACACAGACAGGTGATGATGATCTACTCATTTTATATACAGATGATAATCTACCTATAATCACATACCTTTGGTAAATGATATTGAGGGTTGTGTTTTATCAGATTTTTCCAATGGCGTATCTTTTATCTTGTACGTTTACCTTTTATCGTTTTTTTAATAAACATTTTAATCCTCCAGAAGTTATTACTGGAGTCTTGTGCTTTTGTGTTCAGTAGGTATCCCTCCTCATTTCGACAAACGAAGATGATGATCAGCTGCAGCAGATTACTGAGACATGGCTTGCTCAGCGTTAAAACAGCTGCAGCGACCACCATGGCCACATTGGTGAACCTTGGTGTCCACACACTTCAGCCATTTCTTCCAGAAACTGTTTCTTACAGCTGTAATGCACCTTCACTTTAAGAGGAATTGGTTGCCTTGAAGTGGCATCTTGGGTATTACTGGTACCCCTAATAGACAGGCAGCCAATGAATAGCACTGGCCACTTGTTAGTTATTATAATAAGCATGCAGAATGGATATTTTATGCTACTCGCATCGGTGCCAGTGGGTGGCCCAATTTGGACTGCAACCCACTTTGAGAGCCAGTAAATCAAATTGTACTGGACGGCATTCTGCAGTGTTTACTACAATTATGCCCATTATTCTGTGAAACCCATGAGTGACTGGTGAGCAGAGTGTATAGCATGGTCCCATCAGTGATTGACATGAGGAGCAAATCTGATGATCATCATAGGGCTCTGCACGGAATATTGGCGAGCACCTTTGATGAAGTTTGAATGGGGAGCCAGAAGTTCTCAGGTTGCACGGATCAAATTAGTGATATATTCCAAAATTCCAAACCTCTACTGAACAAAACTCAACCCCAGTGATGGTCAACTTGAAAGTCCAGTCATTCAGCTACGCAAGACTCCATGAAATAGAATATCAACTAAATAATTTTTTTTAGATAAAACCGTACAATTATTTTTCGAGACATGCAAAACAAAACTGAGGTAAGTGAAAGAACAGTGTTGTGACAGGATACAGCAACATTGCAATTTCCCTGTGCAGTCAAAGGGAAAACTTTTATGGCCCTTCCCACTGGTGGGATCTTCCAGTTCTGCTGAAGGCAGTGGACCTTTCAGCAGCTCGCTGCATTTTCTGGCTCTGCCTCCGCCGTGATGGATTTCTACCCAAAATACTTGTTTTCGTTGTTTTAGTACCAAAGAATAGAACCATAGAATTGCTACAGTGCAGAAGGAGGCCATTCGGCCCATCCAGTCTGCATCGACCCTCTGAAAGGGCACCCTACTAGGCCCACTCCCCCACCCTATCTCCGCAACCCCGTGGCCCCACGTAAACTGCAGATTTATGGACACTTAGGGGCAATTTAGCATGGTCAATGCAACTAACCTGCAAATCTTTGGACTGTGGGAGGAAACCAAGTGAAAACACCATCTCCACACAGAGTCACCCAAGGCCGGAATTGAACCTGGGTCCCTGGTGCTGTAAGGCAGCAGTGCTAACCCACTGTGCCGGCCCCACTTACTTTTAAAACATTGATTTTGTTTTAAAGTAGTTAGTCACCCGCTTCATTTTTAAATGTTCACGTCTTATCATCTCATTTATATCATACTTATATCATGACCAGATGAGTGTTATTAATTCAATAGCAGGTCCATCAGAGTTAGCACCGAGAGCAGGGATTATTCCACCAAATTGTTTCTCCTCACATTCCAACATTTCCTGGCATGATCTAATCCCCGCCATAACCCTCACTGGTGCCTATATAAATTGCAAAATAATACTGGGCTTACCTGTAAAGCTACAAAGACGTTAGCCAGAGCCTGGCCATATGTGTCATGGCAATGAACAGCGAGCGCACTTTTTGGGATTTCTTTCATCACTGCTTCCAGCATTTTCTTCACATTGCCAGGAGTTCCTATCCCAGTCGTGTCCCCCAGAG
The DNA here is from genome assembly GCF_902713615.1 of Scyliorhinus canicula. Classification (NCBI taxonomy): domain Eukaryota; kingdom Metazoa; phylum Chordata; class Chondrichthyes; order Carcharhiniformes; family Scyliorhinidae; genus Scyliorhinus; species Scyliorhinus canicula. The sequence goes on from NC_052151.1 coordinate 174,219,609, forward strand.
AAATCTCATAGCAGCCCATACTATACATTCTTTTCGCCACCTACCAGGAAGAAATAATGAATTCTGATACAGTACTTTGCTTTTTGTTTCAACAGAAAGAGCAATAGATTTCTAGGAGTAGTGAAGAGGAAACCAATAAGCATAAAAAAGATAAATATATAAAACAGGTACTGATGAATACACCTGATCCTGTTTTCAAGGAGATGGCAAAAGTAGAAAACTTCAATGAGCAGTTATTTTTTGTTTTGTTTTTAAAAGTTTAGATTACCCAATTAATTTTTTCCAATTAAGGGGCAATTTAACGTGGCTAACCTAACTACCCTGCACATCTTTGGGTTGTGGGGGCGAAACCCACGCAAACTCGGGGAGAATGTGCAAACTCCACACGGACAGTGACCCAGAGCCGGGAGCGAACCTGGGACCTCAGTGCCGTAAGGCAGCAGTGCTAACCACTGCGCCACCGTGCTGCCCGCCAATGAGAATTTTTGATGGTTTTATACATTCAAAAGACCTTTCGGAGTTCAAGGAAACTGTTAATAGTGCCACGCTTTTAAAAAAAAAGTGAAATTGCATTTCTAAAAATCGCAGGTCAATAAGTAGTCGTATGGAGAGTCCTTAAAACATTTTTGAAAGTTTATGTTAATGATCATTAGTGAATCTAATTTGATAATGTATATTCAGCATATTTTGGGAAAATGAGGATCGCACACAATTAAATGTTAGGGATAAAGCAGTGTTAGGGATAGGGATAGCTTTAAGCAAGTTATAGTTGTGTGTGGATGTTAGGAATAAGCTACAGCTTTAAGTTTAATTTTATTTCTGTGTTGTGGGGCAAAGAGGGAACCTCAGTTTAGGATTTACTTTAAAGAGTTGACTAAGTCTGTTGATTTGTTTGTGCACCTGCATTTTAATTTGGTTTTATGGCCCTTGGAATGGTGAGCTGTGTTATCAAGTGGTGGTGATTTAGTAAAATTAAGAAAAAGTGGGAAAAAAGGGCTGTTGCCTTGCAGCAGGGGACCCCATAGGCACAGGAAGAAACATAAAGCAGTTTTGGTTCCGTTGGAAGCAGCAGGCAGGAGGACTTGGGCAGAGGTAACTGCAGAATGCAGATATCCCAAAATAACAGGAGAGAATCCCAGAAAACAAGGAGTGGGACAAAAAGAAAGTCCTTGGAAGATACTTAAGTCAATAAACAAGAACAGGAATCTGAATAAGGTCCTGTTCAATGATGTTAAAGTAAAGGATAGAGGAAACAGCTCCAAATGAAAGAGAAGAAGACGCAGGGAGCAAAATCATGACAAAGTGGGTTGCCGAGAAACAAAAAGTTCCAAGAAGATAGCTAAAGCACGTGACTCTTAACTATGGAGCTATGAAGCAGTGGCGGTCTGTTGGCACGACTCTGTGTCTGAGTGTGTGGAAGGCGAAGCTTGAATGTATGTGGCGATCTAGGGGAGAGGAACATCAGGAGAGGTTGAAACCCTGGAAGTGTATTCTTGTTGAAGGTATCCAAGTGAACGTATATTTTGGTGGGAAATTCCAAGCCGAGTTCTTAGAAGGTAGAAATAGGAAACCCAAGTTAAAAGGCAGTTTCTGAGGGACCAGTTAGCTCGCAAAGTGACACGCATCTGAGGGAGTTGATGAGAGCGATCCACTGACATTGGGTGCCACTGTCTCTTGGTTTAGGAGAGTCGTGTGTCTGATGACAGGTTCACAATTGGTTTACATTGGACTGGATTCCCTGTTTCTGGAACTATGTAACCACGCCTTCGTAAAAGTTTTCACGCCGGAAACACTCGCGTGAAAAAGCCCCATATTCATAGCCCTGCAGGGGGCGAGCAGGGACCCGGCGTGTTTCTAGCATCTTTAGCTGCCGAGAGGGGCCCCTGCACTTCCAGGTCAGAGGCCGGGCATGCGTACGGCGGTGGCCTCCAGCGGCCACACCATGCTCCATGGCAGACTCAGACCGGGGAGCTGGCCCTCCCAAATAGTGGCCACAATCGGCCGCGCGCCCGACCCTGACCAATTGCCCGGGTGCATATGTGGCCACCCCTGCCCTCCGATCGGCCGCGGACTCCGAACAGCAGGACCATGAGTGGTCCACGCCGTCGGGACTTTGGCCGGTCGGGGCGGAGAATAGTGGGGCGGGCCTCCAGCAATGGCTGCAGGTGGGGGATACGTGGCGTGGTGTACTTCCCAGGTCCGCCGCTTTTCGGGGCCCGGAGAATCGGGGAACTGGCGCTGGTCCCGATTCCCTGCGCGGAAATGGATTCTCTGCCCCGGCACTGGACGCGATTTTGACATCAGGGTGCGGAGAATCCAGACGATGGACTCTGTACTTACTGTGAAAATTAGAGTATTAGATAGATTTTTGTAATATGTATTATCCTAATGAATCTGTACATAAAAATAATCTTTATTATTGTCACAAGTAGGCTTACATTAACACTGCAATGACGTTACTGTGAAAATCCCCTAGTCCCCACACTACGGCGCCTGTTCAGGTACACAGAGGGTGAATTCAGGATGTCCAGATTACCTAACAGCACGTCTTTCAGGAGTTGTGGGAGAAAACTGGAGCACCCGGAGGAAACCCGCACAGACACGGGGAGAACGTGCAAACTCCGCACGGACAGTGACCCAGCCGTGAATCGAACCTGGGACCCTGGCATTATGAAGTCACAGTGCTAACCACTGTGCTACCATGCTGCCCATAAATGTAAAGGTATGGGGTGGGATTCACTGGCCATGCTCACCCGGCGACTGGAGAATCCCACCCGAGGTCAATGGATTTTTCCACTGTCGGCATCTCGTCCGTGGCGTTCTTGCGGCTGGCGGGGCGGGAGAATCCAGTGTGGGTGAAGGAGTAATGCAATATAGTTTATATTTTCTTGTTTAGTAAACATTTATTCTCTTGTTAAAAGTTAAGTAGCAGACTCCTGTGACTCTGTTCAGTAGCTCCCATCCACCGTTCTGCACAAAACATGAATATTAGAGTCGATTAGGCGAGGTTTCACCCTGGTCTGACTTGTCGAAACATAATGGGCGAGATTCTCCGCAAATGCGGAGAATCGTAAAGGCTGCCGTGGGACAGGCCGTGACCCACGGCAGCCTTCACGCCCACTTCCGGGGCCGATTCTCCCCCCGGGCGGGGCTAGAAGCGCAGCCCCGGTCGTCAAGACCGCACGTCAAGTGTCACGGCAGCTGACGTGGCCGATAACGTCAGCCGCGCATGCGCAGGTTGGAAAACGCCAACCCGCGCATGCACAGTTGGCATCTTTCTCCTCAGCCGCCCGGCAAGACGTGGCGGCTTGATCTTGCCGGGCGGCAGAGGGGTAAGAGTGCGTCTGTTTTGGACGCTAGCCCGACGGTCGGTGGGCACCGATCGCGGGCCTGTCCCCTCCCGAGCACAGTCGTGGTGCTCCCATGCCAAACGGGCATCTGGCACCCGTTTCACGACGGCAGCGAGCAGGTGTGTTTGCTGCCGTGTTGAAACGGGCGTGAAGGCCTGGCCGCTCGGCCCATCGCCCTCGGAGAATCGCCGCTCGCCGTTCGTGGCGTGGTTCGGGCGTGGGGGGGGAGAATAGCGGGAGGGCATGAAAAATGTCGGGAGGCCCTCCCGCTATTCCCCCACCCGGTGTGGGGGCGGAGAATCACGCCCAACATCTATTGCGATCATAACAGATACGGTGGACAATGGAACCTCATACCTAATGAAAACAGAAAATGCTGGATCAGCTTGGGTCATACTACTTGAAATGTTAACTCTGGGTGTGACTTACCGACGTCATCGCCCCCTGACTTGACGACAAAACTAAATTTAACGTGATTATCGCAAAATTTGAAGAACTCTGTAAAAGTCAGACTGGCAAGATCCTGGAAAGATTTAACTTTCGTAATAGGTGCCAGAGAAACAGAGAACCCATCACTAATTTTATTACAGACCTCAAGTTAATAGCACAAGGCTGTAATTTTGCTGATTTCAGAGACTCGATGATAATGGATCAATTAATTTATGGACTATCTGCTGAAAGTTTAAGGAAAGCACTTTCACAAAAAAAGTTTCTAATTCTAGAAATCGTGATTAAACAGTGCATGAACAGAAAAAAAATCAGTAACTTCAATTTATCCAAAGAAAAATCGGCACGAAAACTTACCATGAGGTGAAGGCAGTATCTCACTCGATGAAAAAGCACATTTTAAATGGAAGCCATCTTGAGCAAGACCGTTAAAGCCAGTGCGCATATGCGCACTTCTCAACAAGACGTAAAACAGCAAAATATGATTCCGAGCATGCGCAGTTGAAAAAAGAGCGCACAGCAAAAGAAAATCAACTTGCGCATGTGCAATTGATTCCTACGCTTTACGACATGAGCTTCATGATGTCAGAGGACTCAGACCACGCCCACTTAAAGCAACACTGCCAAAAATTAAAAATAAGAGTTTTAAAGCTACAAAACCCAAATGTTTTACCTCGAAAGACAGAACAATGTCTGAACCTCAACCAGCAGTTGAAAACCACCTCCGCAGTACCCTAGAACAAGCAGTTTGTACCACCCAAAGTGAAGAGCACAATGACAAATCCGAAACCAAAGAAGATGATTTGTTCATTGAACATGAAGAGCACAATAACAAATCCGAAACAATAAAGGTGATTTGTATATTGAAGAATACTACTCAGACAGGCTGAGTTATTCAGATGTGATGAACATAGCATCAGCAACATGGCTGAAAAGTTCAATACGACTCTATTCATGGTAGATGAATCCAATACCACGATGCAATAGCAGATCGTTGATACATTGGATGACAGCAACCTGTCAATCAGCCAAGAAGAAAACCACACCATACAGAGGGTACCGACCGACTCTGTTGAGAGAGCGCTGATCGTCTCCGCAGAAAGAAAAATTCACAACTCCACAGAGAGAGCAATGAAAGACTCCACAGAGAGAGTGATGGAAGCCTCCTCCGAGAGATTATTGACAGGCTCCAGAATGGAAGCAATTAAAGACACCAGAGCAACAACCATGCATGAAGAAGACTATGAAGGTCTATCCACTTTATTTGAGCAATTAGAAGACTGTGAAAGTCGACCCAGCTCATTTAATCAACAGCAAGAAGACAATGAATGTCTACCAACTGTATGTGAGAACAGTGAATGTGATCACAATCGACATACAAGATGTGCAAGATCACAGCGAGACTGGCAGATCTCAGCTCGTCTGTAGAGAAGCACTCAACAATCAAAGTAAAACTATTCATGAGTCTAGTGAGACTACATTAATTAAAACCTCATTTACTCTTGACTACCCACAAGAAAACAAAATCTTGATGATTTTGACTCCAGAAGAGGAGCACCAAGAAACCAAAGATAATTCAAATGAACCTGAAATGACCCCAGAAGAGGAGCATCAAGAGATCCAAGATGAAGCAAATCAACCAGAAATTACTCTAGAAGAGGAGCACCAAGTGATCACAGATGAAGCAGATCAACCAGAAATGACTCTAGAAGAGGAACATCAAGGAAGCAAAGTAGAATCAAATCCACCACAAATGACTGATGTCACCAAGATCAATTCAACATGAGATCATTTCACAAACCTCAATTCAAAAAGCTCAATGAAACATCAGATACCACAAAATCACTGATACCAATAACTTGAGAATGACTCAAATTATCCACAAGGAACAGTCATTGAGCACAACATGAACAACAACAAAAAAAACAAGAAGCACAACAAACACAACAACAGAAACAACAAGCACGATAAAAGCAACAACGAAAACAACAAAGACAGAAACGAATGAAACAAAAACAACAATGAAACAACAATCTGTGCAACATGATATCATTCTGCACATGAAGGACAATGTAACAGCACAGTCCAAAACAATGACAAGAGTACAAACATAACATGGCATGACAATGAATCTCACGAATTCATATCTGCCCCACAACAAACAAGCAAACCAGGATTCAAGGCTGATGACATAAAGAATCAATACTGCAAGCACAGGAAAAAGTCCAGGTCAGATGAGGCAGACGACATACAGAATCAATATCGCAAGCACAGGAAAAAGTCCAGGTCAGACAACAAAGATGGAAGACAGAATCACTAACGCAAGCATTCAAAGTGATTCAACCATTTGAACAGCTCATGGTGACTTGTTGGGACTGAACCACAAGCAAACGGAAAAGAAATCCTCAGAGACTAAATATATCATCAACATTTGACTGATTAACTCATTGATTTTATGTAATGCATTTGCAAACTGCATCCATTATGTTTGTTCAATTTTCTTTACAATGTACAGAAAATATGTAACACAAGAAAAAAAGGGGTATGTAGTGATCTCTGTATGTCCATGTACATAAGGGGTTAATGTGTAATCAGTAGCACTAGATGATCACTCGAGGGCCGGGCCAACAGGGGTATAAAAGCAGCCGCATTGTGCCTCTCTCCCTCTCTTTTGGGTGTACTGTGACTAGGACAGGAGTATAAATTAGCTCAAATGGTTAGTGTAGTCAAGCATAGTTACTGTAGTTAGATCTAGTTGACCTTACCACTAGTATCAATGTTAAAGTAAAGAACTCACACAATTATAGTTACTCAATAAACCTTTTGTTACTACTGGACGAGTTCAAGTCTTCTTTATCGAGATTCAGAAAACCTCATCAGCAACCCAGGTTTGAGTAACACATATTACACTCAGTCGTATATCAAAACACACAAAGAAGTGTAATAAAAGATGATACAGGAATGTAATTAAAGAGGTTCAACGTCTGAAATGCTGGTAAGCTAAGGTATCACATCCAAGTGCACAGAGAACTGGCTTTAACAACAGAAAACACGACAGAAACAAAAAGGAGAATTTGTCTGACTAGATAGGAGATATAAGTGGGTGCAATGGGGCTCAGGTATTGGGCAATTTGCACTTTTAATATAGGAATTATTTGGAAATTTGCACATGGCTTCAGAACAGGAAACAGGTGATAGGGCATCAAAGAGAACTTGCATTTGGATAGCAATATGACTTTCATGGCCTCAGGGCAATGAAGAGCTTTTGAAGTGGTCACTGTAAAATATAGGGATGCATTGCGTGTTCCAAACACAGCAAGTGAAATGATCTATTTTCAGTGGTATTGACTGAGGAATAAATACTGGCTAAGGGACCAGGAGAACTCCCCTGCAATAATTAATTCCTGAACTTTGATGCGTGGGCTTCTAGTTGGCTTCCATAAATATAGCAGTGGAGGAATGGTACTCCCCCATCTTCTTCACACATTGTCAAGCGATCTTTTACGTCATTCTAAGAGGGGGTGGCACAGTAGCACAATAGTTAGCAGTACTGCCTCACAGAGCCAGGGACTTGGATTCAATTCCAGCCTTGGGTGACTGCGGAGTCTGCACGTTCTCCCCGTGTCTGCATGGGTTTCCTCGAGGTGCTCCGGTTTCCTGCTACAGTCCAAAGATATGTAAGTTAGGTGGATTGGCCATGCTAAATTACCCCTTAGTGTTCGGTGAGGTTACTGGGTTATGGGATAGGGTGGGGGCGTGGGCCAAGATAAGGTGCTCAATTAGAGGGTCAGTGCAGACTCAATGGTTCGAATGGCCTCCTTCTGCACTCTAGGAATTCTATGATTCCACGATTAGTTGAGACTGTGGATAGGTTCTCAATAGAAAAGCATTTCCAATAACATGCAAATTTACAGCGTTGAGCTTGAACCCACTACTATCTGGCACAGAGGCAAAAGTGTTACCATTAAGCGAAGACTGACACTGCGCTGCAGTGAGATTCAAAAATATTTAAATGGAATATAAGATTAAATGAATCCAATGGGATAATTCTGACCCCCAAGAACGGGTCAGTTCAGAGAAGATAGAATGCAGGTGTCTGCCAGATTGCCTCAGAGCTGTCATGTTGCTTTCATACTGCAACATTTAAGAGCTTTTCATTCTGGAAAGCAGATTTAACTGCTGTTTGGTGGGAGACGAGGGGCACTCCGTTCAAATCTGGCACATGGTAGCCATGAGGAACCGTAGCAAGAATGTGTAGGAGTTCAATGAGAAGTGCTTCAGGTATGGCATCAATTAAGTCATTGGCCTGTGGAAAATGCATCTCAGATGCTGAGATCAGTCTGCATGTTCCCTTCAGTACTTGCCTGAAAAAATCCAGCAGAAAGAATTGCAGATGGAGGAGCATCAATGGCGTCATCACTCATCTTTGGATGAGGCGACATGGAGAGCGGGAAGTGGAGGATGCAGGTCAGAAACCATCTTATCAGACTGTGGCCACGATGCCCTAATATTGCTTGTGGAGTGAAACAAAATCCTGCTGTCCATTCCCACCACCAGGAACAACCTACCTTTCTCTTTGCACTAAACAGTCTTTTACCCACTCATCTACCCAATGCATATTGTCCCAAACACATCCATCATGAGACAAGTGAAAGTGGAAGTTGGCACTCAGAATGCAACAACGAGAAAGATATGAAATGGAGCTAATCGATGTTGATCATGGGGCATTGGTAAAGGTGGAAACACAACACACCATTTTGCCACATACATACATTCGGTGAATTACAAATCTTTGAAAACTTAAGACACCCTACCATTTCTATATGGTGCATCTCAGCATATACAGAAGCAAGCTACCCATCCCCATTCTGACTGCTAAGACGCTCTTGGTCAATGGTCCCTGGGATTTGGAGCCCCTGAGGGCTCAACACTTTTCCACCTGTACCCGTGCAGAGTCAGGCTTGGTTGCCAGGAGACTGCTGGCTATTGACTGGCAGGGACGGGAAGTGGGAGGGCTTTGAGGACAGTTTTCACGAGCATATTGTCTTTTATTCCCATCCCTCTCCTGGACTAATGGCATCACTCCTATCATTCTGCTGCATCTCATGGATAAATTTTGAGGTTGCAGACAATTTAGCATCCAAAGCCTGAGCAGCCATGATCATGGCCTGCTTGGAGTCCTTTGAGAACTATTCTTGAACATCCATAGCAACGGCCATTCCCCCCATGGCAGACATGCTTGCAATTCCTTGCACTACCAATTCATCTAGGATTGAGTACGACTCTCCATCCTCTCTGCTACTGGAAAGTGTATATGGCACTTTTCTCAGTGTCTGGTTAAGCTGCTGATCAGTATCCTGTTCTCAATGATAACCCCACAGTTTAGTATTAGTGTCCAGCTGAACAAAGCTTGGAGACGGCTGCACCCACTAGAATGGACTCTCCACTGCTGTCCCTGCTGCCAGCTGTGTTGAGGCAACGCAGACCAGGGGTGCGGTGTTCTGGCCCTGCTCACTGGCAGGATCGTCCAGTCCCAGCGAAGGTACTAAGTGCGGGAGTGGGCGTGCAAAACGGTATTCTGTCCGGCATCTGAAGCAGCGGGTTTTCGTGCCATATTGTCCACTCCCCAGCTCATTAATCATGCACGCACATGAAATACGCTGGATCACTGGTGAGCAGCATCTGATTCGCCCCCCCTTGCCATCAGCTCGTCTCTTCCTCACTCTGGCCGCCATATGTGAAGTGCAGCCATGCAGAACCCCTCAATGTCAGCAGCACAGGACTGGTCCACTGAAGCTATGGCCCCGAAACCCAAGAAGACGACAGCCCCAAGAAGGCAGGCCAAAGATTTGCAGGTCAGGTGGATTGGCTAAATTGCCCTTACTGTTTAAAGGTTAGGTGGCGCTATGGGGATAGGGCGGGGGGAGTGGGCCCTGCGTAGGGTGCTCTTTCAGAGGGTCGGTGCCGACTCAATGGGCCGAATGGCCTCCTTCTGCACTGTAGAGATTCTATGATTTTAATGTCATTTTTCTATGACACCTCACCGCCATGTCCTCCAACCCGCTTTGGCCGCATGAGGCCCAGCAACGTGACCAATCCAGCTTGGGAGGCAGTGCTCAGTGCCAAAGAGGTCATCACCCAGTGCAGGAAGAGGAGGAATGATCTCATCCTCTTTACCATTCTCAACTCACACACTCAGAAACTGACCATATCTGATTCACACCGATATCCCTCACTGCCAGCTCAAGAGACATCAGTCCCCATCTCACACACACACACACACACACCTTCATAACTCCATCCTGCCTCATCTCCTCTGGAGCTTCCATTCTCGTCCTGCACATGACTCTACTCATTGTCCACATATTACAAGCATTCTTGTCATTTGTCTGACATGCATCTTGCTCACACTCTCTCTGTCTTTATCAAGAACAAGCTCCTGCACAATCACAGGGAGTGGTCCCAGTGCTGGAAATCAAGGTCCTCCAGTTCAAAAACTGAGCCATAGGATTCACCTGAAGGGACATTGACTGTGCCTGCACCAATGATGAGATTGGTGCACACCCAAGTGAGGATGATGCACCGGTTCATCCCTCAGCCAACCATACTGTGAGTGCTTTATCCTGTCTTAGAATTGCCTACCATGCACTAGTCACGTCTCCTTTCCTTCATAGGAACCTCTAGAAAGCACTCAACAGCACACACAAGCCTCATCTCCAGCCTCCACCACACCTCGTATGAGGAACCAGAGGACACCACAGCAGAAGAACAGTCACAGCACTCAGCCACACTCTCCCACAGCCCAAAGGCCCTCACATTGATAACACCTAGTTCTAGTCTTGGGGGTCACAATTTGGCGAGCATAGCGCATAATCTGGTCCATAGAGGCAGAGACATTCGAGGTTGCCGACACTCAGAGGACTGCTGGAGGCCACAATTCTGTTGAGTCCGATTCAGGTGGAAAGCCTCCAGACTCCATCCTCAGCCTATTGATGGTTTTCTTATTGGTTCAGCATTTTCTGCTCATCCCAGAGGGCATTTAAGGGTCAACTATATTGCTGTGGATCTGGAGTCACATGTAGGCCAGAACAGGTAAGGACGACAGATTTCCTTCCTTAAAGGACATTTTTAATCCAGATAGCTTTTAATGACAATGGTTTTCACGGTCACCTTTTAGACTTTTAATTCCAGATTTTTATTGAATTCAAATTTCACCATCTGCCATGGCAGGATTTGAACCTGGGTCCCTGGATTACTAGTCCAGTGGTAATACCACTACACCACTGCCTCCCCAGTGCAGCTACAATCTCATGAACATCAGGATGGGGTGTTAGCCACATTCCACAGATTATTAATGGACAAAGAAAGAGTCCATCTGCCTTCTATATTAGGCAAGAGTGCCAACATGCCAACGCACCAAGGTCAACACTGGTAGGATAGTGGCTGCCACGGAGATCTTCATTCAGGACATCAATTCCACATTGCTGCAGAAGCTGCATTCCATCACTGCAGCCTTTGGTGGTATCCATCTACGCGAGGACAGGGGGGGAGCGGGGTATCTCAATCTCATGCCAGCTGCCCCCTCTCCTCAAGGGGTCAGCCAGGGACCGATCCCTGCTTCCTGTGACCCCATCACCTCCAGCTTCACAGGCCAGGAAGGGATGCATCTCTCCAACAGCAGGACACACCAAGGAACTGAGGCCCTCCAGGTCCTTGTCCTTCATAAGACACCCTCCAATGTCATCACAGGCAGGGTGGAGCTGTAAGCAGGCTGGCTCCAACTCACTGTGGATGTTGGAAACACCAAGATGTGCTTAGTTGGGTTAAGAAATTTAAAAATATTTAGGAGCACAACACTTGCATGGGTATTCATAACATGTATGTAATGTACACAAATGCAAATAAAATGGCACTCAATTCACATCTCCTCTCATTCCTCCTTCATATGATAAACTGTGTTGCTGTCAGTCAGGTGTGATACCATGGTCTCTCCCCCCCATTTTTCACAGATGGAGTTATCATGGGCCCCTCATGTATGTACTGTGCTTCCATATCACCACAGTGTTTGTCCCTTTACAAACAATTCTTTATATCAGTTATGTCCCAACCTTAATGTTAAGTGAGTTTGTGGAACATCCCTCGTTCAAATGCTTTGCAGGGTCATGCCATGTGTATGTTTGGTTGTGCAAGATTGAAGCAGAGATGTTCGCCTAACTTGCCTGCATTCTTGAAAGGTTAAGGTGCAGTGAGCAAGGAGAAATATTCACGGATGGGGAAGGGTGATATATTGTGCAACCCGGTGTCTCTTGGTGGGGTTTTCATGCTGTCAGCCCATATTCAGAACCTGTGTGGGCTGCTGTCAGCCAACCGTGTTTCTGACTTTCAGAGTGTCCATCTGCTAAGCTCATCAATAAGTGGGGGGACCCCTTGCCACCTTAAAATGTCGATTCACTGCCACATTGTTGTCCTGGCCCTCAAACTTCCAACTTTGAGTTTCTCTCACCCTGTGGTTCTGTGTCTCTCGGCGTTGACATAATTATGGACTTCTGCAAAATGGACGTCTATTATCTCATGTACGCATTTGTGCGTGGATGCTTGAGAGATCTTCAGATGTCCCCAGTGGATCCCTGCAAGAAGCCACTGATATCGATGTTCAGTGCAGGGGTAGCTTTCACAGTCACTGGTAATGGATGCCCTCCTTGTCCCCATGACACCCAAAGCCGAGTATATGGAAAATGTGTCATCAGATCCTTGGACATGTGAAGCCGTTAACGACACTGGTGCTCACTCACCTGCAGATATGAAATGTGAATTCTGTAAATGCTTGCTCTTGGGAGCCACTTACACACGACGGTCTCGATGAGCATCATCCTCTGTGTCTGGAGGATGCTGCACTGGCCCTTGGTCTTGAGGGGTTTGCTCTTCCCTTCGGTGAGACAGGTGCCTCCATCGCAATCCATCCTTCTTCCCTCCTGCCTGTGAGTTATAATGCAGGCAGCGATAAATCCGGCCTCCATCTTCCTGATGGCCTCGTCCCCGCAGTATCATCAGAAACAGACAAGTGTCAGCAATAATTTCCACAGGTCCTCCTTCTGTCAATGACTCATCAGTGAATGTGGGTTGAAGGGTTCTGTTCCTGTGTCGGAGAGTCCATTCATTGCCAGACCAGCTTGGACCCTCCCTGTGTGAGTATGAACCCCTCTCAATGTCCTGGAGGGGCTGAATGTTCAGGATCGCCTCCTACCCTCACCCCTCTCACAAACCAGGTTTGAGGTACATATCTGTTTGTTAGCCCCTGAACATTTTGAAGTCAATGTGCCTATGTACAGTTTGGGCCTCACCTTCCCCCACCTTGGGGCCATTTACACAGTTAACCATATAACCCATCCTCAACACCTTCGGAGACCTCCGCAATGCCTTTTCCCCATCTGTATGCTGCACATGCCTCCCCTGACTGAATATGCTGGTTGTGGCCTGTAATGATTTCAGAAATACCACAGACCGAGTCGCATGATGTTATAACCACGCCCTGTGCACGTAATTCTGCGAATGACTGAGATAGGTTGGACTTGCCCCCCCCTCTCGACTGGAACAAGGGCAGTCTTTGCAAGCTCAGTAATGTAAACAGATGCTTTTCTTCACCCAGCGTTCCTTCCATTCTGGCCCCGAGTGGCTTATGCCAATCTGTAATATTCTCTCTCCCCATCGTGGCACTGAGGACATTGACCACACCGCCCCCGCATCTACCCGCCCCCCCCCAACATAATGTGTCTGAGGGGAACCTTCCCCAGTTGTACCTCGCAGTACAGCTCGATCCATGCAGCACCTTCACCTGCCTGAGGCCAGTTGCGCATTCCCCTCCCCCACCCCGTCCCACCCTTCGCTAATGGATCCATAGCCCTGCAGCCCATTAGAAGCCAACCCTACCTCACCGCTGATCTGGTAGGTAAACACCTGGCCGTGATAATCCCCTGAAAGTGATGTGGTGCTGCCTGACACTGATTCCTCCCAGTGCTTTGCAATATAACGTGGACGAACGAACCTCAAAGTCATGAGCAACGTGCGGGTCACTAGGTAAACCTCAGTGTCGTTGTGAATCTCGTCGTTCTAAGTGCACACCAGCATGAGGGGTGGGGGGTGGTGAAGGGGAATAATTCCGGTAAGGATTCCTTATAATGAGATGCAAATATATTGAAATATATATTTCAATATATATTTCAATATATATTTCCCCCGTGCCGTAGCGGGAAATACACCCCATCAGTGATGGCTGGAGAGCACAATCACGACCTGGTTTTACAAAGATATAAAACAGATTTTTGACCTTCACTCAATATTTCCCACAGCGAATGGGAGCGGGAAATTCTGGCCACTGTGAAGGTTCAGGATCGTCCCCCACCCCCCCTCCAGGACATTGAGAGGGGTTCATACTCACACAGGGAGGGTCCAAGCTGGTATAAATTGGGTCTGAATGTACTCCAATAGTGCAACATCACATCGATGGTCATTATATGCACATTTGTTTTGCACTTGCAGTTTAACTGTTGAAACTGCTAATATATAGGCTGTCTCATTACACCATGAAATCCATGTTTTCCATGCTTGCTACGTTGTTACACTCCTGTGCACATTGGATTCTGTTTAGGAAATATGCTCATCCTATACCACAGGTAGATACGTTTGGAAGCATCCATTTTCCTTGTTAGCACCATGTGCACAAATGTGCAACCATTAAGGAGGCGTAGATACTGGACAGCACAGTTATAGAGTCATAGATGTTTACAGCATGGAAACAGGCCCTTTGGCCCAGCTTGTCCATTTTGAAAAACAACCCTCCACAACCACCCTTTGGCTTCGGTTGCCAAGCCAATTTTGGAATTGCTGGAATTGGTGGAATTGCGGATAGCGATGAGGACTGCCAGAGGATACAGCAGGATTTAGATAATTTGGAGACTTGGGCGGCGAGATGGCAGATGGAGTTTAATCCGGACAAATGTTAGGTAATGCATTTTGGAAGATCTAATACAGGTAGGGAATATACAGTGAATGGTAGAGTCCTCAAGAGTATTGACGGATAGATCTTGTTGTGCAGGGCCACAGGTCACTGAAATGGGCAAAACAGTTGGTGAAGGTAGTCAAGAAGGCATACGCCATGCTTCCCTTCATTGACCGGGTCATTGAGTATAAAAATTGGCAAGATATGTTGCAGCAGTGTAGAACCTTAGTGAGGCCACACTTGGTATAGTGTTCAATTCTGGTCGCCACACTACCAGAAGGATGTGGAGGCTTTAGAGAGGGTTCAGAAGAGATTTACCAGGATGGTAAATCTGGTGTGGAGGGCATTAGCTATGAGGAGAGGTAGAATAAACTTGGTTTGTTCTCACTGGAACGACGGAAGTTGAGGGGTGACCTAATAGAGGTCTACAAAATTATGAGGGGCATAGACAGAGTGGATAGTCAGAGATTCTTTTCCCAGGGCAGAGGTGTCAATTACTAGGGGGCATAGATTTAATGTGCGAGGGGCAAGGTTTAGAGGAGATGTATGAGGTAAGTTATTTTACACAGAGGGTAGTGGGTGCCTGGAACTCGCTGCCGGAGGAGGTGGTGGAAGCAGGGACGATAGTGACGTTTAAGGGGCATCTTGACAAATACATGAAAAGGATGGGAATAGAGGGATACAGACCCCGGAAGTGTAGAAGATTTTAGTTTAGACGGGCAGCATGGTTGGTGCAGGCTTGGAGGGCCGAAGGACCTGTTCCTGTTCTGTACTTTTCTTTGTTCTTTGATCTTTGTTCTTTGTATCCAATTGGCCATCTCACTCTGGATTCCGTGAGATTTAACCTTTTGCAACAACCTACCGTGCGGTACCTTGTCAAGGCCTTGCTAAAGTCCATGTAGACAACATCGACCAAACTGCCCTCACCTTCTTGGTTTCCCCTTCAAAAAGCTCAATCACATTTGTGAGACATGACTTTCCCCTTACAAAGCCATGCTGACTTTCTCTATTTAGTCCATTCCTGTCTAAGTGGCTGTAGATCCTGTCCCTCAGAATACCTGCTAACAACTTACCCACTACAGAAGTAAGCGTCACAGGTTTGTAGTTCCCAGGCTTATCCCTCCAGCCCTTCTTAAACAAGGACACAATATTTGCTACCCTCCAATCTTCAGGGACCTCTCCTGTGGCTGTCGGTGATTCAATTATCTCAGCTAGGGGCCGGCAATTTCCTCCCTAGCCTCCCTGTTCTTTTCCTTTGTAGTTGTAGTCTTGGATTGGGACCTTGGAAGTGAGATCAGGGATTACGAATGGAGTCAAGGCCTCGGGAGAATGATTGGAAATTGAGGCAAAGTGTCAGGACTGGACCTCAGACCTGGACTGTGGAGTTAGGGGACAGAGCTAGGGCATCAGAAGTAGGATCATGAGCTGTGTGACCTGGAAGTTAGGCCCAGTTACTGCGGTGATGGTAAGCTTTATTTTAGTCGTTCATGAGATGTGGGCATCGCCGGCTAGGGCCAGCATTTATTGCCCATCCCTATTTGTCTTGAACTGAGTAGCCCAGGGCATTTAAGTGTCAACCACATTGCTGTGGGTCTGGAGTCACATGTAGGCCAGACCATGTTGGGACAACAGACTTCCTTCTACATTGACGAACCAGATGGGCTTTTACATCAATCATCAATGGCTTTATGATCATTAATTCCAGATTTTTATTGAATTTAAATTCAACATCTGCCATGGTGGGACTCGAATCCATGCCCCGAGAGCATTACCCTGGGTCTCTCGATTACTTGTGTAGTGAAATACCACTACGCCATTGCCTCACCTTTTTTAATTTAGGGGGTTGTTTATGGGTGTTTTTCCCTGAGGTAGGCTGCCTTGGAGCCAATCAAAGTTGCAATAGGGACCTGAATGAGGCAAATGATCCAATCCATCTTCATCTAATGCATCTTAATGCATATGCAAATGAAATGAAAATCTCTTATTGTCACGAGTAGACTTCAATGAAGTTATTGTGAAAAGCCCCTAGTCGCCATATTCAGGCACCTGTTCAGGAAGGCTGTTACGGGAATTGAACCGTGCTGCTGGCCTGCTTAGAAAGCCAGCGATTTAGCCCAGTGTGCTAAACAGCCCCTCCAAATGATCCAATGCATCTTCATCTAATGCATCTTAATGCATATGCAAATGTTCAATGCATCTTCATGCAAAGGACATTGCTTGTTTCTCCTTACCAATATGATGTGTGGCACACTCCTAAGTGTACATAGCTATGTCTGTGTCTTAGAAGATCACAGCAGGCTTGAAAGATGGGTGCCATGTGGCCCGATCTAACCGCTATAATATTTACTAATGTGGGAATAGCTGATATACTTGGAATAAGCCATTGATAAGATAAATAAAGGAGGAAGAGGTGAGTAAAAGCAAACGATTCAGCGCTTAAAGTAAAAGGAGGCAGTGAGAGGGGCAGAACAAAGTCTCGGATGTTTATGAATTGCTGGAGAAGCTGAATGCCAATAAATCACTGGAAACTGTGAGCTGTTGTATTTGAACAACTTGATTGGCATTTTTGAAGACGGTCAATTATTGTAGGTAAATTCAATCTCTTACCTCTTGCCTTAGCTATTTCTAACAGTGATGGACCACTTGCAGACTCGAAGGGCCAAATAGCATCCTTCTGCACTGTAAATTCTATGATTCTATAAAAATCCTCACAACAATAAAGTGCTCTCGACAACCTTGTTTTCCCAAATTATTAACTTTCAAATATAACTATTTATGAGCCAAGTTCTCATAAGCGCCATAATTAATACAAGATTAGTGTGTAATAGCTTACCTCTGCAACCTTAGCTGGTGTAATGTTTCCTTCATACGGGCATCCTATTGCACAGGACACATACCTGTTAACAGTGAACATAGAATTTTGTTTTGTTTCTTTATTTTAATAACGTTTTGAATTATCACTGAAATAATGCTGATTCACTGTAAAAATCAAAGCAGAAATTCATACAGGTGTATGGAATTCCTAATAATTTGACACACTTCATGATCATGTTAAGTTGTTTTTTGCTGGAACTTATGAACTCTGATACAAATATCATTTTGAGGAAGGGAATAGGGAGATATTTAGTTTTAATTTATTGAAGATTATTGTTTAGACTCATGTTTGATATTGTAATTTAAAGCTGCACAAAGACTTTAAGGATTCATCCTCAAAAGTAAATTCACAAAAGGAAAATGCCTGTATGATCTTCCAGGTTTATTTGAACAGTTTACATGAATGCTGTGCAATTAATCTTACATAAGTTTGTGAAAGGACCTCTTAAATTCCATTTCAAGTGCATTGTGTCAGAGACCTTCCTGTTTATTTCTTTTGTTCCCTTTCTTTTATTTAATTATTTATTATTTCTGGTCCGTGGACCAATAATCGGGATGTGCCTTTAAGCCAGACAGTGACTGAAGTATACAAATCTATAAGATTTAAAAAAAAAATTTCAGAGTACCCAATTCATTTTTTCCAATTAAGGGGCAATTTAGAGTCGCCAATCCACCTAGCCTGCACATCTTTGGGTTGTGGGGACGAAACCCACGCTAACACGGCGAGAATGTGCAAACTCCGCACGGACAGTGACCCAGAGCTGGGATCGAACCAGGGTCCTCTGCGCTGTAGGAAGCAGGGCTAACCCACTGCATCACCGTGCTGCCCTGATACATCTACAAGATGACTGGCGGCATCTCAGCAAGGCTCCTTTGATAACTTCATCCAAAGCCATGACAGTTGACTACCAAGGAGGTCAAGGACAGCAGATGCATGGGAACACCGCCACCTGTGTCACAGTTCACCTCCAAACATCATCTTGACTTGGAACTATGTCACCATTTCATCATTGTCACTGGGTCAAAATCCTGAAAGCTCTCGTAACAACACAGTGGGTGCACCTACACCACATGCCCTGCATAAGTTCAAGAAGGGAACTAACCACCACCTTCTCAAAGGAAATAGGGATGGGCAGCAAACACTTGCCAGTGACGCTCACACCTATTTCTCTCAGACTAACAATGTAAAAAAATCTTCCTGCTTTTCAGTTTGATCATTGCAAACATCTGCAGTACCACCATGCCATTCATGGCTTATGTTTGCTGCAATGCATTACAGAAAGTTGTGAAAATAAATATATCCATCGCTTAGAAAAAATAATGGCTGTTAGTTTTCTTTTAATTCAAGGGATGCTTTGCTGGCTAAGCCAGCATTTATTACTCATTCCTAATTGCCCATAGGGTGATGGTGAGCTGCCTTCTTGAACAGTGCAGTTACGGAGGAGTCCCAAGATTTTGAATAATCCTCGTTTGCAACAAATTGACCTGGTCAGATGTAGAGCAAAACTGTCTCCTTGTAAAACAAATCCAGGAGATTATTTGTACTTTGAAGAGTAGCCCTTTTCAAGAAAGTATTTTTATTGAAGAAATTTTTCGTTATGACAAAATAAACAACAAATGAAACAAATACATAAATGTTTGACCTCCTCTAGATATAGGAACTCTATTCAGTCACCCAATCAGGCAAAGGCACTGAGCAGAGTAGGAGACCTCCAGATCAGCAGAAAAATAAAACGTATCTTCCCTTGCCTCAAAATAATATAACTGGTATCTTCCCTTGCCTCTAAGTAATATAAATAGTATCTTCCCTTCCCTCAAAATAATATAACCGGTTACATGGAGCGGTTATCCCCCGCCATGGAGTGTACACCACCCTCACAGTGTTGACCTCATTGCGTTGGATGACGGGACCACCTCCTTAAATAAAAGGCAATGGGACTCCTCCAGTAGGCCTTTCAGCCTGAGGAGGGGTGCTGTCATCCCTTCCTGATAGTCGCAACTCGGCCTTTGTAGCTCCAGCAGCTGTGGGAGACCAAACCCAAGGGCATGTCATCTAACCGGGGCTCACAGAATCCTGAGCTTCAGCATCCCTCCAAGTGCTGGATCCTGGGACGTCTCTGCCTCCGCGGGCTGTGGATCAGCAGCTGTGAGATGCTCACCAGTGAGTGACCCAGAAGCCTGCTCACTAGTTAATCCCACCGAGGTGTGAGTTTCTGCGCTGGTGAAGGTTGCGAGTGACAGATCTGAAGCATCCTCGACTCTCGTCTCTGAGGTGTCTCCCTCAGAGCTGCTGGGGTCTGTGGTCTCCAGAGGGTGCAAGGATGGTCCTGGCTCGTCGACCGTTTGACCTGCAAGGGAAGCGAGATGTCATTAGTTCAGGACAAGAGCAGACTGGGAGAATAAAGTTAACACACGTGAGACTTGCGCCATGGCTGCATGTGTTTAAATTTCTCACTTAGTGCCCCCCATCTCGCCGTCTGCACAGGGGCGCCCTGCTCCTTGCTGGCCAGCTCAAGGGCTCTCTCCTGAAACGTGGTTCGGGTCTTAAGCTCGGGCATCACTTCAGCAGACCGTGCCCGCTCGCAGCTGTGCTTGAGGTTGTCCTGCAATGAGACAGATGGGGAAAATGTAGGCAGGAGTCATACCAGGCCAGGTGACAATGAAGTCTGGTATGTGTGGGAGGTGAGTGGGAGCAGGGATGTAAGGAGCAGAGGAGCTACTGGGGCGGGTGGTGGGGGGGAAGACCATTGGGGGTGGGTGGCATGACAAGTGCAAAGAACCGGTGAGGTAGTTGGGAGTGAGATTACCATGGAGTTGTGATGGGTGTGCGAAGAGGTTCAGGGGGAGACATGAAAAAACAGACTTACCCTGGCTGCCCAAAAAAGGTCATCCACCTTCTTCCGGCACCGTAGCCCCATCCTCTTATGGAGAGAGCTGACACTCACTGTCATGGCCACAGCCTCCCAGGCGGGGTTGGTGACCTTGCTTATTGGACATGTGGCTGAGCGTGGGTATGTGATGTCACGCCTCTGCTCAACACCATCCAGGAGTTTAGTACGGGCTCTCTCTGTGAAACGTAGTGCACTCTTCCTGGTTGTCAACACAACACCCCCCCACCCCGACCACCCCCCCCCCCCCCCCCCCGAACACCCCCCACCCCCCCCACCCCCCCAAACCCTCCGTCTGCACTAGGAACAAGATCTGGGGAGACATTTAAAAGGAGAGCCCCACTGATTGTGGAGATTCAGTTGTACCAGGGCGAGCGAATCGGATACAATCCGCCACAAGGGCGGCGTAAAACGCGTGAAAATAAATTTTCACCCAGAAGCGGCTGAATATGCGGCGAGTTTTCTTGCCGACGGCGCCAGTGGGATTCTCTCTGGTTTTCTCACGGAACCCAACACTTGGTAAAAAGGTCGTAAAATTCTGCCCATAGTCATCATAAATGTTGCACATTCCCAAAAGGTCATCCCCAGATTTGTTTACTCTGTGTCTTCCTGGTATTCAGCTCCACTGTTTATTTAAGATGCTTTATTAACACAAGCATTTGTTTAAATACTGTTCATCTGATTACAAACTGTCTCAAGAAGGACTGATAAGGTCTTTCCAGACAGATCAAATACACATAAACATCCAGCATATATTAACAGGCTGCACATTTTTACAATTGACGATTTGTACTTAAAGCTCAGCCAGATGTGGCAACGCTGGGTAACTGAGTATACAGTTTATGACTGTGGAAATTCAACAATTCTTTGGCGTTGTATTCAAGACAGATAGAAGCAGATGTTATCCATCTTTACTTGCTCTGTGATTCTTTTATAGTCAGGATCAGTCAACTTCAAATCTGGCATGATCTTAAAACCTTCTTTGGTCAGTTTGCAATTAGTCTTTAAAGTGTCTCCCCTCCTCCTGTTCTGAAAGCTTGAATCTTGTTGGGAATCAGTTCTACAGGTGCTCACCGGCAGCCTCGAATTTTAATCCAGAGGAATGCTGGGATGCTGGAACAACAGAGTGATTCCAGCACGTCAGGAGCTTGAGCACGAGAGAATGTATGTACACCTCCCCCTCAAGAGAGGTAGATTGCCAGTTTCCATTGGCTATTTGCTCAATTAAAGCAATATTGTACCACAAGCTTCTCATTTTAATGTTTGGTCTGGGAGATTCTCCAGTTTCCTGAAACTGGCTGGAGAGACCCAGGCAATCGAGGGGGAATGAATCGATAGCAGTTTTCTAACCTACTGGTAGGAAGGGGTTTGTTCACAATAAGTGTCCAGAGAAGTTATTTAGCTCACTTCGAGGTCTAATCCGTGAGATGAAGATCTTATTCTGCTGTAGATTAGGTCTGAGAGGAGGAAGAATGGTTTGCCGAGAGGGGGCAGCAGGGAGGGGTCAGCAGAGAGGGGGTCAGAGAAGGGCGGTAGAGAGGAGGCAACAGAGAGGGGGCAGCAGTGAGGGGGCTGCAGAAAGGGGGCAACATAGAAGGGGAAGATTGGGGCAGCAGAGTGGGGGCAGCAGAGAGGGGACGTCAGAGAGGGGGACGGCAGAGAGGGGGACGGCAGAGAGGGGGACAGCAGAGACAGGAACAGCAGAGAGGGGGATGGCAGAGAGAGGGATGGCAGAGAAGGTGCAGCAGAGAAGGGGAACAGCAGAGTGGGGAGCAGTAAGGAGCCGTAGCTCACAGTGGTCACCACTCATGAAACAGGGTCAACAGATAAAGGCTAGGTTTCTTTGACTGGTGGGAACAGCAGTGCCACAGGAGAGGCAGATTAGCATGCCAGGTTCTGGCAGACATCTGCAGCTGGCTGAAAGATGATTAGTCCTCTGCTGTGTCATAATATCCACTCATGTATATAATGAGATGCAGACAGGCAGTGATTGACACACAGGATGACCAATGAACACACAACACAGAACAACCAATCACCAGACAGGACACCACCATTATAAAGCTCACAATGCATTAAGACTCCCGCTCTTTTCGGGACCCAGACACTGAGACAGTCAGAGTGCACAAGTCAGTGGACATTATTGCCATGTGGTAGCTAGTAAGTCTGGTCGAACCAGTAAGAGGTCATCAGTAGGATTAGTAGAGTGTCAACCCACAGATGAACATGTACAGCCGTTCATAGTTTAAATAAAACCGTGTTGGATCATCTCTGGTGTTAGACGTTTGTTTCTAGCTTCCCTGCATTCAGTTGCAGTCAACGTCAAACCAACCCGCCTAACAGATCATACTGGACCTGGTCAGCATGCTTGGTGAGTGGTTGTCAAGGTCATCAATGTCCTCCATTTATTGACTCCTGAGTTTTTCCAAGGCTTTGCCAAAGACACATCAGGATTTCCCACAAACACGAATTACAGGTGACAGGTTGCCTGGTTTGCCATGCCCGGCAATTATATCAACTTTAGGGCAGCACGGTGGCGCAGTGGGTTAGCCCTGTGCCTCACGGCGCCGAGGTCCCAGGTTCGATCCCGGCTCTGGGTCAC
The DNA here is from genome assembly GCF_902713615.1 of Scyliorhinus canicula. Taxonomy (NCBI): domain Eukaryota; kingdom Metazoa; phylum Chordata; class Chondrichthyes; order Carcharhiniformes; family Scyliorhinidae; genus Scyliorhinus; species Scyliorhinus canicula. Next base: position 174,242,766 of record NC_052151.1, read on the forward strand.
TGTCCGTGTGGAGTTTGCACATTCTCCCCGTATTTGCTTGGGTTTCGCCCCCACAACCCAAAGATGTGCAGGCTAGGCAGATTGGCCACGCTAAATTGCCCCTTAATTGGAAAAAATTAATTGGGTACTATAAATGTTTTTTAAAAATTATGTCACCTTTGCCGGTGATGGCGCTAGTTAGAGCGAGTGGGCATTCCCACAGCTGTTGTCATCATTGACTGCACACGTGTGGCAAATTGTATACGCCAAGATTACCCAGGAATAGTAATCAGTCACCAGAGATACCGCCCCATCAATGTGCAACCACAAAAACAGATCCTTACAGTTGTGAGCCAGGTTCCTGGAGAACCTAAATTATTTCATACAAATTGAAATGTGAAAACCTGTAGCAACTAGCAACAGAATGGTGATTTTACTTTTTTTAACACTGTTAACCAGATAATCAGATAATGGGCAGCACGGTAGCATGGTGGTTAGCATAAATGCTTCACAGCTCCAGGGTCCCAGGTTCGATTCCTGGCTGGGTCACTGTCTGTGCGGAGTCTGCACGTCCTCCCCGTGTGTGCGTGGGTTTCCTCCGGGTGCTCTGGTTTCCTCCCACAGTCCAAAGATGTGCGGGTTAGGTGGATTGGCCATGCTAAATTGACCGTAGTGTCCTGAAAAGTAAGGTTGGGGGGGGGGGGTTGCTGGGTTACGGGTATAGGGTGGATATGTGGGTTTGAGTAGGGTGATCATGGCTCAGCACAACATCGAGGGCCGAAGGGCCTGTTCTGTCCTGTACTGTTCTATGTTCTATGTTCTAACTGCTGTGATGTTTTTTGCCGTGTGGAAATTCAAGATTCCTGATCCCTCCTCTTTGGAAATACAACCACTGAAGCCCAACAGCATTATAATTATTGCCGTATCATTGCCAGATGTATTACTGGACAGGTTAATGATACTGCTGGAGCTTCCACTTTCAGGCAGCTGAATGGATCTCAAGATGTCCTGCAGCCAGGGCCTCCTGCATGGTTGGGCATTGCTGTGCTCGACCTAATATTGTGCTGCTGTGAGGGTTACTGACAGAAGGAACAATGCAAAGATCTTGGGCCCTCAGAGGAAGAATTGGAGGCAGAGAGGGGGAGAGTGATGAGGACATGGATGCCAAGGACATTTGTATTAATCTAAGGATCATTTCGGCTGCAACCAGTTGACCCATGTCTACTGCAAAGGTTACTCTTCTTGATCCTCCATCTATACAACGCCACTTACACAAGCAGTCCTGCAACCATTTACCAACACTGCCTTTCATCAACTCCTCACCCACAATTGGTCCTCATCAATTCGTATTCTCAAATTCATCATCAAACAACTCATAAAGTGACATAACACCCAGCAACCAAGAATGGGCCAGACAGGAAATTGGCAAATGAAATAAATGAAACTTAGCAAATGACCATTTTCTCAGCCACCCATGTGCATGCTGTTGTATTGCGAGGCAAGCGACAAGGCTATGTTAGATCACAACGGTGATTTATTTAACTAAGAAGAACCTTACATACAGAATAGTACACTCATACACGGGTCTTGTTCCCTCAACTCCCAAGCTAACTCTGCCCAAACCCCAACAATCAGGTCCATGCCTGTCACATGGCCCCTTAAGAATTGCCCCTTAATGGGGCCATGCAACCACGGGCGAGATTCTCCCAACGGGAGTCTAAGTGCCGACGCCGGAGTAAAAACCGGAGTGTTTTACTCCGGCGTCGGCACCCGTTCCCAGACCCCTATTCTCCCCCCTCCTTCGGGCTAGCAGGGGCATCGCGCGATATGAGCACGGCATCAGAGACCCGGCCGTCCTCCCCCAGCCGCCCCGCACAAACATGGCGGATGGATCCAGGCTTATCGGCGGGAGAAAGGAGGCCCACTGACAGAGAAGCCGGCCCGCCGATCGGTTGGTCCCGATCCCGTACCAGGCCACTCCGGAGGCCACCCCGGGAACGGAGCCCCCCTCCAGCCCCGACAGGCCGCCCCACCAAGCCTTCGCGACGAGTACCAGACAGCAGCGACCAGGTGTAGACGTCGCCAGTGGGACTAGGCCGTTTACGCGTGGCCGCTCAACCCATCTGGGCCGGAGAATTGCAGCTCGCCGTTTGCGGCGATTCTCCAAGCGGCCCGGTGCGATTCGCACAGCGCTGGTTTCGAGGGGGGTGGGAGAATCACGTGTGGGGGTCAGGGCGGCATGGCGCGATTCGCATGGTGCCCCGCCGATTCTCCCACCCGACAGGGGGGGGGGGGGGGAATACCGCCCCACATTCTTCCTCCCTTAAGCTCTCTTCTACATTCCCTGAAATACAAAAGCTGAAAAACTCTATTTCCAATTATAGACAAAGAGAGTTATAGTAAGGGATCTCAAAGCAAAATTCATAAGATAAGTGTATCAAGTGACTTCCTCACTCTTGTCAAACCTCGCAACTTGGCAACTCGCTTTTCCAGAATGGAGACATCCGAGTCCACAGCAAGGGTAGGCAAATCGGTCCAACATAGGGGCAGTATTGACTATCTCTTCAACTCTTGCTGTGGTCTCTGCTGATTTCCCTTGAGAAGATCTCAGATCTAACATGGTATTTCCCGTACTGGTGTAATGGGGTAGGGTTGATCCACTACCCCAAGGAGCTTTCAGATTACGAGCTCCCCCCAATAAGGGGCTGGGCAATGTGCCTTTGCATGAATAGAGTTGGCTAGTCAGGCACTGACTAGAGAAGACCCAGGAGGGAATTACTGGAGATGTAAATAATAGTTAACGTGTGAAATAAAGTAAGTTTGTTTTTCTCCAGGTCTCATTGTGGATTCCTTCCGTTGCCCCTTACAAAACAATGCCACCACCTCGACAAGTGGAACGTTGGTTGCTGGGATTGGGTCCACCTGCCCCTTTTCGACAATGACGGTTTCCCTCTTTAACAAATTATGAACATGTTTTCCAGTTTCACGGTCCCGTAAGATTATGACATAGGATTCAAGCCCAGTCCTGGAAACAACTCTTCCAGGTAACCATTCCGATCCTCCGCCCACCTTCCACACGTAAACTAAATAGTCTTCTTGGCTGCATCATGGCGGCCTTTCGGTCGAGCTTGCTTAGCCTCCGCCCTCCTCAACAAATTTGGAAAAATGAGGCCAAGCTGGCTCCCGAAACAATTCAGCCGCAACCAAAAACATCGTACCCAAAAAGGGACCAGCAAAGTCGATCCGGAGCTTCATCCATGGATGTCCTGGCCATTCCCAAGGGTGCAGATGGCTTGCTGCACGCCGAAGGTTGAGCATTCTTTCAATCTCCTTTTCGATCCCTGACCACCAAATATAACCCCTGGCCAGCACCTTCATCTTGGTCTGACCAGGATGACCACTGCATAATCCTTGGTCAAATGTCAGCTGCTCTGGGGGTGGCACCATCACTCTGCAACCCCACAGGTGAACCCTGTCCTCAAAAGGAATTTTGTCCCGACATTGGTATGTTTGGGGGCCTCACGGTAGCATGGTGGTTAGCATCAATGCTTCACAGCTCCAGGGTCCCAGGTTCGATTCCCGGCTGGGTCACTGTCTGTGTGGAGTCTGCACGTCCTCCCCGTGTGTGCGTGGGTTTCCTCCGGGTGCTCCGGTTTCCTCCCACAGTCCAAAGATGTGCGGGTTAGGTGGATTGGCCATGCTAAATTGCCCGTAGTGTAAGGTTAATGGGGGGATTGTTGGGTTATGGGTAAACGGGTTACGTGGGTTTAAGTAGGGTGATCATTGTTCGGCACAACATCTAGGGCCGAAGGGCCTGTTCTGTGCTGTACTGTTCTATGTTCTATTGCACATAGGGTCTGATCTGACTTCTCAAAATGCCAGCCAGTGAGAACCATCCTTTAAACTCTTGGCAACACAGGGTTTCTGTTGGTCAACATCTTACTGTGGACAGATGAAATAGGTGGAGCGTCAAGAAAATGTAGAGCCAGGACGCTCTCCTGCGGAGTGGGAGGTTCAGAAATATTTGATTGGAAAAAATGAATTGGGTACGCTAAATTTTTTAAAATAATAATTTAAAAAATAATATTTTTAAAAAAAATAAACATATCGATGAAATATTTTTATGGCATAAATGACCATCAGGCGTTTTATGTCAGTCTGGAAATATCTTCTCTCAGCATCTGACAGTGTTACGGATGCAAAGGCTAAAGGTCTTTCCATGCTACCTTCCATTTTGGGTGAGAGGACCGCACCAATGCAGTAACAGAGATGCATCACAAGTAACAACGATGGGTTTATCCGGGTTCAAATGAACCAGCAAGGTTGATGACTGCAAGATCTGTTTGACCCAGGGCAGCACGGTGGCGCAGTGGTTAGCACTGCTGTCTCATGGCGCCGAGGTCCCAGGTTTGATCCCTGCCCTGGGTCACTGTCCGGGTAGAGTTTGCACATTCTCCCCGTGTTTTCGTGGGCTTCACCCCCACAACCCAAAGATGTGCAGGCTAGGTGGATTGGCCACGCTAAATTGCCCCTTAATTGGAAAAAAATAATTGGATACTCTAAATTTTTTTTAAAAGGCCTGTTTGACCTGATCGAATTCGTCCCACTTTCAATGCTGGTACTTCTTCAACAGTTGACACAGGAGTGCCAAAATGGTAGACAGGGTGGGTAAAAAGCAGGACTTATATTTTGACATAATCCTTGGTTCAGGGACCTCTTTTATTGCCTTTATCTTATCTTCAAGTGGGTGCAACCCCTTCACATCAACTCCGAAACCTAAATATGTAACTTTGTCAGCCTTAAATGTGCCTTTCTCTCACTTTAACCAAATTCCAGCTTCTTTAAACATCTTGAGGATTTCTTCCAAGTTTGCTCTGCATTCCTCTGGTGTTGTGCCTGTCACTAGGTTTAATTCTTCACGGCAACCTTGGGAGTTCGCTGCAAACGGCTCTCCATTGTGCACTGAAATATAGCACCGGCCAATGAAACACCGAAGGGCAATCTAGTATATTGAAACAAGCCTTTGTGGGTATTTATACCATCAAACGTTCTTGACTCATCTTCTACCTTAAGTTGTTGGTACACATGCATGGCTTATATCCAGTTTTGTGTATTTGAGACCTTCTGCCAACTTGACATATAAATCTTCTATCCTGGGATTAGATATTTATCTACTTTAGCAGCCCTGTTCACCGTTATCTTATAATCACCGCAGATTATGACTGTGTGGCCCGGCTGCAACATTGGGGTGTTCGGTGCTACCCATTCCGAAAAATTTACTGGATTAATTACTTCAAGGTCTTCCAGGCAAATCCACCTCCACTTTTTAGTGAGGAGCATAAGGCACCGGTCTGTAACGAAATAATTTTGGTGCTGCACCGGGCTCTACAAATATCTTTCCTTTCACTCCTTTGATGCATCCTAACTCTCTCTGGAAGATCTTGTGATATTTCCGCTGAAGTTCCTCTGCGGGTGATGCTGAATATTACAATTCAATTTCATCTTCTTCAGCCAATCACACCCCATGAAACTTGGCCTTTGTCCTTTCTCTATGATTAAAGGCAGCTGGGCTGACTGCTGTTGATAGGACATTGGTATGGATGCCATCCCCAATATCTCTGGTGCCACCCGAGTGTAGGTGGCGCAGGTGGCCAAAGTACTGCTGAGATTCCCTCTCTGCAGATACTGAAACGTTTGTTCATTCATCACTGTGGCAGCCGTCCCTGTATCAACCACCATTTTAAGTGGACGGCCATTGGTGACGAGAGCAATCTCAATGCTGGGTGTTCTAGAACCACAGAAAAGCTACAGTACAGAAAGAGGCCATTTGGCCCATCTTGTCCATGCCAGCACAGACCCAGATACCCTTTCTAATCCCACTTTCCTGCCCCTGGTCCATAGCCCTGTAGCTTACAGGTCTTAAGGTGCACATCCAGGTATTTTTTAAAGGAGTTTAGGGTCTCTGCCTTCATCACCAACCTAGGAAGTGAGTTCCAGACTCCCACTACACTCTACGTGCAAATGTCACCATTCAGCCTTCTCTGTTCCAAGGAAAATAACCCGAACCTATCCAATCTCTCCTCGTAGCTACACTTTTCTAGCCCCGGCAACATCCTTGTAAACCTCATCTGCATTCTCGTCAGAGCAATAACATCCTTCCAGTAATGTGGTGCCCAGAACTGCACACAATACTCCAGTTGCAGCCTCATCAGTGTTTTATACAATTCCAATGTTATATCCTTACTTTTATATTCTATACCTCTGTCAGCGAAGGAGAGCATTACATATTCTTTCTTTACAACCTTGTCTACTTGAACTGCTGCCTTTAGATACATGTGTACTTGTACACCAAGATCTCTCACTGCATCTACTCCTCTTATTATATTCCAATTAATTGATTACTCCAGAAAGCTGTTTGATCTCCCTAAATGAATGACCTCACACTCCCCTGTGTTAAATGCCATCTGCCACTTTATCACCTACTCCACCAGCCCATCTAGAACATAGAACAGTACAGAACAGGCCCTTCGGCCCTCGATGTTGTGCCGAGCAATGATCACCCTACCTAAACCCACGTAACCCGTATACCCGTAACCCAACAATCCCCCCCCATTAACCTTACACTACGGGCAATTTAGCATGGCCAATCCACCTAACCCACACATCTTTGGACTGTGGGAGGAAACCGGAGCACCCAGAGGAAACCCACGCACACACGGGGAGGATGTGCAGACTCCACACAGACAGTGACCCAGCCGGGAATCGAACCTGGGACCCTGGAGCTGTGAAGCATTGATGCTAACCACCATGCTACCGTGAGGCCCCTCTGGTGCTTTATCTCACCAAATCTATATCATTTTGGAGATTACAGCTATCCTCTACACCATATATGTCAAACTCAAGGCCTGCGGGCCAAATCCGGCCCGCGGTGGAATTATCTTTGGCCCGTGAGATAATATCTAATTACTTTTTTTTTCTTTTTTTTAAAATTTAGATTAGCCAATTATTTTTTCCAATTAAGGGGCAATTTAGCGTGGCCAATCCACTCTGCACATTTTTGGGTTGTGGGGGCGAAACCCACGCAGACACGGGGAGAACGTGCAAACTCCACACGGACAGTGACCCAGAGTTGGGATCGAACCTGGGACCTCAGCGCCGTGAGGCGGTTGTGCTAACCACTAGGCCACCGTGCTGCCCTAATAATATCTAATTACTATTAAAGCTGGCCCCAGCAATTGAAGCGCCTATGGCGTATGATATGGCTGATGCCGAGTTTATTCAGGTATAGTGTGAATCACAAAGTGTTGCCCTGTGGAAAAATGTTTTCATTAGAAATTACTCTGGAAAAGCTCCAGATAAAGCAATAAGAAATAAATGCAACTAATTTTTTTATTTATTTAATATTTAATGTTGTTTTTATAGGCAATAACCTAAGCTTTATTAGTTCCAGGTTCAATAAGTTCATTTCAATAAGTTTTGCAAAAAAACATTGAACCAGTCCGGCCCTCGACTTGTCCCGATTTTTTAATTTTGGCCCACGGTGTATTTGAGTTTGACACCCCTGCTCTACACTGTCCAACTCTTGGCCAATCTTTGTGTCATCTGCAAATTTCCCAATCGTGCCCCCCACGTTCACATCCGAAATGCAATATATAAAACAAACAATAAGGGTCCCAACACCGAGCCGTGTGGAACAACTTTCATTTGCAAGGGCAGCCATCGATAATTACTCTTTCTTTCCTGTTACTAGGCCAACTTTTTATCCAGTTTACCACATTGCCTTGTATCCCATGGGCTTTTACTTTTTTTTTTACTTACTCTCACCATCTTAACTTTATGCACTTAGACTTTTCTTAAGTATCTTCCTAAAGCTTGTCACTGGAGTCAACAATTTATTTTCCTGTGAACTTGGAGTACACTGTCTGGCTCTGCATCTGGCCTGTTTTATTACATTTGAAACAGATGAATTCCTGATACTTGCATCTGTCTTGGGAATACTCTACCTCACAACGGCAACAGGCCTCTAAACCTTGTGTCTGCTGGTCACTTTTTTTCTTCTCTGGCACCGCTGCTCCCTCGCTTCACGAATCTCGAGCGGCTGCCAACTCCCACCATAACTGGTTCACCTCGCTTTGTTTGCTTTGCAATTCAAAAGAACTTTGTTCATCGATTTCACTCACTAGAGCCAACGCAACCGCTTTATCCAAGCAAACCTTGGTTTCTGCTAGCGACTTCTTCTGAATATTTAAGTTGTTGATCCCACTAACCAACGAAGCATGCAGCATGTCACTGAGCAAAGTACCAAATTCACAATTTTCCAACATTTGTTGAAGCCGAGTTGCAAATGTGGATACCGTTTCACCACAACCTCTAATAGCTGTATGAGGTTTACAGCGTTGCATAATAATGGAGGGTCAGGGATTCGAACGTACCCTCACTAGTTGCACCAATTGATCAAAGGACTTAAGAGTCCGGAGCCTCCAGCGATGTTAAACTTTGCACGAGGCTGTATGTTTGTGTGCCGCAAACTGCAAGTAATATTACTTTCTGTTTGTCTTCAACCGTGAAAACAATTAAACTTTCTGACATAGTGGTCCCAACTTTCAAACTCCGGATCAAACAAGTCAATTTTCCTGAATTGTTGCATAGCTATCCAGTTGTTGACGATCTTTTACCTTTCCAGGGCTCTGAGAGGCCACTCATCCCACCCTTCCAATTGTCAGTGAGTTTCCTTTAACTGGATTGATTTATTCTCGTCGCCAATATTGCGACGAGGCAGTGTTAAATCACAACGATGATTTATTTAACTAAGAAGGACTTTATATACAGAACATTATATACTACACAGATCTTGTTTCATTGACTCTGAAGCTAGTTCTAACTGAACCCCAACAACCTGGACTGCGCCCAAATACCTATAGGCTAACGTTTGCATGCTCCATCCCAATAGGCTCTAGGCCTGTCACCGTGAAGGTTCACCCCTTAAAGGCGCCACACTGCCACACATACCTTTGTGTAAACACAACTGTTTACACTGTACAACGTGTCTGACATCGGTAGAGGGAGAGGCAGGCTGCTCAGATCCATGCTCTGACCGCTCAGGTGCTCTTGGTTGACATCCTCTGGAGGCCTGTCAGAACCCTGTCAAAGACTGTTCTACCCGCACCCTGTACAGGGGAAGATTCAGGTATTGGAAAATGAGACAGCTCCCTGAGGCTGCTGAATGTGAGCGGAGCTGTGGGTGACAAGAGGAAGTGCTATGAGTGGAGTCTCCACTTCAATATCATGTTTCATCATCATTCTCTCTCATGGCCCAGCCATACTTTATTGACCTCACTGAGCTGGAAATCACTTTGGTGTAGATTGCTGCAGCTCTGTATGGCCAAAACTAAAGTGGATACAATCTGTTTAAGGTGACTGACATATTGGCAATCAAAGTCTACACAATGGTCTTCAAGATGGGATTCGGAGTTATTTGGCTGAAGCTGGTGACTCTACCCACGGAAGACTAAATTACCTCAGTGACCTGTGGCAGTATCTCCCTCATGCATGTGATGGACTCCTCAAATCGCTCTTCCATCACGGTGAGTCCCAAATCCTTACACATAGTCCGCTGCTGCACAATGATTCTTCTCTCCAGCGATGGACCTGGGGTCTCACTCAGCGAAGCAATGCCTGGAAAGGACTGCATGTTCCTACATGGACGCTCCACACCTGCGCCTGACATGACCATCCGCTGCTGCTTTTGAAATATGAGTCACCAGGTAAAAAGACAACTATCTGCCTTATTCTTACATAGAAACATAGAAAATAAGAACAGGAGTAGGCAATTCGGCCCTTCGTGCCAGCTCTGACATTCATTATGATCATGTTTGATCATCCAACACAGTAACTTGTACCCCCATATCCTTTGGTCCCTTTAGGTCCAAGAGATATATCTAATTCCTTCTTAAAAACATGTTTTTACCTAAACTGCTTTCTGTGGTGAAGAATTCCGCATGCTCACCACTGTCTAGGTCAAGAAATTTCTCCTTATCTCAGTCCAAAATGGTTTACTCCGTATTCGTAGACTGTGACCCCTGCTTCTGGACTCCCCAAACATCAGGAACATCTTTTCTGCATCCACCCTATCTAGTCCTCTTAGAATTTTGGAGGTTTCTATGATATCCCCCCTCAATCTTCTAAACTCCAGCGAATATAATCCTAACCCACTTAATCTCTCCTGCATCAGTCCTGCCGTCACAATAGTCTGGTAAACTTCTGCTGAACTCTCTCCACAGTAAGAACATCCTTCCTCAGATAAGGAGACTAAAACCGCACACAATATTCCAGATGTGGTCTCACCAAGGCCCTGCACAACACTATGAAGGCCAACATACCATTTACCTTCTTAACCACCTACTGCACCTGCATGCTTACTTTCAGTAACTGGTGAACAAGGACAGCCAGATCGAGTTGCACATTCCCCTCTCCCAATCTATAACCATTCAGATAATAATCTGCCTTTCTGTTTTTACTACCAAAGTGGATAACCTCGCATTTGTCCACATTATACTGCATCTGCCATTCATTTGCCCATTCACTCAGCTTGTCCAAATCACACTGAAGCATCTCTGCATCCCCCTCACAGATCACCCTCCCACCCAACTTTGTATCATCTACAAGTTCCCTCATCAAAATCATTAATCATGAATATATATATTGTGAATAGCTGGGGTCCTGGCAACGATCCCTACGGTACCCCACAAGTCACAGACTGCCACTTCGAAAAATACCTGTTTATTCCTACTCTTTGTTTCTTGTCTGCCAACCAGTTGTCTATCCAAAACCCCTAATCCCATGTGCTTTAATTGTACACACTAATCTCTGATGTGAGATTTTGTTGAAAGCCTTCTGAAAGTCTAAATAAACCACATCCACTGGCACCCTCATCAACTCTACCAGTTGCATCCTCGAAGAATTCCACTAGATTTGCAAGGCTTATGGTTTATTTCCCGTTCGTAAATTCATGTTCACTCTGGCCAATCCTGCACTGTTTTACAAGTGCTCTGCTGATAAATCTTTTATTACAGACTATAGCATTTTCCCCACGAATGACTTCAGGCTGACTAGTCTATCATTTCCAGTTTTATTTCCACCTTCCTTTCTAAATGTGCGATTACATTAACTACCCTCCAATCCACAGGAACTGTTCCAGATTCTGTAGAATCTTGGAAGATGACCAGCAATGCATCCACTATTTCTAGTGCTACTTCCTTAAGTACTCTGGGATGTAGATTATCAGGCTCCAGGATTTATCAATCTTCAATCCCATCAATTTCCTGATCACCATTTCCCTCCTAATACTGGTTTCCTTCAGTTCCTTCTTATCACTAAACCCTGTGTTCCCCAACATTTCTCTTACATTATTTGTGTCCTCCTTTGTGAAGACAGAGCAAAAGTATGCATTTATTTGGTCAACCATGTCTTTACTCCCCATTATAAATTCCCGCTTCCAACTATAACGGACTGACATTTGTCTTCAACAATCTTTTTCTCTTCACATACCTATACAAATTTTACAGTCAGATTTCATGTTCCCTACTCTCTTACCCTATTTTCCCCTTCTTAATCCATCCCTTTGTTCCCCTTTGCTCAATTCTAAACTGCGGCCAATCCTCAAGTCTGTTGTTTATCTTGGCTAATCTGTATGCCTTTTCCTTGGATTGAATACTATCTTTAATGTCCCTTGTAAGCCATGATTTGGCCATCTTTCCAGTTTTAATTTTGCACCAGACAGGAACGAACAATTATTGCAGTTCACCCAGGCGCTCTTTGACTATTTCCCATTCCCCAATCTACCAATCCATCACCGTGAACTCGTGTCTCATACCATCATAGTTTCCTTTATTTAGACTCAGGACCCTAGTCTCAGAATCAACTACGTCACTCTCCATCTTGATGAAGAACTCTTTCATATTACGGTTGCTCATCCCAAGGAACCTTGCACAACTGGTTTGCCAATTGGTCCTTTCTCCTCACACACTGCCTAGCCTAGTATAGTCTAGGATAGTCTGTCCCCTAGTTGCTTCCTCAAAGTATTGAGGGGTGGGAAGGTGGTTTTCCTTTTGAGATAACTTTTCACTCCCTTATTAATCAATAGTCTGTCTAGCTCTGCCTTAAAAAATATTCAAAGGTTCAGCTTCCACCGCTTTTTGAGGAAGAGAGTTCCAGAGACTCACGACTCTCTTGGAGAAAATATTTCTCCTCATTTTTGTCTTAAATAAGCGACTCCTTATTTTTAAATAGTGATCCCTAGTTCTGGATTTTTCAACAAGAGGAAACATCTGCTCCACATCCACCTTGTCATCAGGTAATTGGGAAGGCAAATGGAATGTTGCCCTTTATTTTAAAAGAAATGGAGTATAAAAATAGGAAAGTCCTGCTAAACTATACAAGGCCATTCCTGGAATATTGCGAACAATTTTGATCTCCTTATCTAAGGCCACCCTGTCCCAGGGTGCCCAGCTAGCACAGCCAGGGTGGCAGTGCCAAGTTGCAACTGACAGGGATCGGGCTGGGAGTGCCTTGCCAGGTGGAGGGAGGAATGAGGGGGTGTTACCCGGGTCCTCCCCAATGTTGGGGCGGGGAGGGGGAGTCAAAAATGAGAGGGGGGGCAAAAAGGGGGGTATGTTTCCTGCTCATCTCCTTCCTCACAGAAAGGGGCAGCCAGACAAAATGGCGTCCCAATATTCAAAAGCAACTTGATAGACTCCCATTTTTATTTCTATTTAATTTTGTCAGTTAAATTTCTAAAATTAGTGACTGCAACAAATATAGAATGGTCGGTAATATTTTTGTGCAAGTATGTTTTTTAAAGTCGCATATCTGGGTATGGAGTTCTGAATACACGGGCTTCCTACAGAATATGTTTGTGTTGTTTTTGCATGAAGTACCTTGGGTGTAATGAGTCGGCAGGTCGGTGAGAAAGGAGACAGGCAATAAACAAACCACGGGTTAGGTATAATTGTTTTGAGTGAAATTTCCCAATAGCCTTTCAATGTTTATTGTGTGCTTGTAATTAGCAGCTGTCATTTGAAATAGTTCAAATATTTTGATAAGTGACTAACAGAAAACACCACCACGGATAAATGCTATTAGCCTGTAAAGAGGTGGCCAATCTTATTGGTGACTGACCAGCGGGGTTCAGACAATCTGGACCATTAGCATATGCCTCAGGAGATATATTTATCACCGAAAACTGCAGGAAAAGTAACGACTGAACTACCTCAAGGTGGCACAGTGGTTGGCACTGTTGCCTCACGGCGCCAGCGGCCTGTGTTCAATTCCCACCTTGGGTGACTGTCTGTGGAGAGTTTACACATTCTCCCCATGTCAGCATGGGTTTCCCCCCGGTGCTCAGGTTTCCTCCCATGCTCCAGAGATGTGCAGGTTTGGTGGGGTTATCGGGGTACAGGGATAGGGCATGGGATGGGGTGCTCTTTCAAAGGGTTGGTGCAGACCCAATGGGCCGTCCGGCTTCCTTCTGCACTGTAGGAATGCTATGATTCTATGATTCTATTCTGTGATCTGCGAGGAACCTTTCCTGCTGGGCTCGTCAGCAGGAAATGACTGTGTGTGTCCTCGGTGGAGAGAAAATCCCCAAGGCCAAAAAAAAGAGGCAAAATTCCATTGAATAGCTGTGTGTTTCTCGGCACCCGCTAAACACACCCAAAACGGTCATAGATTTTTTACGTTTAAATCGCACCCAGTGAGTGGTCAGGAACATGGAGATGGAATATAATGTGGAAAAATGTGAGGCTTTCATTTTGGTAGAAGGAACAGATGAGTATTTTCTAAATGATAAGAAATTAGAAAGTGTAGATATACAAAGGGACCAAGGTTTCCTTGCCCCGAAGTCACTGATGACTCACATGTAGGTGCAGCAAACTCTTCGGAATGTTAGCCTTTATCACATGAGGATTTGGGTACAGGTGTAGTGAGGTCTTGTGTCAATTGTATGAAAGCTTGATTAGACTGCACCTTGAGTACTGTGTACAGCTTTGGTCCCTTTACCTCAGAAAATATATTATTGCAATAGAGGTTCACTAGACTTATTCTGGTGATGGCAAGACAGTCTTATGAAGAGAGATTGGCAAACTGACTGGGCCTGTATATATGAGAGGTTTGAAGAATGAGAGCCGGAATTCTCCAGCTGTTGCGATTCATATTTCCTGCCGCCAGCGCCCCCCCTCCCTTCCCACGGGTTTCGCGGTGTGGTGGGGTGGCTTCAATGGGAATTCCCATAGACAAGCAGCGGGAGTTTAGAATTGATGCACAAAGTGGCTTACTCCTGTTCCTATGTGTCATCAGCATATCTAGCAACCATACCTTCAGCTCCTTCATCCAAATCATTTATATAAATTGTAAATAGTTGAGGCCCCAGCACTGATTCCTGTGGCACACCACTCGCCACATGCTGCCAACCAGCAAAAGACCCATTTATGCTAACTGTCTGTTTCCTGTTAGCTAGCCAGTCTTCTATCCATGCCAGTATGTCACCCCATACACCATGAGCTTTTATTTTATGCAATAACTTTTGACGTGGCATCTTATCAATGCCTTCTGTAAATTTAAGTACAGTACATCCACCGGTTCCCCTTTACCCACAGAACATGCTAATCTTTCAAAGAACTGGAATAAATTGGTCAAACATGCTTTCCCTTTCACAAGACCACTTTGGCTTCTGCCTGATTACCATGAATTTTTCCAAGTGCCCTTCTCAGTAGCGTTTTTAATAATGGCTTCCAACATTTTCCCTCTGACAGCTAACTGGTTTCTTTCCATCTCCTTCCAATGTATCAAGTATCTCACTGGTCTCTTCTTTCAAGACCTTGAGGTGAAAACCATCTGGAACAGGGGATTTGCCAGTCCACAAACTCAACAATTTTCTAAGTATCACTTCCCTGGTGACTGTAACTTTCTTGAGTTCCTCCCTCCCTTCCATTTCCTGACTAATAGCTATTTCTGGGATGTTACTCGTGTTCTCTATAGTGGAGACCACTGCAAATTACCTGCTTAATTCATCCGCCATCGCTCCATTTTCTATTACCAATTCACTCGACCCATTTTCTATAGGACTGATGCTCACATTGTTAACTCTTTCCTTATTTTAAATATCTATAAAAACACTTACTGTCCATCCTTAAAATACAAGAACATAGAACATACAGTGCAGAAGGAGGCCATTCGACCCATCATGAATGCACCGACCCACTTAAGCCCTCACTTCCACCCTATCCCCATAACCCAATAACCCCTCCTAACCATTTTTGGTCACTACGGGCAATTTATCATGGCCAGTCTACCTAACCTGCACACCTTTGGACTGTGGGAGAAAACCGGAGCACCCGGAGGAAACCTACGCAGACACGGGGAGAACGTGCAGACTGCGCACGGTGACCCAGCAGGGAATCAAACCTAGGACCCTGGCGCTGTGAAGCCACAGTGCTATCCACTTGCGTTTCCGTGCTGCCCGTGCTTTCTCTCGTACTCTACTTTTCCCATCCTTTTCAATCTTTTTGTTATTCTTCGATGTTAATATTCATCCCAATCTTCTGACCTGCCTCTTACTTTGCCGCAAATATGTACTTTTTCTTGGAATTTAATACCATCTTTAACTTTTTAGTTAACGATAGATGATGGGCCTTTTTCCTCTTGGTATATTTCTTTCTCATTGCAATGAATCTATTCTGAGTATTCTGAAATGTCCCATCTACCTCTGTTGATCCACCCCTTCAGCATATTTGCCAAATCACTGTACCTGGCTTCACTTTCATGCTTTTCGTTACAATTATTATACCGGGCTCTGAAAAACAGTGTGGAAATAATGCCACAAAATAACTACAAATACTTATTTGTTGTAAGACCTTACCCTCTAACCACGACTTCCTTGTATATTTAAAATTGTTGCAGTTCTTTTTACATTTAAAACAATTTAACATAAATGCTATGTCTGCAATGTGTACAATTTTAATTAACGATGCACTTTTTGCATCCATTGTAAGATTAGAATACAGTGTAATCTGGAAGTGTATTAAGAATATCTGAGAAAAGGTACGGATAAGACGATGCAATTAGTCCCACTGATACTTGTGCCTCTAGTATTTCCCATCAAGGTAAACAGCAGACTTTCACATTTGATTGTATCTCCAATAACTTTCCTTGCATGAATTTCTTTTTTAAATCATCAGCCGTGAGTAAAGAAATTGCTTCTGATTAATTGTTTCAAATTAACAAATTATATAACTTACCAAATATATTTCTATCCTGCTGTCTGGTCTTATTTCGAAGTAATTATTTTGGGTTAGAATAATAGCACAGAAACAGCCCATTTATCTCGTCAAGATTGATCTCTTAATCTATCAGGAAGTGGGTGGTGGGGGAGGAGTCGGCATGGGTGCGCATGGAGATGGCTTCTTGTAAGGGCACCAGTTTGGGAGCATTGGTAACTGCCCCTCTGTCGCTGCCGCCGGCGCGGTACTCCATCAGCGGTGGTGGCGGTCCTGAGAGTTTGGGACCAATGGAGGCGGCATGTGGGAGCAGTGGGAACATTGGTCTGGGCCCCAATTTGTGATAACCACCGGTTTGCCCTGGGGAGTATGGAATGGGGTTCTGGGTATGGCGGAGAGCGGGGATTGAGAGGATGGGGGAATGTGTTCATAGAGGGGAGTTTCCCGAGTATGAAGGCTGGAGAAAAGGTTTGGGCTGGCGAGGGGAAACAAATTTCGATACTTGCAGGTGCGGGACTTCCTTCATAAGCAGGTGGCAACCTTCCCGCTCCTACCGCTGAGGGGGATTCAGGACAGGGTAATTTCCAGAGGGTGGGTAGGGGAGGGGAGTGTCTTGGACATCTATAAGCAACTTATGGAGTCGGAGGAGACGCAGACCGAGGAGCTGAAGCTTAAGTGGGAGGAGGAGCTGGGAGGTGAGATAGAGGATGGTTAATGGGCAGACGTGTTAAGTACAGTCAACACGTCTGCAACATGTGCCAGGCTCAGCCTGATACAATTTAAGGATGTGCACCGGGCTCACATGACAGTGGCCTGGATGAGCAGATTCTTTGGGCTGGAGGACAGCTGCACAAAATGCGTGGGATAACCAGCGAGCCACGCCCACATGCTTTGGACGTGTCCAAAGCTTCGGGGATTTTGGCAGGGGTTTGTCGACATCATGTCCAAGGTTTTAAAAACAAGGGTGACGCTGGGTCAAGAGGTGGCGATTTACGGGGAGTCGGAAGATCCGGGAATCCAGGAGGAGACAGAGGCAGATGTTCTGGCCTTGGCTTCCCTGGTCGCCCGGAAATGGATACTTTTGGCATGGAGGGGCCCAAAGCCCCCGAGGTCAGAGACCTAGCTATCGGACATGGCTAGCTTTCTCTGTGTGGAGAAAATTAAGGTCTCCTTGAGAGGGTCACTGTTAGGGTTCACCCGGAGGTGGCAACCATTCGTCGACTTTATTGCGGAAAAATAATCATCAGCAGATGGGGGGAGGGGGTTAGAGTTGGGGGTCAATAAGAGTGAGACCTGTATGAAAGGTAAACGGTTTTTGCACTATGTTTATGGTTTCATGTATCTTGTCTATTTTGTTGTTGTTTCGATACCAAAAATACCTCAATAAAATGTTTATTTAAAAAAAAGATTGATCTCTAATCTAATCTCATCGCTCACTTCCTATAATGTTAAACTAATTTTAGTCAATTGTAGTGGGAGCCTCCACTTTTTCTTTCTTAGATTCCTTCTGAATGTTCAGATATAATTCATCAAGTCCCAACTGTCATGTTCTTGTGCTCTGGCCGGTAGGAATGATGGACAATAGAATATCTAGTTCTTGACTAGTTAAAGTATTTTATTACAAAACAAATGCATGGTGAAGATTACTATACAAAATATATTACAAACTACTAATACTAATAAATTATTCTCGAACTACTGCAAGAATGGCTACCCACGAACACGACTAACTCCCAACTCCGCCAGGTACGGAGCCACATCGTAAATTTACACTGCCACCTTCTGGTCATAGGTAGAGTACATCATTATATACATGATAGCTTATGCATATCATCACATTAATAGTGTTCAATTCTGGTCGCCACACTACCAGAAGGATATGGAGGTTTTAGAGAGGGTGCAAAAGAGATTTGCCAGGATGTTGCCTGGTATGGAGGGCATTAGCAATGAGGAAAGGTTGAAAAAACTTGGCTTGTTCTCACTGGAACGAAAGAGGTTGAGGGGCGACCTGATAGAGGTCTACAAAATTATGAGGGGCATAGGCAGAGTAGATAGTCAGAGACTTTTTTCCAGGGTACAGGGATCAATTACCAGGGGCATAGATTTAAGGTGCGAGGGGCAAGGTTTAGAGGAGATGTACGAGGTATGTTTTTTTACACAGAGGGTAGAGGGTGCCTGGAACTCGTTGCCGGAGGAGGTGGTGGAATGTGGGACAATAGTGACGTTTAAGAGGCATCTTGACAAATACATGAATAGGATGGGAATAGAGGGATACGGACCTCAGAGTGTAGAAGATTTTAGTTTAGACGGGCAGCATGGTCGGTGCAGGCTTGGCGGGCCAAAGGGCCTGTTCCTGTGCTGTACTTTTCTTTGTTCTTTGATCTTTATCCCCTTTCCTTTGAAAATTTAATTATTTATATTCATGACTTTGTTTTACAGTACGATATGATGTGTATAATTCTTTGGAATCTTTAACTATTTACAATCCATCACAAATTCAGTTTCTCAGGTTTACGTCTTTGCCTTGTTGATCTTCTGAGCAATGGTTGAATTTGTGACCGTGTTTCATCTTCATTTGTAGTTGTGGATGTTTTTTGTTGTTCTTGCATTTGTGCATTTTTATTTTCCTGTGACTCTGTTTGCTGAACTGTATATTTTTCAACTGTCTTAGGATTGCTCACAATATCTTCTTGCAGTTGCATTCCAAAAGGTTGCTGAACTTTCAGCAGAGCTCTTCTGCGCCATCATCAGTGCTGATGATACGAATGCGGACCTGCCTGTTGCAGTACCTTCGCATACTTTAACCATCCGTTCCCAGTGGAATCTTCCAGTCTGTGTCATCTGGTTGCAATCTCCTTGTGGATTTACCATTGAATCTCCTCGTGGATTTGTCATCAAATCTCCTTTGCTTCCCTTTTTGAACAATCGGTTTCCTCTCTAATCTTGGGAGCAACTGACTCTTTCGGCAGTTTGAGCTGAAGCTTCCTACACTGTATGCAGTTTTTTAGCTTTCCGCACTATGGCAGCTGTTCACTCACCTGCACTGTGTCCAGTTTTTTTAGCTTCCTGCTGTTCACTCTAATGCACTGTGTGGAGTTTTTTTAGCTTCCTGATGTTCACTCTCCTGCACTGTGTGCAGTGTTTTACCATTGTTTCAATATCACGGTTGATGGACGGCCAATAGACTGTGTCCTTGGCTCTTCTCTTACACTTTTCTCTTCCTAAGTGCCCTTCATGGATTTTGCTAGGTATCGTCGACCTTAATGATTGTGGAATTACAATCCTTTGTTGTCAAAGCAAAAACCCATTTTCAACACTTATCACAGCCCTCACATTATAATAACTTGAGCAGGAACCTTTAGGCCATGCCTCATGGAGATATGTTATCACCTTTTGCAAGACTGTCTTTGGTCGTTTCTTCCTTTATCAATCTTGATTTGATCATCAGATACCGGAAAAGACTCAGTGACAAGGTTCATATGGACTTGAATGTCCTCATCAAACTGCTAAATCTCTTCTATGCCTGTGGCTTGAGATGCTTGCCCGGTGTGTAGATCAGCTCAAAGTCATATCGTCGTAGCTTCCTGACCATTTGCTGAATCCTAGGGGACATCTCGTTAAGATTTTTTTAAAATTATAGCGACCAGCAGATTGTGGTCAGTTTCCACTACAAATGCTGGAAGACCATATACATCTTTATGTACTCAGTAAGACCTTTAATTAAACCTAGGCATTCCTTTTCAATTTGCGCACACCTACATTCCGTATCTGACATTGATCTGGATGCAATTGCTACTGGAAGCCAGTTTTCTTCCAGATCTTGTTGCAGAAGGACCGCTCCCAAACCACCCTTTGATGCATCCAAAAAAATATTTTGTCTTTTTCACTGGGTTGAAAAACGTCAGAACTGGCGCTGTTGTCAATGATACTTGTAATGCTTGCCATTCCTGTTCATGTCTAGTAGACCATTGGAATATTGCATCTTTCTTGATTGTTTCTCTGAGATGTGAAGTTTTAGCTGCGAGATTGGGAATAAATTTTCCAACAAAATTTATCATCCCTAACATTCTCAATATACCTTTTTTATCATTGGGACGTGGATTCTTCAAGATGACCTCTATTTTATCTTGATCAGACTGAACGTCTTTTGCAGAGTGTATCTGCCAAGAAAGTGATCCTGTCAACACTAATTTGACATTTGGTTTTGTTCAACTTTAAGACACTCTTTTTAATGCTCTTCAAAGTTTTGCTCAACTTTAAGCAACTTTTTAAAAAATAAATTTAGAGGACCCAATTAATTTTTTCCAATTAAGGGGCAATTTAACATGGCCAATCCATCTACCCTGCACATCTTTGGGTTGTGGGGGCGAAACCCACGCAAACACGGGGAGAGTGCGCAAACTCCACACGGACAGTGACCCAGAGCCGGGATTGAACCTGGGACCTCGGCGCCGTGAGGCAGTAATGCTAACCACTGCACCACCGTGCTGCCCACGCCACTCTTTTTAATGCTCTTCAGGACCTTGAGAAGCCTTTTGTCAGGTTCTTCTCGTATTGAACCCCAGACATAATCTCCGACTCCTGGAATCCTTTCAACTATGTGTTCCATGGCACGATGAAAAATCTCTGAAGCGGAAAATATGCCAAATGGCATCCTTAAGAAACAATATCTCTCAAAAGGTGTGTTGAAAGTACACTTTGTGCTTTCTTTGTCTAATTAAATCTGCCAGAAGCCTTGTGAAGCGTCTAACTTACTAAAACATGTTGCTCCTGCCATCTCCTATTATTTCCTCCCTCCTCGATATTGGATAATGTTCTCTTTTAATGTTCAGATCCTTGGGGTCCATACAGATTCGTAGGTCGTTATTTCTTTCCTTGACACAAACCACAGAGTTTACCCAATCTGCAGATTCCTTTCTAGCTCAGCCCTCAATTTGTCTTTCAATGAAGCTGGTACACATCTCGGTGCTTGTATTACTGGCTTTATGTTCTCCTTTAACTGGATTCAATATGTGAAAGGTAAAGTGCCAAAGCCTTGAAATATCTCTGGAAATTCCTTCAGTATGGAATCTCTAGGTGCATGTTCTTTGGTTGCTAAGCTGTCTGCACTGTAAACCCACTTAACTCGCTCTAGTGCCTCACATGCTTCCGCTCCTAGGAGAGATTCGTGTTCTTCCTCTACAATGGAAAATTTTACTGTGTGAACTCTGTTTTTCACATTTACACCGAGCTTGCATGCATCTAGCATCGTAATTTAATTTCCATTGTCGTCTTTCAGTAGTACTGCTTTATTTAATACTTGTGGTTTAATTCTCAGCTCTTTTAAATCTTACAAACTGATAAGGTTGGCCCTCACTCCCGTGTCAGGTTTGAAATTAATTAATATGTCATTAATCATCAATGGAACCGTCCATTTGTCTTTTTGAGTATTTGCATTTGCTTCACTATTGCTGCAAATCATCATTAAAGTGTTGTCTTTCTGCACATCTGAACTATCCTTGTCCTCACCAGAAATCATGTCAATGAAGAACCTGTCTTCGAGGCATACTTCATCAACCATATTGATTGATTTTGCTTGTTCCGTTGTTTTACTGAAAAAACATTGTTTAGCAAAATTATTTTTGCTTTGACATTTGCAACATACCTTTCCAAACGCTGGCCATTGTTGTGGCAAATGTTGTTTGCCGCATCGTTGGCATGAAATGGAGGATCCAATCGGCAGTTTAAAATGGCCAACTGCCCCAGGACCAAGTTTTTTACTCTAATACGTTACTACACTAAAGAAGTTGGCTGCCTATTCTATCTCCAAAATGTTTGAGATTCAAACTGGTAATCTGCTGTGCAGCTAGCTCACTAGCTTGACAAATTTTGATAGCATCATCAAGCTGAAGCCCATTTTCTCTTCACAGCCTCTTGTATACCGTGTCATTAGAAATCCCGAACACGACCTGATCGTGGATCATTGATGACTGTAGAGTAGCAAAATCACACAACTGTGCCTTCAACCACGAATCGGTTAGAAAACTATCAAACCATTTGCCTGCTTTCTGGCTGCATGTGCGAAATTTGTAGCGCTCAAATGTCTCATTTTCTTTTGGAGAGCAAATATGATCAAATTGCTTTAAAATGCCCTTAAAGTTCTTGCTATCCGCTTTGCTATCGAAAACAAATGTGTTACATATTTCTATTGCTTGGGGGCCTGCTACAGTGAGCATCAACACTGTGCGCCTCTCGTCAGGCTGTGCCTGCAGACCAAAAGCTGCAACATAGAGTGTGAATTTATGTTTGAATGCACGCCAATTCTCATCTATATGATTGGTGAATCGACGTTGGTGAGGTGCCTTCAGACCTTCCATTCTGAACTTTGAAGTCTTACAGTGCATTGAGTACTTGTTGCCAGTAGCTCACAAGGTTAGTAGAAATGTTTTCTTTCTTTTTGTGCCAT
Source organism: Scyliorhinus canicula (assembly GCF_902713615.1). Classification (NCBI taxonomy): domain Eukaryota; kingdom Metazoa; phylum Chordata; class Chondrichthyes; order Carcharhiniformes; family Scyliorhinidae; genus Scyliorhinus; species Scyliorhinus canicula. The sequence goes on from NC_052151.1 coordinate 174,265,461, forward strand.
CTTCTTCAGAGTGATCTTTAGTTGTTCGGATCTTCAAAGAATGTTTTCTCAGTAGATCTTCAATCCTGGTACCATGTGATATGGCCGGTAGAGATGATGCACAATAGAACATCCAGTTCTTGACTAGTTAAAGTAATTTATTATAAAACAAATGCATGGTAAAGATAACTATAAGCTATATTTTACAAACCATTAATACTAATAAATTACCCTTGAGCTACTGCATGTAGCTATCCACTATCCACTAAGACGACTAACTCCCACTGTCCCCAGGTAGAGAGTCACATTATAGATTTACACTGTCACCTGCTTGCCGGAGGTCATGTACATCATTATATACATGATAGCTTATGCATATCAGCGCACTAACCGATATATCTATCTTAATTTTGGTCCACTTCTTTTGAATAATACCTCTTTGGAAAAACCGTCACTGATTATTTTAATTCCCCTCTGGAAGTTCCACAATCTTAATATCCCCTTCACTTTCACTGAAATCTGAGGTCAAGTCTCTCTCACCATTTCTTCACTCCCCACTTCACACTTGTCATTCTGTTTTGTTCTTGGAAGATGGGGTCAATGCTGGCTCAACCACATTGATTGTCCCTCCTTTGCTGCTTTGAGACGGTGGTTGTGGATCTTTTGCTTCAGCTGCTACAGTCCCTGTGACCATGTTACTCATAAAATGGTGCTAAGCAGGTTATTCCAAGATTATGATCCAGCACCTCCCATACTTTGATTATCCTCTTATGACCAATGCACCGATCCACCCCAATGCTCTTTGCTTTTATTCTAACTTTTTTCTCACACACAGTGGGCAGAATTTAGTGGAATCCATCAGAGTGGCTATGACAGGGGTGGGGAAAGAGAATCTAACAGGAGTACCAATGTCTGATTCTCCGAGTTGACAAAACTGCCCAAAATCAACTGGGGGGTGAGAAGGGGTCCTGCTGGTAGCAGGATACCAATTAGGCTCATAAATGAGCCACTTAAATGCAACTATCCCAGAGACAGATCAGGGATTTAATAGGGTCTAACAGGACTCGTATTGGTCCACTGCAGCTCTGGAGACCTACCCAGCAAACCCTGTCAGGAGACACAACATTGGAAATTCAGTGTCTGAATGAAACAGGGCAGAATTTTGCTTCAGCAACTTGGGTGCACCCCACCCACCAGCGGATGGAGAATTGTTGGGAGCTCTGCTTCACTTCTGTGGGATGATCTGATCTTTCATTTCTCCCTTTTAATATCGTTACTTTATACTTGCTGTGCCTTAAATTTTAGATTATTCCGTTCTGTAATTTCCAATTTGATCTACTTTATTAATCCAAGCCTTTGGTACACACTAATTTCTTTGCTCGATTTGCTCCCTTACCATCTGCCATCAAAGTATTTTATATTACTGTTCTAAAGTTTTAGATGCTAACTCTCCTGTGATTTAATCTGGACCAGATCCCTTGACATCATCTTTCTTTGTTTTTCCAGACAAGGACCTTTTCCATGTTTTTTTCTTTTCTCCCATTACTGCTGTTGTCCTTATGTTCTCTTATACTTAAGATTGTCCACTTACCCCATTTTTTTTTAAGTGTATCTTCACACCATGTGTTTATTTTAACCCTTTGGGGAATCGTGGCGAAGTAGTGGAATAATTCCTGAGAAGATTATCACCACTGACCAAGTGTCGTCCAGACTCGAAACTTTAGCTCGATTCTCTCCCTACAGATCTTTCAGACCTGCTGAGATTTTCCAGCATTTCCATTTTTGTTTCAGATTCCACCTTCTGCAATAATTTGCTTTTATCTTAGAGAATTAAATGCCCTTTGAAACCTCACTTTCTTTATGGGAAGGAAATAAGAGAAATTATGAGGGCTCACATAGAACAAACAGTACAGGAGGCCATTCAGCCCCTCGAGTCTGCACTGACCCACTTAAGCCCTCAATTCCACCCTATCCCTGTAACCCAATAACCTCTCCTAACCTTTTTGGTCATTAAGGGCGATTTATCATGCCAATCCATCTAACCTGCACGTGGGAGGCAACCGGAGCACCCGGAGGAAACCCACGCAGACATGGGGAGAACATGCAGACTCCGCACAGACAGTGGCCCAGCGGGGAATCGAACCTGGGAACCTGGCGCTGTGAAGCCACAGTGCTATCCACTTATACTGCAGTGTTGCCCAAAGTTTCACTCCGCACCACTTGTGCTACCGTGTTGCCCATTGACAAACATGTTTGTCAACTCAAATATCCTCCTTAGAGTACAGAAGATTAAGGGGCGATTTAATAGCCATGTTTAAAATGACGAATGGCTTTGATAGAGCAAGTCAGGAGAAGCAGCACGGGACTTTACGGTCCTGTCGTGAGAGGGCGGAGTGTTAGATACAACAAGCTATTCAGAAGTCCATGGTCAGGGCGCTGCCACGGGAAGGAGCTGGAAAATTCCATCCATTATTTATAGGGGCAGGACAGTCAGACGACACAGATTTAGGGTGATTTGTATCAAAATTGGGGCAAAAGTATCAGAGGTGACACGGGGAAGCATTTTTTAATGCAACAAATTATGATAATCTGGAATGCACTGTCTGAAAGCAGGTTCAATAGTAACCTTCAAAAAGGAAAATAAATACTTGAAAGCAAAACATTTACCAGACTACAACTCAGGAGCAGGAGAGTTGAAGAATTGGTTAAGTCCACCAAAACACTGGTGCAGCCACAATGGACCAAATATCTTTCATCCCTGCTGTGTGCATGATAGGGCCCAATATTGATTTCACATGCAGGAAGAAAGTTGTTGAGAATTTGAGGATGATAGGCACCAGGAGTGGAGCAGCAAATTCTCCTTTTCTGCGAGTGTTAATGGAAGTGGAGAATCCGTAGACTTTTATGGCAGAAAAGCCGACTCTGCACCTGAACTGATATTGCTCCGTTTGAGGGGCTAGCATCACTGCCGTGTGGAACACACTTGATTCCAATGAAAAAGAGTGCGGGATTCGCTGGGTCCGTGATTGATACTCGGGAGGCTGACAAGCTGCAGCCGCACATACACATTACACTCCCCACACACACCACCCCAGCCAAAAAGATGGTGCTGGATGTGCTGGAGCGTTCCCATACAGCTGGTGGGTCGTCTGGGGCCAGAGGGGACACAGGGGGGGATGCCCTGGGGCGACACCTATATGATCCATGGCACCAGGTTCAAAGTGGGCTGTTAGCGGTGTGCGCAGCTGCATGGCTGCCTTGCCATGTCATCCCATCCTGAGCCCACAGTCCACCGCCTGGCCACACCCCCACTACTCCCCCCGGCTCTGGCAGAAGCCCCAGCCAGCGGCACAGCTGTCAGCACACTATGGTGATGTTGGAAACCTTCCGTAACCCCTCTTTCTCCCTCAGCAGCCGCCACGCCGGTTTCACGATTATTAAAAGCACCAGTGAACCATGCCGTTAGGAACTCGGCCCATCGGAGGTGGAGAGTCGTGCAGGCCCCAGAGAATACCGGGTCGGGTCCGCTACTGATATGCAAATGGTGCCTACTGTAGGTGCGGAGTGAAACTCATTGACGCCTTTTTCGAGCTGACGGAGAATCGCGATTTGGCGTCAAATCGACAGCTGTCGTGATTTTGGCATTGGACGTTATTCTCCGCCAAATCGCATTTCCCGATTTCGGCGCCTGTGAACGGTGAATCCCGCCCCCTATTCTTAAACCAGGCTGAGGAAAAGACAATAGAAATCACAGGAATTCACTCAGCTTAAGTTGTAAAGATAGAAACATTGGGGGCAATATTAACTCCTTCGCAATGAGTGGGAGAGGATTGGGTGGAGGAATAATAATTAAAAATTGAGAAGTAGAGAGGCGGATAGCGAGTGTCCTATCTTGGAGAGACGGGACCCTTCAGTATAAAATATTTAAATTAGGCAACTGATTTGGAGCATGACTAAATTTAACAACTGAAGCTCCCAACATTGGAGGTCCAGCAGTGAAATATAGATGGGGGCAGCCAGCATGTGTGTCTTGTAAAGCACTCTTTTGGGGCCTGGAGGAGAAGGCGTGATTGCAGCCATTCCCTTATTTACTTGCTATTACCAGACTCTATCTTCCACTGAGCCCTGATCTCTTCTATCCCCAGCAATTCCTGGTTACAGACTCCAGCTGTTGGCTTTATGCCTGACCATGCAAGCTATTTTGTTCTATCAAGCCACACTGCAGCAGATCAAGAAGAATGCCCACTACCATCTCCTTGGCAGCTATGGATAGACAATGCAGGGTAGACAGTGACATCCATATCATGAGAATTAAAAAAAATTAAGAGAATAAAATCCCTTTGGGCTCACAAAATGGAATAGGTTCGCACAGGGGCTTGGCAGTTTGGCCACAAGTACAATATATTGTCCCAAGCACTCATTGAATTCCGGTGAGAGAATTAAAACTAAAGGCTCCTCTGGATGTGTAATAATCCTGGCTACCCTGATATTTCTCATGCAGGAATGGGTAGCAAACTGACTGTCTTGATAGATTTCACTTGCAGACTCATGGATTGATCCGGTGACCACAAAACTAATGTTCAGCTTTTGTACCAGAGCAATTTTTCAATTAATGCAGAGAGTTTCTGAACAACACAAAATGTTAAAAACCAACATAACAAAAGCAGAGCACAGTATGAATGTTCACCTGAGTAATTTTGAACTTGATTGAAATTGGACGAAAGAGAGCGTATCAGATGCTTGGTCTCAATTTTCAATTCCAATGATTTCAACAAATGAATAAGCAGTGGAAACTTCAATGAAAAGATCTTATTGCCTCCATAAAGTGTGAATTAGGAGATGTTTTATCTGAATAAGCATATAAGTGGGACTCTAGATTAAGGTAGTCAGTGTAATTGGTGAGTACTTAATGAAAGGCCAAAAACTGATATCACACGTACCCTCGAACTGGAATGTTGCCATCTTTCGCTGATCTGATAACCTCCTCAAACCGCAGCATGCTTTCCTCAATGGAACAATTAGTGTTCACTTTACTGAACGTCTCTGAAGCTGCCCCAAAAATAGCCACTTCCTTCGCACCTGCTTCGATCTGAAGTAAAATAATAAATAAGCTACATAGAATTATATAGAATCAAAGAATGTAAGAAACAGTAGCTGGAGTGGATCAAATGGTTCACCGAGCCTGCTCCATCATTCAGTAAGGTCATCGCTACGTAACCTCCATCTCACCGCTCTATCCACATATTATTTTGCCCAAAAATCGATCGGTTGAACTTCCACAATCCTCTGGAGTAAAGAATTGCAAATATTCACTGACCTCTAAAGCAAGATTGTTCTGTTAACCAAGGAGACTAAAACTACACACTGTACTCCAAAGCCCTTTACAAATGCAGCAAAACTTCCCTACTCTTATACTTGCAATAAAGGCTAACTTACCATTTGCTTTCTTAATTCTTACTGTACTCGAATGTTAACATTTTGTGATGTGTAAACAAGGTCATTCGGTTTCCTCTGAATGCCAAGACTTAGTAATTTATACATTTAAAGAGTGACTTTTTTTTCAATTTTCTGCAATAACCATGTAGAATCTCGAACATAATGAAATGTCCCAAAGCCATTTGCAGGGGTTTAAAAAACAAAGTATTACACAGATCTGCACAAGGACATATTAGGTCAAATGACCAAAGTGTTGTGCAAAGAGGTTGGTTTTAAGAATATTTTTAAAGGAACAAAGTGTGGTAGATAGGCAGCCAGATGGAAGGAGGGCATTCCAGTGCTCTTGGCCGAGGCAACTGAAGGCATGGCCACCATTGTTGGAGCAATTCTGATTAGGAATACACAAATGTCCAGAATTAGAGGAGTTCAGGTATCTTGGAGGGCTATGGGCAGGGAGCAAGTTACAGGATTAGGGAGGGGCAAGGCCATGGAGAGATTTGAAAACAAGAATGAGATTTTGAAAATCAAAGGTGTCGCTTGACTGGGAGTCAATGTAGGTCAGCGAGCACAGGGATGATGGGGGAATGGGACTTACTGTGAGTTCAGAAATGGGCAACAGAGTTTTGAATGGTTTCAAGTTTATGGAAGATGGAATGTGGGAGATCAGCCAGGAGTGCATTTGAATAGTGGTCTAGAGTTAATGAAGGCATGGACGGACCGATAGTTGCATGAATAATTCTACAACCTAATTCATTTGTCATATCTGATACAACATTCTTCAGTGTTTGCGAAGGCACTCTTCTGTTGACTGAAGCACTCGGACTAAAGAATGGCATTACATTAATTTGCAATGATAAAGCTATCTTCAAAGCACATGATGCTGACATCTGTCAGGATTTAAATTATATGCACCTCTTCATTGAGGAGAATAAAAAAAACTCTAATACTTGTCTGTGTTTTAACTCTGTTCATTTAATCCCTTTGGAAAATGATTCTGTGAATCATTATTATATTTTTATAAACATTAGAAAACAAATTGTTCAAAGTATTTCTCACCACGCAAAAATTAGTCCCATCCTGTGGAGCAAATTGGAACATATGAAGAAAATTAGGTTTCATTGAAAGGTTTGATAGCTATTTGGAACTAATGACATACAGTACAGCTACTGTAAACAAAAGTGCTTCAAATTGTGAGTCCTTGTGGAAACTTCCAAGATAAGGCATGTGTAATATGTTTCAGAAAATACTAATTAGGCAACATTTTATTTTATTCGATTAAGAGTAATTTTTAATATTGATAACATTTAAAATACTACAAGGAAAACCTTCCATATTGCAATGAATGTTAGAATCGGAGTTCAATGTTCTCAGCTGAGAATTTATACCCAGAACGACTTTCCTGTTAAATGAGAAAAGTAAACATCTCAGGAACCAATGCAGACAAATTGCCCGATAAAGTCATTTTGGCTGATTTGATTTTCCCACCTCGAGTCTGTACAATTTCGAAGCCTTCGATCCACTTTTTGGACTAATTCAAATATGCTTCCCTACCGAGTTCTTTAAAGTTATATGGTGCGCTCCTTATTCCACACTCTGCCCTCTAGCTTTATGTCCACCTTTTTGCCTTTAATCATACCAGTTATTATGGTATTAATAACAGCATTATTATGGAATTGGGATTGTACTCATGATTTCTGGACAGCTGGGGTTTAGCACAAATATAAGCCGCGTTTTGGTGGCAGATTCTGAGGTGGAATCCATTCGCAACAACGTTTTCACCTTATAATGGCATGGGCTCTTCTTGAAATGCACTGCTCCTGAGTAAAGGTGACAATAAATGTTAATAAGTGGGAATGATGATGAAGTGCCTCAAACCCCAATTGCACCAAGAGAAATTAAAAGTAAATTGAGAAAAGGTGTTCCAGGTTACCAAATATCAGCTGAAATTAGTGGGAATTTTTGTTTTACCTTGCAGTGAGTCTTGATACTGTAACCTTAAGGGCCTGTGAGACAACCAAGATTCTGTTGTCTTAGCCCGCTCTTAATGGATCTAAGTATCAGTGATAGCATTCCTAATGGGCTATCATTTGATAGAACTATTTATGACAAAAATGAAGAGTGATATAAGTGACAGAAGAGGATATGATGACCTAATTCTTTTCCCAACCCCAGCACCCCACAATATAATTACAGGCCATGAAAATCGCCATCAGATGCTGTAAGCAATAAGAGTACAATTTACGAAGGAGGCAAAATAGGAGCTGTGAAAGCTATTCTACAAAGACCAGCAACCAAGATCATCTGCCAGGACAATTCAGCTTGAAGCCATGAAGGTGATGAAGACACATCCACCAGCTCATTTCCACTGTCCCAGGATCTGTGTACGATTAAAGGCACACCACTGGCATCATAACAAGGCCGCAGTTTGATATTATTCAGTGTTAACATGTGTCTGGGTTCTCCTCAGTACAGAGTCTAACAGATGGTAAACACTGAGAAATTCATGGTTGATAGAAACCTACTTTATGTTCGGTAATAAAGGTTTCAGGGAAGAAATGATTTAGTGACATTATATTATTAAAAATCATATATTAAGCAATGACAGCAGAGAATGCTGAGAGCATGGGAAAAGATCTGATAAGGAAGTCAGTTTTCAAACTGTCTATCCACATTGCAGAATAGACTCATTGTTATCATTACTGTTGTTATGTTCTTGACTCAGCATAAGCTGCTTCCTTGATGTACACTCGGACAAAGGAAGGTTCAGACTTGGAGATAGCTTTAACACATTTATTTAAACTCTGAACAATTCTCCTACTTGGATTCGACTCTCTTGTTAACCCTGCTATAGCTACTCAGACTGACAAACCAGTCTGCTACAATCCACGTGGTGGGTGTGATGCGTTTCAAATCAACCCTGTGTACTCACTGAGTGTCTCCACTGGAAAGAGGCTGAGCATGTGTGCTGTGTCCTTTTATATGGGTTGGTGTAATGCCCTCCTGTGGTAGTGTCACCTCTGTGTGTATCATGAATGCCCATTGGTCGTGTCCTATCTTACTGACCTATTGGTTGACTGTCTGTGTGTCATGTCTCTGGTTCTCCCTCTAGTGTCTATGTCTACGTGTATTTACATGAACCCCTTGTGTATTTACAGTGATGCATGTCACCACAGGGCAGACATCCCAGTTTTAGAAAACATTGTGCGAAACACATGGTTCGATCACACCATATTATGGCAACATAGAGAAGTTTTCCCATGCCATATTATCTCTTAAAACTTGTTCGACAGACATTTCGGTCAATTAGATGAATAATAATTATTTTAACCCAATCACATTCAGAAGGGGGACAGAACCTGAAAAAGATTATGATTTCCTTATGAGACAGGGAGAGAACCTTTTTGGCTCTCTTTGAAATCATCTTTAAGTTCTCTCTCTCTCTCTCTGAATTCATGTTTAACCTAACCTTGGAAACCTATTTCTACCTTGCTTTGCAAACAGCCATTTACTTTTGTTTCATTTTTGTATTGTGCATTTTGATCTGAAGAAATGGCCTCGAACTGAATTTTATCTTCAATTCAACTCAACCATCTGTATTTGCGTTGGACAAACAACTTTTTAGATTCTGTATTGGTATAAAATTTGACTTGATCAATAAACTTTGAAACTGACATGAATAAAGAGATACTCGACTTCACCCAAGAAGCTCAGTCTCGAGTTCTGTCAGATTGATATATAGTGCGGCGATGCATAAATATATTAACAAAATACAGATCCAGCAATGGTCCTCATGTTAACTCCCTCAACTGGCTCGT